>NC_051176.1:38483345-38783345 GCF_013339695.2 Rhipicephalus sanguineus
GGTACTGGTTGGGTAAGTGAAATTTTTTACTATTTGGGCATATCGCAATGTCCACAGAAAATTTTGGCAGATACGATAATGCTATCAGTGGAAAGAAAAATTGACTGGAAAAGAAAACAGTGAAACTTATAAGAATGTTTGAATAACTATATTCTTTGTATTTCTCGAGACATATCGGACTGTCACGGTGTTATTAAAATTGCATATTGTGTGTGCTGCGTGCTAGTTAGTAACGTTCTGGTGTCACGCGGAATGCACTATTTTACGTGCAATTTTCGAACCTGGCTTGTGGCATGTTTTGTCACTTCTAGAGCTAAGGAGTAGCTGGTGCCTCATTTGTGCACCAACAACTGCTGTCATGTCAATAAAAAAAAGCAAAATGTATGTGTATGGAAAAACTAGGATTAAAGAATGAAAACAAAAATTTGAGAGCTACAAGGCTAAACATAGAATGTAGCACAAACAAGTAACAAGTACTATTTTTGGGGGGGGGGGCGGGAGGGGGGGTCAAGGAGCACAAGTGCACATTAGAATCGTGGTTTGCAGTATTTTTTGTTTTTTTTGTCATGTAAATGTGGTGTGCGTTGGAGTTGGGTAAGTCGGTAAGCTAATGTATGGGTCATTCAACGCAAACTTGTACGAGCCTTGGCGCTCGACCATCTGCGATATCAACGGTGAACCATCCATATAAAGCAAGAAGTGGCCCGCCGAAATATTTTTGGGTGAAAAAAGGTCCTCAGGATCAATAAACAAAGTTCTTCACTGACTGACTGGAGAGCAGCAAGCCACACCTGAGTTTTTTCGGAAAAGCTTGAAACTTAGCTTGTAACACGCGTTGTGAAAAAATCTGGTCTTTCTAAATTAAGTTAGGACAAAATTTTTCCTACAAAATGATGGTAGGCTTTTCACTAAAAATAGGTTTAACAAACTTTTACGTTTGCATGGGTTTTTATGTTACCTTAAATATGGACAATATGGTTATTATTTGGGATTTTGTTACAGATAGAGTGCATTCGGTGACACGCAATATTTTGTATTAATTGAGTGTCAGAAACTTTTACTGTCACACAAAAAATAGTTTGAGACACATATACTGTCAAATGGCTTGCACAGCTGGCGACAAAGTTGCAAAAAAGGTAATTTTTGCTCTTGTTTAGTCGTAAATTTTACACTGAGGTTGTCCTAGTAAAATTATGCTAAATAGCGCATTTACTAGCAACATCAATTATCTACTCGTGGAGATAGTTTTATCAAATTACTTTTTGTTTTAAGAAAGTTAAATATTTGTGAAGTTGTGTACTACTGGTTCTTGCACGTGTTTTGTCATCGAAGAAACGCGTCTAGCAGTATGTAAAACATACGTGGGCTCAAGTTCTGCCACGGAACATCTAGACTACATAATCACATAATCATCGTTGTCCGTGCTTACTGTAATGTTTTATATTGAGTATTAGCCTGGGTCAGTGAGAAATGCGAGCCCTACTGGAGCAGGCCTGCGGTGGCGAAACATAAAGATAAAGACGTGCGAGAGATGATTGAAGCTGATGCTATCTTTCGCAAAGGTGACACACGTGTAAGTGCACCGTCAGTTGACCTGTTAGATCGGGAAAGGGCTTTTCTGCTTGGCTAGTGGATAGACTGGTGGCGCCACTGTGCACGGATATATAGGTTGGCGTTTCCTGAAAATAAAAATTGTTGAAGTTAGCGCATTGTGTTGTCCACTCTCTCATGTCCCTGTCTCTTAGCGCTCAATATGTCGTCATGTTCCGTTTACCAACAAACCAACAACAAAAAACCAACAAAAAATGGCACTACCAAAATACAATACGCTTTGAAATATTTTACATCACGTGCGCACATAAAATTTAAAAATGAAATTTTGAACTCAATTTTCTCCTCTATCATTACACCTATGATGGTGAAATAAATTACGCTATAGCTCTCGGAGCACAATTTATCAATCTAAACAAATTAATTGTTTCTCTTTAGTGTCCCTTTAATATGTTGCACCTAACATCATGTTTCTTTTTATCTCAAATATTTGTTTATGTAGCATGAACTTCAATGAGACCACTAAGTAATCTCTATGTAAATAGTCTTCCAAACTCCAATATGCTTATTTGCAGGACTCTTGGAAAGTATCCATCCAGTACAAATTCGGGTACATGCGAAGAACTCTGAGTACTGTGCCTGCTGTACAGGCAGCCAAGGAGGCCTACGGAAAACGGAAACCTCAAGATAGTGCCGTTGCTGCACAAACTAAACGGCAACACTGCGGGGTAGCAATTTCTGTTTTTAAGTTCATTTCAATGTTTTACAAGTAACATTTGCATGTGCCTTAGCTTGCTAATAACAGTCTACGGCTTCATCATCGCTTGAGTAAGTGAAGTGTTTTAGCACTAAAACGTCACTCCGCATGAGCTGTCTTTTGCTGTTTCAACAAGCCCCAGTTGAAAAAAAAATTGGGGGGGGGGGGTGAATGACATAGGTAGCAGCATGTTGTCCTAACTCTAGGAGGACGATGGTTGCCTTATACAAGTGTTCATGCGACTTTTTTTTTTACCCTGTTAGACAACAAGCATCCCATATGATGACCACGATGAAGATGTTTTAATGGGACACTTGGAATTCATGTCCAAAGAGATCTCGAGGCGTGCTCCGGACCTCCAGAAATTGAGCGAATCGATGAAGCAGACACGTTCTTCAAGGAGGTCGTAGATGAAAGATAGACTGCCAACAACAGCTGAGATACTTGAAAAGTATCCCGCTTTAGGAAATGTTGAGATGGTCAGTATAATGTGAATGCAGCATCTGCATTGCATGCTTTCACTTACGATATTTACCAGCTGTCTTTTTGAAACTCGGATAGGTTTTCAAAAGTAGCTTGTAAACAGGTTAGTGGGTCTTTAGCTGTACTACATTGAAGCAGGCATTGCTTGCACAACAGTGCTATGGTCAAGTTTTTAAGGAATTATTCATTCATTCTTTACTGACTTAAAGCCTCATTGTAATGTTAAATGCATGCTGAGGAGCAGGAGGCTGTCTGCTTAGCTATTTCGAGCATATTTCTGCTTTCCAGACCACTGGCTCCAAAACTGTTTTAAAATTTAAATATGTTGACACTCTAACAAAGTTTACCAAAAAGCGTCCTGTGGATGGTTCGATACGATCATTATACAGTCCCAAATCCTTGACTACCAGGCTTATGAAAGCAGAATACTAGCGCGAAAACACATGAAGAAAAGAGTGGACGACACACTGCGCTTCTCACAACATAGTTTATTGCTGCAGCTGTAACATGCGCTTAAATACATGTAGGTGCAACTCCTCATGTATATAATTAAGTGCATGTTACACACCTTCATGTTATTTTAATTAGGTGTATGTTACGGCTGCAGCAATAAACTAAGTTGTAACAAGCGCAGTGTGTCGTTCACTCTCCTGTCCATGTGTTCTCGCGCTAGTATTCTACTGTCATGAATTTCCAACAAGCCTAAGGCGCTACCCTTGTTATGAAAGCACTTGGCACTAACTCCTGGCTTTTTTATTTATTTTTTGTTTGTTTGACAAAGCATTTAAATTGATTTCATTTCAGAGGGCAAACACTGGCCGACATGTAAAATAATAGCATATTTACGCAACCATTCCAGAAGGGCAATAGCAAAACAGATTGCAGTAAATGACTCGTGCATTGAGACAACTTTGTCTGCTTAGTTTTATATATTTGCTTTTGCATTTATTTATCTTTTTTCTTTTTACTCATGATGGCTGTCAGTTACAACAGAACTCTTCGGGAATGTGTTATGATGTTGCCCAAAAAAATAATTTTCGGTAGCAAATGACACGTGGTGTTGATGATTTGAATAGGCTTGTTTAAATATTTGAATCTATTTTTTTTCGTGCTCAAATTTGGACAAATCTGAAAATGCATCAAGGTATATTGGGCATTGTCCATTCGCATTCACTCTGATGTGAGCACTGAAATGACGCCATAAACTGCATTTGAAACATTTTTTTTAGGTTAGTATCATTCTGACAACAACTATGCCTGCAGAAGCAAATAAACTTGCTTTTGATCAAATAAGCCACTTCGCGATATAAAAAATTTTTAATGTGTTCAGCCAAAAAAATTGGACCTGCTCTGTAAATATCTAGATACACCCATGTGTATTTTTGTTTTCTCTATGACGAATTGACTGCCAAGTGTCTTTTTGACCTTCACTGCATTTTTATGTTAGCTGGAAACTTGTTGCCCAGATTAATAATTGGAAATTGATTTAAATATACTTCTATGATTATAGCTTCATGAAGAATTTACAGCAATAACAGGCATCAAGATGGAAAAAAATCTGTTGGAATTTTTCAACAACTTTGGACCCAGGATTCTGGAGCTATTAAAAACTCGCCGTTCAACAAAGGACCTGGTGAAGAAGCTCGAGGAGGAGCTTGAAGAACTGGAAGGCAATGGCCGTAAATGTAAGTATATGTAAAGTATGTTCAGTCATTCTAGGTTCTCCTTGTATTACTGCTGTGATTTTGCAATAACAATCCTTTTCCAGATCGATTTGCAGTTGCCTTAATAGAACTCCTCCCACTGCTGCTGAAAGAGAAGCCTAAATTTCTGAAGGGCCCTGTAAGTGACTTTACATTTTATTTAGTAAAGTGATTAGTAAAGTAAAGCATATTGAAAAGGAAACAGCACAATTCTTTTTGCAGAGAGACAATGGTAAAGGGAACGATAGAAACTTTTGACATAAATTTCATTGCACCCTAAAAGTTTATATGTTAAGGAAAACCCTATTATAATAAACACTAAAGCGTGACATGACCTTTTGGCATGACCATGCCTGCTTCTTTAGAAATGAGCATTCCTTCTGCATCTGTTTGTCGCAGAGGGAATTGTCATTTCTAGATGAGCACGTGCGGTCATGCCAGAAGGTCATGTCGTGCTTTAGTGTTTCCGTTGATAAATTTTCTCTTAGTATATTGCCATGCGTATTATCTTGATGTATTCGGGTTTCACCCGCAATGTTTGTTTACAAGACTCCGCCCAGACCACGGCGCGATGTGCTGGAAGCTTCACGATTGTTGTAGATCATTCCGTTATAATTGCGCGCTGGACGCCAATAGTCTCGCTTCGTCGAGTGATTACGCGGCCACCACTGATAATGCTGGAATCTTCGATCGCACATGTATAAAAACAAACGCGCTTTACCGCCTGTCAGTTGACCGACGGACATCGCTTTGTTCGCCACTAACAGCGCAATGTACAGCCGCGGCCACGTCTGCGTATAGCGCGAAAGCAGCCGGCCTTGCTCTGCGGCACGACACCTTATGGCCGTTGCGGGTTGTGACGTCGTGTGCACAGGAGCATGCGCAGCTTTACAGACATGCAGGCCTGCTTTGCACAGGTGAGAATGGTGGAAAGTGTGCCTGTTTAGCCGAAGATCCGCGATCCCTCAGGGCGCTTTCGTCACATCTATTTCATAAAACGAAGCGCATTTTGATGGATATAGCGAGCCTGCATCAACGATGCAAGCTTTGTGGCTTTTTTGGGGCATGCGATTATATGAAGATATGATGATGCCAACAGCTGCGTAAAAAAAAAAAAGTCTAGACGGCAACAGAATCAAAACGGCCACAAAGAGTGCGTCGTTTTGCAGCGTGTGTTATCAGTCGAAACGCACCTCTTCTTATGAAATAGATATGACCAAAGTGCCTTGAGCGAGCGCATATTTTCGGTTAAACAAGCACACCTGCCAACGTTGTCACCCGTGCAGAGCAGGCCTGCACGTCTGTAAGGCCGCGCATGCTCCTGTGCACGCGGCGTCACAACCCGCAACGGCCGCAAGGTGTCAAGCCGCAGAGCAAGGCCGGCTGCTCGCGCGCTATACGCAGACGTGGCTGCGGCTGTACATCACTTGCAAAGTGTCTTTTCCTTTCGCGGCCACAAGTTCAGCCAAATAAAGATTTAATCTTCGACAGCTCGACTGCTTCCTTCGTCCGCATCACGACCCCGTGACAATATATACGTTTCGTGTGCAATGAAATTACAGTCAGAAGTCAACTCTCATTTTTGTTGTTTCTTTTATTATTCGTTGTCACCATTTGAAAAAATTTTGCTGTTTTCAATTTTTTAGCATTTTGATTCTGCTAATGGCTAATACTAATGTTTAACTTTACAGGACATCTACCCTGCTCTTCGTTTTGAGGGAACAAGTATCAGAGAGGCCGAAGAAATGACCGTAGTGTTTGAGGCATTCAACATTCTTGTCGTCGATGTTATAGCCGGCCTGACGGCTATCATGGAACTGTATTGGGTACTAGACATCATGTACTCGTAGAGTAACAAAAACACCTTAACGCTCCTCGAGTACTTTTGTGGACTACCAAGTGTGCCCAGAGCACCACTACTTTTAAGGACGATTTCGTCGATCAAGAGTTGATCTGACAGCAATGTGCAATAAGCAGAACTGATATAATAAAGATTGAAGTGTGTGGATCACATGCTGAAAGTTATGTCTTTATGGCATGTTAGACGATGAAACTTGTGGTTTTCGTCATGTCTGCAGAAAGCCTTTCACCAACAACAAGCATAAGAGCGCCAGTTGTCGAGCCGCACTTCACCTATATTTGGGATCCTCTCATTATCTGAGGTTTCCTGCACTTTACCGTGCAACTAACGCAGTCGGAGAGGGAGTAGCGATTAGTATGTTACTGAAGTTTCTAAGTTCGTAATATTTTTATCAAGTAGTGTGGGACGTGTTACTATTTGCACTTAGTAAGTGGTTAGGATCAATTACCAACTGGTTGCTAAGAGGGTAGTATTTGTTACAAACATGCTGCTTGCTTTATTTACTAAGAGGGTAGTATCTGTTGCTAAAATGCTGCTTGCTTCAGTTACTAAGAGGGTAGTATATGTTACTAACATGCTGCTTGCTTCAGTTACTAAGAGGGTAGAACCTGTTACTAAGAGGGTAGTATCTGTTACTAAGATGCTGCAACTTCTGTTACTAAGAGGGTAGCACCTGTTACTAAGAGGGTCGCACCTGTTACTAAGAAGGTAGTATCCGTTACTAACATCCTTGCTTAGTAGCGGTTACTAAGCCTCTTGTTACTAACTCCAGTTACTAAGATGGTAGTAACATATGTGACAAGCACTTAGTAAGTGAAACTTAGTAAGCATTACAACCTTTTTTTTAAGAGTGTACCGTACCGGCCGAGTTTGTCGACATGCCAGCGGCGCTTCTTGCTTTAAGTACACCCAATTCCAACGTGTAATATTTATCGTAATGTATACTCTAGACATCCGTTAATCTAAATTAACCATTTTTCCTTGTGTACGGCATCCGCACAAGGAACGATGACCATCGATGCGACGCGCTTTCAGCAACGAACGCAGGCTCACCGAAAGCAGCCGGCCGCACTCGCCCGTACTTCTCTGACTCATAAGTCAGAACACATACCTGTCAACTGGAACGCGTTAGTGAACTAACACACCGACATCTTTTTTCAACGAATTGTATTTGTTTTTGCTGAGCGGTTTTAGAGTTGTATGTAGCGATCGATAGCACTGCAAATCAGAATACAGGCACGCCAGCTCCGCAGTAATATCGTCGCTCGCGCGAGGAAACTACTCAGTATGAATTCATGTAGGCCATGCTTATCGAACGAATCATCATAAAGCTTCCCCACATGTTGATCATTAGCAAGGACGAGAAACGGCTATTAAAAATCGGCAGCAACAGCCGTCAAACTGTATGTACCCTGCTCCTCGATCCATTTGATATTTTTTCGGAGTTAAGACGGGAATTCTTAAAGGGACTGCCTACCGCTTGGAAAAATTTTTCTGATTGTGGTGAAAATGAGAAGATCGTTCGTCACATCGGCAGCAACGAGCATGCTTTTGCCCCATAAAAAAGTAACTATATTTTTAATGTGATGTTGAAATCGTGAAAGAATGACCGCTTGCGTCACCCAACGGCGATGTGGTTCAGTGCACTCGTATGACAAGAAATCCTCGAAAGTAGACTCATTTTGCTTAAAACCAAACATGTATGACTTGAAATTGTATTTTACGCGCTTGAGGCACCGTTCGGTTGCGTCAGAGAGTAATTTTTGCCTCTTTTTTCTCACGCATCCAAAAAGGCGGCTGGTGGCGCTGCTTGCGGCGCGTCTTCGATTTCTTCTGCTTCAACTCATGCGCTATGCCATGGGGCTCTCCGCGCTGGTCGTACTGTGCCGCTGTATTGTTGTTAGGATGTCTCACATGTGCTACGTTGTGAAGGCGTGCATATATTGTCTCTTTTTGATGAATCGACTTGGCTTGGATTGCGGCAGCAGTGCTAAAATAAACGCATAGACTGCGATTACAGAAAAACAAGTGTTCTGTAATCGTATAATAAGGCATCATTTAACCGCTAGCGCGCTGAAAACGACTGTTACATCCATTACAATAGTACGTGTTCAGCGAAAATAAAGTAATCCTACAGAAATCACATGTGCTTTCGTTTTTAATTTTTACCGGCACTACAATCGTCATCGCGTCCACCAACCAGTGTTGTGGGCATGTTTCACGCCAATGGAAGAAGGCTGAACGCAGATAAAAAAAAAATCTGTTTTAAAAATTTCTACTCACTTTCCAGAGAAACCGCTGCAAGGTTGGACACTTCAGACGGTACGCTTTCTATTGCTGTACAAAACAGTAAAGCGATGAAGGACGGTAGACAGTCCCTTTAAAAGACTTAGCGCTCTACCCATTGTGGGCATTTCATTCGTTGCCAGCAACCCTTTGTTTGTGTCTAATAAAGAAGCAAGCTTGATTTGGAAAGGAAGATCGCATCTGCCTTGAATACGCGACATCAAAATATGAACCGAAACGCTGTCTTACTGTATTGACTAGCCCTTTTACAGCGACTTGGGGCATGTTTCAGCGTGGCTCAGTGGTAGAATACTCGCTTGAAGATTGAGCGAGTTCGAATC
The DNA here is from genome assembly GCF_013339695.2 of Rhipicephalus sanguineus. Lineage (NCBI taxonomy): Eukaryota > Metazoa > Arthropoda > Arachnida > Ixodida > Ixodidae > Rhipicephalus > Rhipicephalus sanguineus. The sequence goes on from NC_051176.1 coordinate 38,492,328, forward strand.
TTCGTGGTGGAGTCCTTTTTCATACGGGTTGTTTTTTTTTATTGCACTAATGCTTTCTATATGACTTTCTTTGCTAATATATTTATGTAGGGCACGTAAGCCTCGATGTTTTAACGCTGTAGAGCCGTTTTGCGCTTCAGTACCCAGCGCCTCCCAGTAAAACGCCGCTCCAGCCTCCCAGTATCCAGCGCGACGCTGGGCCCATAATCAGGCATGGCGCAGGACGCTGGTACCCACTGGCGCTAGGTTTTGCAATAGGGAAGTGTATGACGAACATAAATCACTGGTGGTAACATGACCTGCATGTCATGTAGGGCATGATTTACATGCCGTGCTCGCTGAACTCTCGCGGCTGCTTCGTTAGGTTGATTTATACCAAGACCGGTATCGCGCGACGTTACTGTACGACGAACCTAAATGGCAGGTGGTAAAATGAAAATCATGACATGCATGTTATCTATGGCATGACTTACATGCCACGTTCATGAAGCGCTGGCGGCCGTTTCGCTAGCTTGATATACAACAAAACTGATATTGCGTGACGCGAGTGTATTACGAACATAAAGGGGGTAGCATGAAAATCATGACATGCATGTCATGTACGGCATGATTAACATGACACTGTTTTGGTGCGGTTCCGGCTGTTTTGTTAACTGGATATACAGTAAAATTGGTCTGCCGTGCGTCCCCAAGTGCCTTCCTGTATGTGTGTCCAATGTGCCGAGCGTCTCAAGCTCAACGTTGACTAAACGTCTGTCGCTCGCTTTTCTTTTAGATGCGAAGTATCTTAAGGTCGAGCTCAATCCGGCGGTGGTGGTGGTGGTGGTGTGCGGCGTGACCACCCTCACTGCGCATGCGCATACCCTCTCCACATACCTCCTCTCCACTTCCCCTCACCATTCCCCTTCCCCTCTCCACTCACCCTCTCAATATCCCCTCTCCACTTTCCCTTTCCACTTTCCCTCTCCCATCCCCCTTTCCACTCTTCCTCTGAAACGCGGGCTAGACATGCCGAAATTCTCTCCTGCACAACGCCGCGATGAGCTCCAGCGCATGCGCGTCCCCTCCCCTTCTCTCTCCTCTCCTACGCTGCCCCCCCCTCTCGCCCGCCTATCGACCGCGTTCCCCGCTCGCCCTGTGAGAATTAACGGCCAGGCTAGATGGAAGACACGACGCGCGTAGCGTCCCTCTTCGCGTTCCACGACACGAGGTCGGTAGCATGCCCAACGAACGCCAACGGAACGCGATCGTGCAATTTGTTTAGCGCGAACCCGATTCGCTAGGAAACGCACAAGAAGCGCGTTTCGCATGAATAAAGCAGCATTCGTCTTCCTTCGTGTTGGTCGTGCGTTAGACGACTACCCGTGGACGTTCTGCCGTCGAATACGCAACAACGCCTGTGCAAAGGTCGTTGGAGCCGGCGGCGGCGCTGAGCGGCCGTCACACGCTCCGATCTTGCATGTAACAGTGGAGCACTGTGTACAGCCATTTTGGCACGACCATAAAGTCTATAATACACTCATGTAGATGCAGGTCTACCTGGGCTCGTATCGTGCGGCAGTAGAGCTGCCTATTTTATACAAGCAGGAAGGTCGACAGCTGGGCCATTTGGGGACAATTATTCATCGTGCCTGCGTTCAGCAGCATATGGAACAAGACAAATAGAAGGAAACACAAGCAAACAATACGCTCGCTGGCGCTGCTTGTTCGTGTTTTCTCTGGAATGTCCGCTTTCGTGCGCCGCTTTATACAAACACACATCATGATGGTCTTTGACGCGTGGTGTTTCACATTTTTCAAGCTCTTGATCCTGCCTTCTCGGCCTCCGCGCACTGCAGTACTCCATAACTTATTTTGAGGCCCATGTGCTTAGCGTACTGGAAGATGGAAAACAAAAAAAAAAACTAAATATCTTTCTTGTAACGCCGTGTACCACCAAGGAACACATTGGCCATGACTCACTGTTGCACTTATGCAAGCAACCATAGTAGGTAGACCACTGCAATACGGACATTCATGCGATTGCTTGTGGTGGCTAACAGTGAAAAAAGGTCTTCTGTTTGCTGAAACTGAAAAAGTACACAATTCGGCTCTTTGCAGAGTGCGGATATTGAAATTTGTGAATACGAGTAAGGCAAAAACTTTCTTCGAATGTTTAATTCAATATGTGTGCATTGCAAAAAAGTTACAAAATGAAAAGTAACAATAGCTCTTGGAGCAAAGATAATACAAGTACATGTCTTTAGGCTGCGGCACCATTGAAGATACTTTTGTTAATGTACTCGTCACAAATTTTTATGCAGAAAAATTGACTGCCAGACATGTTCACAAGGTGTGCACTCTCTACGAGCTTCAAAAAAAGCATCTCAAACTAAAAAAGATGTTTTCCCGCGTAACCCGTATTTTTGACGATGCCCCTAGCGGAGAAGTCGCGAAACGTCTCTCCCTCTCTGAGGCCTTGCTTCCGGCACTACCGGTTGCCCCGGCCCCCTCCAAAACGGCAGAAGGCAGCAAAGGAAAATGACAGAGGCGGCAGAATGCAATGTGATGCTCGCACATGACAATTTCTTCTTCTGAGGATTTAACTATTATTTGGGTAACGTTCTTGAGGGTTATGTTATGGTATCTGTTTATAGTGTGCGAAAGTGGAACGCATGTTGTATAAGAGAGCTGCGAAAATTGCTGTTGTCGCATTTGCGTGTGTTAGTTAAGGCTGATACGGAGCACTAAAATAATGCCCGTGTCGTCGGCATCTATCAGCGATTGCAATAAGACAGCGGCAATTGCACGGAACGCAGCAAAACCATGCGCTGAACGGTAGTATGCAGTAATCGCGAAGTGCAAAGTTGAATTTATTGACGTGCTCCGAATCTAAATAACTGGGGTGTCACAGTGACTTCTCGTTAGAGGCAGTTTACAGGCATTTTGTTTTTTTCCTTTCATTTTACTATTTTATCGCTCTCTCGCACGATCGTGCGATAGCGATGCTAAGGAACATTTCGAAACTATGACAGGAAACACTCTAAGCACTCAGATGGCGCCTCGCGCGCTTCTGCACAGCGATCTGCGAAAATCAACGGCATTTAAAGACGGTACCTGCTGCCGCATGAAGCCGATCCTCTAGTTCCGTTCAGCATGCCACATGTTCACGCCTTCACGGCTGGGGTGGTTGCTGTACCGTGGTCACGCCCGCCGTAGGAATGGTCTTCGAACCCACTACAGTCCTGTCTGTGCACAGGTGCCACGGATATGGTGAGCATCTTGTTCGGTAGACGCGGCGACGGCAAACTGCTCTAGATTCTGCAACAGACGTGCACTTTACTGTTCCTCACAAGCAGGGCTTCGCAGTATCGCGATGGTACCTTCGAGATACTTTTGAGTATCTGTATTTCTGTATTGAGATACACTTGACAATATTTGTATCTCAGTAGTGAAATACTTTTATGATGTATCGATTATATCGCGACACTTTGCAGGACACGGGTATCTCGTTACTTTTTTTTTGTCGGAAATGCACTGACGCGTTTCCAAAAGGGAAAACAAGAAGTTTTTTGTGCTACGCCAAGCGTAGTCGCGCCGCTGTTCGGCGACACTGGGAGGGTGCATAGGATTACCCACACCCGCATAATGACCTATGTGGTAACGCGCCCGACGCCGCTAACGGAAGAGTCACTGAGGCAATATTGTCGGCCTCTGCCAATGAAAACGGCTGTGTCTCAAGGCCGGTGTAGCACCTCTGTTTTTTTTTCAGGTGTCCTGGCATTTCGTGAATTCGCGAGCCTTGTGTGCTGTTGCTTAATTGCATTAATTAAGGTGCACTTAATTAAGGTGTTGTTGCTTAAGTACATTTAACGCAGCGACATTCTCAGCAAAAGAGATCGTGTTTGTGAAATAAATGTATGCGTTTTCTTAATTAACTGGTGTTCGTTAGTGACTCGAGCGATATGCTTGACTTCCAAGATATGCTTGATATCCAGTGCACTGCAACATTATTCACAATACTGTGCTGCCCTTAAATAATGTATTTTGCTGCCCTTAAATAATGTATTTCCCGGGCATCAGCGTCCCTGACATAAAAATGCATTCCTGTATCTCTTACCGGAATACACTTTTTCCATGTTTTTGCAAAAGTATTCCCGAAATATCAGGTTACGTCAAACATGTATCTCAGTATCTGTATTTTAGGCTTCCAACACATGCATTTCGATATCTGCATTCCGGAATACTCTCCTGAATATATCTGCCCAGCCATGCTCTCAAGGAAAGAAGGGAGCAGCGAATGATGGCGAGGGGCGTTTTGATCGTCAATTATTAAAGCCGGGCAGCACGCGTGCAAGAGCGCTCCGGCGCACGAGCAGATAGCTTCACTTTCTTATGGCGATAAGGTTGTGCCGTACTGGCGCGTTCAGGAAGCCGTCACCCACTTTTCGTGCTTTCAAGCGTGCACCTAAATGCATCGCCGCATGCAATGGCGTGGAATCTATTTATCCATAGGCCTTTCTCTGCACAATTCCAAAAGACGGAAGGCCTTTTGCGGGACATTGTGACGTCGGCCGTATCACAAGTTCAGGGGCGCAGTTAACCTTTACGCGACAAATCGCAATCGCGGTACGCACCAAACGGTATGCACATGACCAGCCACTAGGACATGGGATACATTAGGCTCTATAGAGTCTTTGTTGGGGATTCGTCGCAATTACGTTTTAACCATAGTAGGCTTACAAATGGTTAGGTATTAGCGGCGTTCTACTTTAAACATGAGAATGCGTTGAAAAGTCGTTATTGTTCGAATTTGTCCGATTATTCGCGTCCTTAACTGCTTATTAGGCCGCGTCCGAATATTGGGGAAAGCCTGATATTGCATTTTTCAAATCCAATGTGCTTTAGAGGGACACTAAAGGCAAATATTACGTCGACATTGATTGTTGAAATAGCGGTCCAGACACCTCTTAGTGCTACTTTTATGGCAAGGGAGTGCTTATTTTGAAATAAAATGACGTTTTAGTGGTCCGCATCGCGTTAGTGCACTTCAAATCACCCGCCTGAAATCAGATTTTCATACGTCACTGCTGCCGTGCCCAACGTTGCCCGCCTTTACTGCACGGCCGCCGACACTAGTAGCAGCACAGCGAAAGTAGCGGGACCCACAGCAGCAAGAACGGCCATCGAAGCTTGCCGCAATCGCCGCAATGGATGTGGGCGGAGAACTTGACAACGAGACTTCGAGCGTAAGGGTTCATTCCGCGGCACCCAGTGAAAAGACACATCGGTTTCCTTGCTGCAGCACTGGCGTTGTGCACCATTCGGGCATCCGGCAACATCGCACGCAAGCGGCATTTTGTCGAACTTTCTGTCAGAGCGACTTTCACGAGCGCGCAAAACGCACGCGGCAGTACGCGATCCCGAAACTACCACCGAGACGCGACCGCGTGAGCGAAGCAGGGCGCCGGGCGAAGCGCCGTTCGGCGAAAACGGAACCTTGGAACCACGCGCGCCGTTCCCCATGGGAACGCCACAGAGGTTTTTTTTTCCATGAATCAAACGGAAACGAACAAACAGCATTTTATTACGTCTCTTGATGCACGGAAGGCTCCTTTTTTTATTGCTGCTAGTTTGAGTACCAGTGATTTATTGTAGGCAGACTCATACGTCATCGGGATAACTTCGAAAATGTCCCACTCGTGAGGCTCATCATGTGATACAATTAGCTTAATTTCTCGGTAAGTAGGGCACTGCTGTTGATAATATTGCCATTTTAGAAGTTGTCATACATTGAGCTTTCATTCTGACATAAATTGTTATTTGCCTTTAGTGTCCCTTTAATATGGAAAATATTCTATTCGTGTTCAGCATTGCGGATATTTGCACACCCCTGCGGAATACCGATCAAGCAACTAATTATAAGAGTTATTACTGGCGGTTAATGAGCACTACCAGGCAGCCAAGCCTAGAAAAGGGTAGGCGATGTGACGATATAAATGCGAAAAAATTAAAATGGACGAAAGGATAATTTGCCGCCAGCAGTGACCGAACCTGCAACCTTCGAATAACGCGTCTGATGTTGTACCAATTGAGCTACGGCGCCCATCGTCCTCCCGTCCACTTTGTCGGTTATATCGGTGCCATAAAGTTAATATACTGACTCTAGAGGAAAACCTCACCGTAGGGTCCATGCATTAAAACCTAAACCGCATGGGTTCTGCCATGACTAAACAAACGAACGTTGCCAGATCCTGAGACGCTCTCTATATATTACGGTAGTAATTACTTTTAATATACCAACCTAAGCCAGCTACTCGCTGGCGGCACTGTTGGCGCTGTGTCAGGGAACATCTGCTGCGTTTTGATGCGTGAAGCCGTGTGTTAGTGTAGCGTTGTCTGTGCAGCTGGCCCGATTGATAGCAGTTAAAATGTCGACCTATTTGTGCATGGTTTTAGAAGGCACGCCCTACCTATAATGCATAACGAATAGAGTTTCTCCGTTCACTGGTAAAAGGGTCACTCGACGGATTCGCAGCTTGAAGCAAAGAGCGTAGGCTGTGGTCTCACGGTGCTTCGACTTGCAATGACGAGACACCTGTATCAACATTCTTTTTTCAGGTCATTGCTGCCGTACTTCAACGCAGAGAGCCATAAAGCAGAAAAAATGTCGATTGCAGCATGCAGCGGCGAATGCGAGTGAGACGTCACCCGAAAGCTTCAATAAAAATTCGGCAGATCCCACGCGGTATGGGAATAGGTTTCATCCGAAGCACTCCGCGAGTACTTCTATGCTGTATTTTATGGCTTTTAGTCAAGCCTTACGAGGTGGATCGAGGTGTTTTGGTAAGTGTAGTAGCTGTGTGCACATCATGGGCTTACCAGGCACAATTGTGGCGGTTTGGGCGTGTTGGTATGACATGACCAATAAGTTCTTAAGCGCACATACAGACAAGGACACTGGTGTCATAAGTGTTCTTTGTCCTTGTCTGTATGCGCGCTTAAGAACTTATTGGTCTTGCCAGGCACGTCCACAACACTGGCGTTTCAAGAGTAACTTATGGTGCGACGTAACGTAAACCCTCACGTTAGAGAACATGCGCCACTATCATCGAACCGAAGTGCACTTTATATCCCAATCATGTGAATATCTTACGTAACTTTCGTTAATGCATTCCTCCGTGGTCGATCCATGCTTCAATGTAGCTTGCTGAATCATGTGAATAAAATGTAATGTTTATTAGCCTGCGTTAAAAGCGGAGCCAACACTGGAACCACAGACGTTATTCTTATATGACGCCTGTATCGTAGGAGCATATATTTAGCGTTTATTGGTTTCTTACAAAATTGGATAGCCGGCACCTCAACCACAATAGGCGCTGTACCGTCATTACGCCTGCATAGGCTGTTTTTCCAAACCAGTTTATTGACCTGGCGTGGCTCTGTGGTAGAATGCCTGATTGCCACGCAGAATGCTTGCGTTCGACTCCAGCCAGCGTTATTAGATGGCCTCCAGCGGCGCGGATTTCAGGGCCTTGCCAAGCAGTCTTAACTTTCTTCAACTTTGTGGCGAACGCTCCACTGACGACGGAATAGTCGGCTCCGGTGTCGACGAGCCGGTGACGTTATGGCCGTCGAACAGTACGTCGAGGTCGCTTGTCCGTCGTCTTGCGTTGCGGTTAGGTCGCCGCGTCGGGTCACGGCTAGGTCGGCTTGTCCTGCAGCATCTACGTCGGCGTCGACAGGTCTTCTTCAGGCCCCGAGGTTTCGTCGTGAGTGCTCAGTCTGGTTTGCGTCATGTTCTTACGATTTCGTCGCGGTGTCGCCGTCGGAGGATCCGGTATTTCGTCGTATAGCAACCGCACCTCCATCGGTTGCTGCCCTTAGTTTTCCGGACACGGGCTAAATGACCGGCCCCGGGTTGGGCCGGTGAAGTGGCGGCGCTGCGGCGAAACATAGCGGCCTGGCGATGGTGAAGGGGAAGGTTGTCGGGGTGGCCACTCCGCTCCTGCGAGGTAGTCGGCGATGTCGCGTGGTCTTTCACCACACTGTGGACGCGGCCCGTCGATAGCCAAACCACACAGTCCCATCTGTCGGTACTGGCAGCGGCGGTAGGTGTGGCCAGCTTCTCCGCAATGGTAGCAGAGTGGGCGGTGGTCAGGGGCGCGCCAAACATCGGTCTTCCTCGGGGTGTAGTGCTGGTCGACAGGTGAACGGTAGGGCGTCGATGGTGGCGGCGGCGGTGTGTAGCGGCAGAACTACGTTGATGCGCTGTATTGACGTGGGCGCGGAGGGGAAATGTAGCGTCAGGCTGCAGCAGCGTAGCTCATGGCTTGCGGCTGAGGCTGCGCTGGCTGAGTAGCACCCAGTGACTGTTGAACTCCTTCCCGCACACCGTCAGCAGTCGACGTCACTTCAGGCTGCGGAAAACATGCAAGCTTTCGCAGCTCTTCTCGAACGATGGCTCGGATCATATCGCGCAAATCGTCGGAGCCAAGGGCATGAACAGCTGCGCTGTCTTGAATTATGCGTCGATTGTACTGCCGGGTGCGCATTTCCAGCGTCTTCTCGATCGCTGTTGCCTCTGACAGGAATTCCTGGACGGTCTTGGGTGGGTTCCGCATCATCGCAGCGAAGAGTTCTTGTTTGACTCGTCGCATGAGGAAACGAACTTTCTTCTCCTGGGTCATATCGGGGTCAGCGTGGCGGAACAGTCGAGTCATTTCTTCCGCGAAGATGTTCAGGTTCACGTTCAGCAGTTGTGCCCTTGTCTCCAGCAAGGTCGCGGTCCTTTTGGACGACGCTCGCGAACGTCTCCAAGAAAGTGCTGCGAAAGAGGTCCCAGGTTCTAAGTGTCGATTCCCGATTCTCGAGCCATGTTCTTGCTGCTTCTGCCAGGTAAAAGTCTACATGGCGCAACTTTTCCTCGGAGTTTCAGTTATTAAATGTTGAAACCCTTTCGAAGGTCTCAAGCCAAGTCTCGGGGTCTTCACATGGCGAACCAAGGAAGGTCGGTGGCTCCCTGGGTGGCTGCATAACGATCGTTGTAGGGGACACTGCAGCAGCCATCGTTCCTGTTGTCTTCGTTGCCGTGGCCTTTGGCTTGTGCGGTAGGAGTCCGTATTCTGGTGGGAGACCTTGCTGTCTGCGGCTGGCTCGCTGGTCAGCCATGGCGCCGATGCCCCCTTGACGGTGTGGGCTTGGCTCAAGGCTGGAGGGGGGTGTTTGGTACATGGACCGGGAAGCACCACCACCACATGTCACGGGGTCGTGACGTCGACGAAGGCAGCGGTCAGCGTGTCCAAGATGAAACTTTTTATTTGACCGAACTTGCGGCGGGAAAGGAAACGTCAAACTACAGCAATACACACTGTACCCTGCTAGCGGCGAACAGAGCGCCGGCCGTCGATAGAACTGGACATCGCTGGGATGCGCCGTCTTTTATAAATAATAATATCTGGGGTTTAACGTCCCAAAACCACGATATGATTATGAGAGACGCCGTAGTGGAGGGCTCCGGAAATTTCGACCACCTGGGGTTTTTAACGTGCACCTAAATTTAAGTACATGGGCCTCAAACATTTTCGCCTCCATCGAAAATGCAGCCGCCGCGGCCGGGATTCGATCCTGCGACCTTCGGGTCAGCAGTCGAGCGCCATAACCACTAGACCACCGTGGCGGGGCGTCTTTTATAAATCACGCATCGAACTTTCCAGCCTTATCACTGGTGGTGGCGCAAGCTCTGGAGTAGTCATGACAATTCGCGCCATGTGCGCAATCTTAACAAAATGATCTACTACAATCTGGAATCTTCCCAGGCATTCTGGCTCGCTTTGCGTAAAGCAGCAGCTACACGTGCAATGGGCCGGTAACAGAATACATAGAAAGAAAGGAGCGTGTGTGGCAATATCACACATGAAGTCTACAAAGAACACGTGCATAAAACCTATCAATATCCTAAAAGTATTGTCACGCACTTCGCGGGGTGATAGGTCAGTGGACAATACTTTTGGGTGATAGGTCAGTGGTTCTCAGCCATCGATGTTTCGGGACCCCTTGTGGACTGGTGGAAGTGATGAGGAACCCCTTGCAGTGCGAGAAAAGGGGGGAAGGGTTTACAGATTAGCCGAACATGCACCTTGAAATAGGTGCCCTTTGTTTCTCCGTGGCAAAGAAATGTCAAACTAAAGTGTAACGCCAATTCGATCTCAACAGCTTTTCAACAAGTTGTGCGGTCTGCCGCCACATTCCAGCTTCTTCTAGCTATGCCTTCTCTTCAAATATGCAAGCCTAAAAAAAGCATATGTCGTCGAAAATTGCAGTAAAAGCTCTACAGCCATATCACGGAGAAGGAAAAGCATAAGTCAGCTCCGGTGCAGCACAAGACTGTTACGTGGAGAAGCATGCCAAAAATCCGAAGGGGCCGCTGTCACTGGACATAGTGTGCCTTCAAAAAAGGCGTTTTTTGTTCGATTATGTGTTTCGCGGACCCCCAGAAATGGCTTCGCTGAACCCCACTTGATAACCGCTGGATACTATAGATAATGCTTGTGTTCTGCCAGATGGGTTGAACCGATTATTCTTGCAAAACATCGTCCAATTAAGTAACAGGCAGTAAACGGAAACAGATCAACAGTGATCGAACATGGATCGGTTGAACATTTATCACTGGTAGCATAATATGTATAATGGATTGAGACATCAATCACAGGTACAAGAGGCAGGAGGAGTACACATTGCACCCGCGTTTTTCCGGTTTGTACTCATATACTTCACTCCTCACGTTCCTGCTATATGTAATATTCAATCACCAAAAAACCAAGTTGTGTCCTGCGGTGACAAAAAAATCCTACCAATTAAAATGAAATCTTGTTTTTTGAAGAACAGTTGTTTCACTGAGGCATAAAATAATGCCATTTTCCTAATAGGTACTACGCAACCTCTTTAGGAGTGACAACTACACGCGCACGTTCGCAGCAGAGAAACACAGCTGTATAATCTTTTCTATTTTTAGGGAGACATGTCACTCGGCAATGAGTGGACATCGTGCTTAATCTTGGTGCACGCCTTCGACATTCATATCAATGGCGGCGTGATACTGAAGAGTAAATGTTATTTAGTAAAATGGTAGCTAATTCCTGAGTATAAATGCAATTAAGTACTGACTATGGCTAACTGAAAAGACCTGTATGTCGTGCCTGAGCGTGCACGAGCGCTCATTGTGGAAATATTCGTGTAACTGCTCAGAGGTCCCGCTGACTCTGCGTGCAGCTCGCAACAGTACCTACACGCGCAATAAATGCCCATGCTTATATAGGCGCACGCTAAAATACACTTGTAACTCTGACATCGACGTATGTGACAAAAATATGCGATAGATGATGGCAATATGCGATAGATGAGCAGCTGACAACGCACTGCTGCCACTGCAGACACTTGCAGCTCGCAGCAAAAATAACCAAAATTGCTCAACTGCACACGCTCATAGAATACACATACGTGAGTTTCGCTACATAAAGGTACTTGTCACGCTAGTATCCGCGAATTTTGGGCGAGCGAGACATCCACGATGTACTATGAACACTCAAAAGGACACACGTTAAAAAAAAAGACACACGGCAACGCCGGACCGAAGTCGAAGCTGAAGGTGGTAGCGAAGGTCCTCGCGAGTTCATTACGCCGCGCAAACTATTGATTAACCTAACAAACGTGCAAATACATGCCGATGATGCAAAAACAGGACTTGAAACCTCCGCCCCTTCGTTGCAAACCACTATGTAAATACGTAAGCCTGTGAAAACTTAAGGAAGAATGCGATGGCTACGTGGCTTAGAGGTTAGAGTGTCGCCTTTCAGTGCTTGTGGTCATGAGCTCGATTGCTCTGTTGCTGTTGTTGATGCTCGCGCTGCTGGGCTATGCGTCACTGGGGGCAGACGATCCCTGCGAAGGCGTTTTGTTGCCGGATTTGGCAGCGGCGGCGGCAAGGACACGTGCGCGCATGCTCTCCTCATTCGGCCCAGAGCACTGCTAGTAAGCATAGTTACATTATGACGCACCACAGATGCAATCCTATAGCTCTGCGCGTGCGCGGAATCTGGGGTGGAAGTGTTGTGGCCGTGGATGCCCCTACCTACGATAAGAGCAGTGGTGCCCATCGCCGTTGCTGTGGAAGCGTATAATGAATTGACTAGCAGCGGCCGTAATTTGGACGGATTTTCTGCCTACAGCCGTGGATTCTAGCGAGTATTTGGCTAACAGTTTAGCGAAAGCCTCACTAACATCACACCTGCGTTCACATCTCTCCATAAGAGAGCGGGAAGCTTCTCTTTTAATGTACATGTTTTGGTTTCGAGCGCTCTACACGTTTTGGTTGCGTGGATTTGTACGTGTATGAATGGGTCATTTTTTGGCACTCGATTAATTTTATTCCAAAGCTGTTTCAATGTGATAGCTTTACTCCCGCGAAGGAGTGCTTTCACTCTGTCGCATGCGGAGTACTGTGCTCCATGATTAGCCGTTGGATCACTCTTTGTCGAGAGAGAGTTGTTTCAGCCTGGAAAAAATTGTGCCCAGCGCGACAAGCGAAAACTCTCGCAAAGACCGTTCTGGCACTGCCTTTGTTCTAAGAGTGCACTGTGTGACCTATTGCATAGGATATACATCGATAAACATGATTTTTTCCAGAAACTAAACCTATTTTTAACGCTTATCAGCCTGTGGCACAACCAATTAGGTATTGCTTTCAAAGAATGCGAAACGAAATTTGGAGAGAAAAGTTCAAATGGCCGCACCCTTTAAGGAGATATTGATAGTTACCTCAGTGGACAGCGGACAGTCAGCGCTATGCACCTTCAATGACAGTATGGAATGGTGCAATACAGGTTGGCAACAGCTCGATCACTATCACCTTAATGGCTGCGGTCACATACGCACTTCTACATCCTGATGTTGTCTTCACGTGCTCCGAAGCAAGCATCTGCCCTGTCATAGTTCCACAGCGATACACATTTTGAGAGATCCAAATGTCGCCACACGAAAGCCCTTCTGATTCGGGCTGTGTTGGTCGTAGTTCGCTCAATTCAGACAGTTTGTGGAGCTCAGAGGCACGTGAGTGGCACTAGAGGCTGTTAGAATCGCACCGCCAGCGACGGCGTCTCTGAGTAGCGTGTGCCAATCTTAAAGGCCATGCTTGCACGAATGAGCTGGGAGTGCCTAATGGCTGGAAACACGTCAAGGTCGCCATGATTCTACAGTGAATTACCGTTATTTAAGACTTATTCTCTGGTCCCTGCAAGCACATACATTGTTTAACAGCGTGAATCTCTCATTAATTCGTTTGTGTTTAGCTACAACCGGATTAATTCAGGCAATCGCCGAGACGCAAAAGTATTGCAAATGTACGGCAGAAGTTCTAAGACATTGCGAATGTGCAGCAATAAAGAGCGAAACTGCGTCCAACCGATACGATGCGGCGCAGTCCGCACTACCATCGTCATCTGCACACACCATACCTTATAACAAAATTACAGTGAAGTAGAAGAGAGGTAGTGGGCTCATTGCGCGAATAAGCCAGAGGGAAGTGAAGCTCCTGCGTAGTCACATGAGCTTGAAGTGAAATCGACGGTCGCGACACCTAGTGCGGAGCAGTGCTAGAGGGGAGACGCGATGCGCAGGAACGAACGGTTCTTACACTGCTGCGCACCAGGTGTCACGACAATCGGGGGGACTTGAAGCTTATGTGACGCCGCCGATGTCTCCTCGCTCGACGTAATTGCGCTCGACGTCATTGAGCCCACTACCTCCCTTCTAAGCCACTGTAACATGTTCATAGGCGTATCTACCGGGGGGCAAAGGGCGCCCCCCCCCACTGAGAAAAGTTAGGGGGGCGGAGCCCCCCCCTACTTTCGACAGTCGTCACTGTCGGCTGCGCACTGGGAAACCATCAACTGAGGCGATCTTTTACTTCTACACAGCAATCGCTTCATTATATAACGAAATTTGTCCTGCGATTCTTCGGTGGAGAATGTCTCCCGTGTATCACGACCACGCACTGTAGGTTCTCTACTGTGCGTGGTAGAGAACCTACGCACTGTAGGTTCTCCCTCTACACGTGCCTCAAACATATTGTCACGTGGTCTTGACGTGAAGACAGCAGTCGGCGTTTGCAGGATGAAACTGTTTATTTGGCCGAACTTGTGGCCGGAAAATCAGAACTAGAACTACAGTAATACACGCTGTACAATGATAGCGGCGAACAGGGCGTCGTCCGTCGCTCAACTGACAAGCGATCAAGCGCGTCGGCTTTTATACAGGCGCTATCGAACTTTCCAGCAATATCGCTGGTGGTGGTGTTATCTCTAGACAAAGCTGGAACATTCGCGTGCGGGGCGCAATCTTATCAAACCGATCTACTACAATCGCGACGCTTCTAGAAAACTACTTTGCGGACAGCGTCGAGCGTTGATAACCGTCCCTGCCGGTCAAACCCGAATACATCAAAACAAGACAAGAAGTGGGCGTGGCATTGCCCCCCTCTGAAAAAGCATCGTCCCGATGCTTGTGAAAGAACATAGAAGAGAAAAAACAAAACAAGTGCATACACAAATAAAAAACAAAGGGAAAAAATGGAGTCCCCAGGCTCGCTAACGCGCAAAAAACGGCTTAAGGCGCACGACATGGACGACTTCAGGTCGCGCACGGCGCCGCTGAGAGTTCGTAATGCCGTCGGGGACAACCTCATAGTCCAGTGCGCCGAGGCGTCGAAGTACCCTGTACGGTCCGAAGTATCGTCGAAGAAGCTTCTCACTAAGTCCTCGTCGGCGTATTGGCGTCCATACCCATACACGGTCACCGGGTTGGTATTCCATGTGGCGTCGTCGAAGGTTGTAGCGGCGGCTGTCAGTCGTCTGCTGGTTCTTGATCCGTAGGCGGGCGAGCTGTCGTGCTTCTTCGGCGCGCTGTAGGTAGGTGGTCACGTCGATGTTTTCCTCGTCGGTCACGTTTGGTAGCATGGCGTCAAGCGTCGTTGCCGGGCTCCGTCCGTAGACCAACTTGTATGGCGTCATCTTCGTCGTTTCCTGTACGGCCGTGTTGTACGCGAAGGTCACGTACGGAAGGATGGCGTCCCACGTCTTGTGTTCGACGTCGACGTACATCGCCAGCATGTCGGCGATGGTCTTATTTAGACGCTCGGTGAGGCCGTTGGTCTGTGGGTGGTACGCGCTGGTGCGGCGGTGGCTTGTGTGGCTGTATTCCAAGATCGCCTGAGTTAGGTCAGCCGTGAACGCCGTACCTCTGTCGGTGATGAGAACCTCTGGGGCGCCGTGTCGAAGGACGATGCTCTCAACGAAGAACTTGGCTACCTCAGCGGCACTGCCTTTGGGCAGGGCTTTTGTTTCGGCGTAGCGGGTGAGGTAGTCGGTAGCCACGACGATCCATTTATTTCCGCAAGTCGAGGTTGGGAACGGCCCCAGGAGGTCCATCCCGATCTGCTGGAATGGTCGCCGAGGAGGCTCGATCGGCTGAAGGAAGCCTGCTGGTCTTGTGGGCGGTGTCTTCCGTCGCTGACAGTCTCGGCACGTCCTTACGTAGCGAGTGACGTCGGCGGCAAGGCGCGGCCAGTAGTACTTTTCCTGTACTCGTGTGAGCGTTCGGGAAAGTCCGAGGTGTCCAGCCGTTGGGTCGTCGTGCAGAGCATGCAAAATTTCTGGTCGCAGTCCCGAAGGTACAACAATAAGGTAGCTGGCTCGGGCCGGAGAGAAGTTCTTCTTTACGAGGACGTTGTTTTTCACGGAAAATGATGCAATTCCTCGCCTGAATACTTTTGGCACAACGCTGGTCCTGCCCTCCAGGTATTCTACTACACCCTTCAGTTCCGGGTCGGCTCGCTGTCGTTCGGCGAAGTCTTCGGTACTTATGGCTCCCAAGAAGCTGTCATCATCCTGGTCGTCGGGCGTTGGTGGGTCGAAGGGGGCACGAGACAGGCAGTCGGCGTCGGAGTGTTTCCTTCCGGACATGTACATGACAGTAATGTCAAATTCTTGAAGTCTTAGGCTCCACCGTGCAAGGCGACCGGAAGGATCCTTCAAGTTAGCTAGCCAACACAAGGCGTGATGGTCGCTCACAACTTTGAAGGGCCTGCCGTAGAGGTAGGGGCGAAACTTTGACGTAGCCCAGATGATGGCGAGGCACTCCTTTTCTGTTGTGGAATAGTTTACCTCTGCTTTAGACAGCGACCGGCTAGCATAACTGATAACCCTTTCCAGTCCGCCCGCCCGCTGCACAAGGACGGCGCCAAGTCCTATGCTGCTTGCATCGGTGTGAATCTCCGTATCGGCGTATTCGTCGAAATGCGCAAGTATCGGAGGTGTCTGCAGGCGTCGTTTCAGTTCATGAAATGCCTCGACTTGCGCTGTTTGCCACCTGAACTCGACGTCGGTCTTCGTGAGCTGCGTTAGTGGCTCGGCGATCCGTGAAAAGTCTTTGACAAAGCGTCTGTAATAGGCGCACAAGCCGAGAAATCGGCGCACGGCCTTCTTGTCGGTGGGTGGCGGGAAAGCGGCGATGGCAGCTGTTTTCTGCGGGTCTGGGAGCACTCCAGTCTTGCTGACCACGTGACCCAAAAACAAGAGCTCCTTGTAAGCGAAGCGGCACTTTTCTGGCTTCAGGGTGAGCCCGGAGTTCTTGATTGCTTGAAGTACGGATTGAAGTCGCTGGAGGTGTTCGTCGAAGTTCGAGGAATACACAACGACGTCGTCCAAGTAAACAAGGCAAGTCTGCCACTTCAAGCCAGCTAATACAGTATCCATGACTCGTTGGAAAGTCGCAGGTGCCGAGCAAAGACCGAAGGGCATGACCTTGAACTCGAACAGGCCGTCCGGTGTTATAAAGGCGGTCTGTAGTAAGAGACTATGTGTGTTAAGAGACTATAACCCACAAGAGAGTATGCCGAACCAGAGACGACGACGACGGTGTGCGCGAGCGAGACGCTCGCCGAGCTGGAGAGCGGGAGAACGTCGCCGGGCTGAAAGAACGCGGCCAGGCAGCCAGAGCGCCGGTCGTTGGGCCGAGAGAAAAAGGGACCGAGCTGGTGCGACCAGGCCAGCCGGGGCGAGCTTGGTGTGTCCCGGGAACGAGCAAGCGTGCGGGCCAGGAGCCGAGATCGTGGCCTCGGTGCCACGTACAGGCGGTTCCGGCACAACCTGAGCTGACCCCGTTCCGGAGGCGAGATCGTGGCCTCGGTGCCACGCCCAGGTGGTTCCGGCACAACCTGAGCTGACCCCGTTCTGGAGCCGAGATTGTGGCCTCGTTGCCACGCCCAAACTGACCTTTTCCCGAGCCGAGATCGTGACCGTGGTGCCACGTCCGAGTCGGCCGTCGTCAGCGTGGGCCTGTACGTTCCGCGACGAGCAGGTCGTCGTATGTTCGTGCACTTTCGCACCACGCACCTGTCCGCTTCGTGCTGGCATCATCGCTACCTGACTGCGGTATGTGAGTGACATTCGACGGGCCTATACGGCAGGACGCGCCGATTCTTTCGCGTGTGGTTAGAACTCTAAAAGTTAGGACTTAGGGATATCTGCATTGTTCAGTGGGACAAAGCGTGTGTAATTGTGTGTGTGTAATTGTGTGTGTGTCAAGTCGATAAATGTGTTTCTTGTTCGTGCCTTGGTCTTCCTGCATCTGAGGGCCCAAGAACCACCACATTTGGCGAGCCTGCCAGGATGGCACATTAATATTACAGCCATTACTCAGATGAGGGGCTGAGCCATGGACAGGGAAAGATTTTTCGCACTTGGCCGGGAACTAGGACTCGAGAAGGATGCGCTTAGAGAATGGGTGGACAAAGAATGCGCACTAGCTCGCGAGGAACGCGCACGGGAACGAGAGGAAGCTAAAGAAAGCGCTGAGCGGCAGCGCCTACTGCAGGAACAAGAGCTCAAGATTTTGGAGCTGAAGCTTAAACTTCAGGAAAGCGCGGTTCGACAGTCAACCGAGGCTAATGAACCAGGGGGAGCTACCTCGAGCGTCACCACGAGCACTACACGTGCACCGGAAGTATATAGCCCTCATAAACTGATACCGCCCTTTGACGAAACACGGGACGATCTCGACGCCTACCTACAGCGGTTTGAGCGGGTCGCGACATGCCAAGGGTGGCCCCGTGAGAAATGGGCTTTGTCATTGAGTTTATGCATGACTGGAGAGGCTCTGACTGTGATAGGCCGGTTGGATCCGACAGCTGCGTTAGATTATGACCAGTTAAGAGCGGCGCTACTGCAGCGGTTTCGGTACACTGCAGAAGGCTATCGGGAGAAATTCCGCAAAGCGAAACCCGAAGATAATGAGTCCGGCCTACAGTATGCTGCAAGACTTTCGGGCTATTTTGACCATTGGTTGGAAATGAGCAAGACAGAGAGAAGCTATTCTGGCTTAAGGGAACTGATCATATGTGAACAGTTCATGAAAGGCTGTTCCCCAGCACTCAGAATTTTTCTGAAGGAAAGACAGTGCCAGTCACTAAGTGCAATGTGTGAGACCGCTGACAACTTTATGGAAGCGCAGGCGCTCTCTAACCTGAATAAAGAACGTGCTCACAAGGAAGCAGGGCCGTCGGAGATTGCGAGGAAGTCGGAAACAACGAGGAAAGCGGGGAAACCCGTAAATCGCTGCTTCCTATGTGACAAGGCGGGACACCGCGCAGCTGATTGCTGGTCGCGCACGAAAGCATGTTCGCCAGTGCATCACGATAGTGACAAGTATTTCGCCGCTAGAGGAGACAGATGTGAAGCATCTTGCGTGATAACAGGTGAAAGAAACCATGAAAAAGCAGCAGGGAATGCAGAATACTTCATTATGAAAGATGGAGAAAACATCCCTGTTGTCAACACTGCAGTCAGCCGCAGTGTTTTATCTAGGAAAATTGAGAACGTGCCCACTGTGGAAGGGTTTATGGATAAACGCCCAGTTACCGTACTGCGCGATACTGGCTGCGATACCGTCATAGTGCGACAGGCATTAGTGCCAAAGGAAAAATTGACCGGTGCGTATCGGCCGGTGCTGTTCCTTGACCGCACAGTGCGTAACCTACCAGAAGCTGTGGTCTTCCTGGATACACCAGTTTTTAAGGGAGAAGTTCGTGCTCACTGCCTGCGAGACTCACTTTATGATGTTGTCCTTGGAAACATCAAGGGAGCCTTGCCATTGGACACCACGAGAGTGATGGCAACCCGGACTCCCAATCGCAGTAGCAGCGCAGACATCGAGGAAAAGACGCCTAAAACCCCTAGAAATCGTCATAGTAGACGGCAAGACCAGGTCACCGTAAGTCACGTCGTGAACCGACTACGTGCACCTAGGCCCGAACCCAGTGACAGCAGTCTATCTGCAGCTAACAGCGATAACCATGCGGCCTGCGCGAAGAGATGGCAAGCAACGGCACCTCCATCTGGATCGTCGCAACTATCGACCTCGCCGTGGCCGAATTCTCGGCCGGATTCGACACGTTACCGTGGTATACGTACCCCACAAGATGAGGCATTGTTGCCTCTGGACACGACGCCCAGGGTACCACAACGTCGTCGACCCAGGCAACACTCCTACTTCGAGGAACGCAATACCGGCCGCCTCAATCAATCTCGTCCGGGGTATCCTAAGCTCCGCAGCGATGGCACGGACAGCCTCAGTGCGCAGATGGATCAGTCGCCATCATCGCCTCAGCCGCCGCTTCAACCACCACGTTCCCAGTGTCACTTTCAACGTCACAAGACTAAGATGTACAAGCGACGTGACAACAATACTTACTGACAACGACTACCGGTGACGACGACTACCGCGAGCATGGTGTGGTGTCGTCGCTGCGCAAAGAGGACCAGGTGAAGACAGCAAGACAACTAGACTTCCACGGTGTGAATCGTGCGTTGTGTGTGCTGTGTCTCGGCGCGTGTTTATTCACCAGAGCCGGCAGTGTGCGCGCGCCTCGTTGTGACGTGTACGCGGTATGCAGGTGGATAAAACCGTATATGCCACCGCCGGCCGTATCAAACGTGCGATTAGCGCGTTTTATCTTCCGTGTCAGAGTGCGCCGGGCAAGTGATCAACAATGTTTGTGTAGTAATAGAAGGCTTGCAATCTTGTCATTCTTATTCTTTGCATATGCCCGGTGATTTCTTTTGCTGTGTTCCGTTGTGTCGCGTTCGTACTAACGTTATCCGCGGCACAACGTACTGAAAGTGGGGGGAAGTGTAGTAAGAGACTATGTGTGTTAAGAGACTATAACCCACAAGAGAGTATGCCGAACCAGAGACGACGACGACGGTGTGCGCGAGCGAGACGCTCGCCGAGCTGGAGAGCGGGAGAACGTCGCCGGGCTGAAAGAACGCGGCCAGGCAGCCAGAGCGCCGGTCGTTGGGCCGAGAGAAAAAGGGACCGAGCTGGTGCGACCAGGCCAGCCGGGGCGAGCTTGGTGTGTCCCGGGAACGAGCAAGCGTGCGGGCCAGGAGCCGAGATCGTGGCCTCGGTGCCACGTACAGGCGGTTCCGGCACAACCTGAGCTGACCCCGTTCCGGAGGCGAGATCGTGGCCTCGGTGCCACGCCCAGGCGGTTCCGGCACAACCTGAGCTGACCCCGTTCTGGAGCCGAGATTGTGGCCTCGTTGCCACGCCCAAACTGACCTTTTCCCGAGCCGAGATCGTGACCGTGGTGCCACGTCCGAGTCGGCCGTCGTCAGCGTGGGCCTGTACGTTCCGCGACGAGCAGGTCGTCGTATGTTCGTGCACTTTCGCACCACGCACCTGTCCGCTTCGTGCTGGCATCATCGCTACCTGACTGCGGTATGTGAGTGACATTCGACGGGCCTATACGGCAGGACGCGCCGATTCTTTCGCGTGTGGTTAGAACTCTAAAAGTTAGGACTTAGGGATATCTGCATTGTTCAGTGGGACAAAGCGTGTGTAATTGTGTGTGTGTAATTGTGTGTGTGTCAAGTCGATAAATGTGTTTCTTGTTCGTGCCTTGGTCTTCCTGCATCTGAGGGCCCAAGAACCACCACACGGTCTTTTCTCGGTCTCTCTCGTCGACTTCAATTTGCCAGTAGCCGGTCTTGAGGTCCATCGACGAAAAGTAATTCGCGTTGTGGAGTCGATCCAGGGTATCGTCTGTACGTGGGAGAGGGTATACGTCCTTCTTTGTGATTGTGTTCAGGCGACGATAATCGACGCAGAAACGTAGGGTCCCATACTTCTTCTTCACTAACACCACGGGAGACGCCCACGGGCTGTTGGACGGCTGGATGATGTCGTCGCGTAGCATTTCATCGACTTGTTTCTTAACGGCCTCCCGTTCCCGCGTCGAAACCCGGTAGGGACTCTGACGGAGTGGTCGAGCATTTTCTTCTGTTATGATGCGGTGCTTAGCAAGGGGCGTTTGTCGGACCCGCGATGACGACGAGAAACAGTCCCTGTATTCCTGCAGAAGGCGTCGAAGCTGTTGCTGTGGGCGAGCGGGAAGACTTGGGTTTACGTCGAAGGGTGGCTCATGGATCGTCGTCGTAGCTTCGTTAGAATTTGAAAAGGCAAACGCATCGCTGACGGCCAAGATTTCTTCGATGTATGCAATCGTCGTGCCCCTGCTCAGGTGTCTGTATTCCTGGCTGAAGTTCGTTAGCATCACGCTTCCTTTTCCTTCATGCAACCGAGCAATGCCCCTTGCGACGCAAATGTCACGGTCTAGCAGCAAACGCTGATCGCTCTCCATGACACCTTCGATGTCTTCAGCTTTTTCGGTGCTGACGGAAATTATGACGCTGGAGCGAGGCGGGATGGTAACTTGATCCTCGAGCACGTTCAGGGCATGTTGACATGAACTCGTATCCGGCGGTGTCGTTTTGTCCGACGATAGGGTTATCGATTTGGTTCTTAAGTCGATGACGGCACCGTGATGGTTTAAGAAGTCCATGCCAAGTATGACGTCCCTGGAGCAGTGTTGCAAGATCACGAAACTCGCAGGATACGTGCGATTATTGATTGTGACTCTTGCTGTGCAGACTCCAGACGGCGTTATCAGATGGCCTCCAGCGGTGCGGATTTCGGGGCCTTCCCAAGCGGTCTTAACTTTCTTCAACTTCGTGGCGAAGGGCCCACTGATGACGCAATAGTCGGCTCCAGTATCGACGAGAGCGGTGACGTTGTGGCCGTCGACGAGAACGTCGAGGTCGCTAGTTCGTCGTCTTGCGTTGCGGTTGGGTCGCGGCGTCGGGTCACGGCTGCGTCGGTGTGTTCCGTTGCTTCCATTTTGCGTCATCGGGTCTTCATCAGTCCGCGAGATTTCGTCGTCAGGGGTCTGTCTGGTTCGCGTCGTGTTCTGAAGGTTTCGTCGCGGCGTCGTCGTCGGCGGCGGAGGATCTTCGGTAGTTCGTCGTACAGCAACCGCACCTCCATCGGTTGCTGCCCTTAGTTTTCCGGATACGGGCTAGGCGACCGGCCCCGGTTTGGGCCAGTGTACGGCCGGCGGTGCGGTGACATACAGCGGCCGGGCGACGGCGAGCGGGAAGGTCGTCGTTCTTGCCACTGTGTTCCGGTGAGGTAGTCGTCGATGTCGCGAGGCCGTTCGCCTGGCTGCGGGCGCGGCGCGTTGATGGCGAATCCGCGTAGTCCCATCTGTCGGTACTGGCAGCGGCGGTACGTGTGGCCGGCCTCCCCGCAGTGGTAGCAGAGCGGGCGGTTGTCAGGGGCGCGCCAAACGTCGGTTTTCCTCGGCGCGGATCGCGGCCGGCTGGCGGGCGATATGACGTCGGTGGTGGCGGCGGTGGTGCCTGGCGGCGGAACTGCTGGGGTGGCGTGGCGTCTTGACGTGGGCGAGGAGGGGGGGCGTTGCGTCGGGCTGCAGCAGCATAGCTCATGGCTTGCAGCTGCGGCGGTGCCGGCTGAGGAACACCCAGTGACTGTGTGATTTCCTCGCGTACAACGTCAGCAATCGACGTAAGTTCGGGCTGTGCAAACGGCGCAAGCTTTCGCAGCTCCTCTCGCACGATTGCTCGGATCGTTTCGCGGAAGTCGTCGGAGCCGAGGCCATGAACAGCTGTGCTGTCTTGAAATGCGCGGCGATTGTACTGCCGGGTGCGCATCTCGAGCGTCTTCTCGATGGTCGTTGCTTCCGAGACGAATTCTTGAACAGTCGATGGGGGGTTCCGCATCAGCCCGGCGAAGAGCTCCTGTTTGACTCCTCGCATAAGAAAGCGGACCTTCTTGTCCTCGGGCATGACAGGGTCTGCATGACGGAACAGCCTTGTCATCTCCTCCGTGAAGAGCGCCACGTTTTCGTTCGGCATCTGCACGCGGGTCTCGAGCAGAGCCTCAGCACGCTCTTTCCTGACGACGCTCGTGAATGTCACGAGGAACCTGGTGCGAAAGATGTCCCATGTTGTCAGGCTTCGCTCTTGGTTCTCGAACCAGGTCCGAGCGGCGTCTTCCAAAGCGAAATAAACATGCCGTAGCTTGTCTTCGCTGGTCCAGGCATTGAAAATCGCGACTCGGTCGTAGGCTTCGAGCCAGCTTTCCGGGTCTTCGAACGACGATCCGCGGAAGGTTGGCGGCTCCTTGGGCGTCCGGAGAAGGATCGGTGCGGGCGGCACAGCGTCTGTCATTGTCGCTGTGGTCGAGGTCAGGATCTTTGTTTGCCGGGTCTTTTCAGGTAGAGGCCCGTGCTCTGGCGGTAGACCTTGTTGCCTGCGGCTTGCTCGACGATCCGGGTTTTCTTTGCCGTCGTCCTCCTCGCGGCTTGGGCTTGGGTCAGCGCTTGGCGGGGGCGTCCGGATCATGGAAGAAGCAGCGCCTCCACCAGATGTCACGTGGTCGTGACGTCGACGAAGACAGCAGTCGGCGTTTGCAGGATGAAACTGTTTATTTGGCCGAACTTGTGGCCGGAAAATCAGAACTAGAACTACAGCAATACACGCTGTACAATGATAGCGGCGAACAGGGCGTCGTCCGTCGATCAACTGACAAGCGATCAAGCGCGTCGGCTTTTATACAGGCGCTATCGAACTTTCCAGCAATATCGCTGGTGGCGGTGTTATCTCTAGACAAAGCTGGAACATTCGCGTGCGGGGCGCAATCTTAACAAACCGATCTACTACAATCGCGACGCTTCTAGAAAACTACTTTGCGGACAGCGTCGAGCGTTCATAACCGTCCCTGCCGGTCAAACCCGAATACATCAAAACAAGACAAGAAGTGGGCGTGGCATTATTCACCTCCATCGAAAGTGCGGCCGCCGCAGCCGGGATTCGATCCCGCGATCTGGGTTTTCTGGACTAAGGAGGCTGAAGTGACAGCCAGTCAAGTTGGTCTTGAGTCATCTCGAAGGGACTTGTACAAGGGCAAATACCATTCGGACGGTAAAGAAGCAGAAACTCGCAGCGCTGTATATTTCTCTTCCTCCCTCCCTCCCTCTCTCTCTCTCTCAGCAAGGATGAGTTCACGGAGTTGCACACGTGAGTTACTACAACTCAAAATATTTATCATACTCATATGAATACATCTCGCCAGCTGCTATAATTAGCCACTGCCAATGTTATCGTCGGGTAGCCTTTTTGAATTACATTCAGAATGAGACACTGTCCGGCTATTCGAAAAAAATGCTGAGGCATTGTTCAGCATAGTAATGCGCTGTTTAGTGTGCGCACGTAATTTTATCACCGCGAGATTTCACAGATTCGTGACGGCGCGTAACAAGCCCGCGATTTTAAGGCACAGCGAACATTTTTGACGAACGGCGAGGAAGCAATGTCCAAAAATATGCCGTATTGAAAATAGCCTACTTTCTTATTTTTTATCTAGTCGTGCATGAGTGGTCATTACTCAATGGAAAATTTTGGGGTCATTTGTTGCATCGCGTTACGAGTAGGTGCCGTATGTATGATCCAGAAAATTTTGATGTGATTCTTTATTATTCTTGGTATAGGGGTATGAGAGAGAAAAAGGAGGGAAAATGGGGGAAGAGCGCTCGATAATGACTCTGTGTAGGACACCTCATCCAAAACACTCGTGGGGGGGGGGGGATGAAGGCAGTAGAAAGAGAGAAAAGGATGATGTAGTGATTGCAGCGGAGGCGGGAGAGAAGCGCCCGGTCTACCGTGTCGAGCGGCTTAGAACGGCAAACCAGACCAATCATAAACAGCTAACGACCAGTCCGGAAGGGAAAAAATGCGGGGTATTTTTACGTTATAATCACGCATATTTTTTCCAAGGAAAACTTGTGCTTACACCGTTTTCATAGGCGTACTTAACAAGACAAAATATAAGATACGCAAACGTAAATATCTGCAAAAAAGGGTAGCACTTATTACGGAAAAGAAAATGTGCAGTCATTGTTGCCTACATTAAAAAAAACGCAATTATTAGTGAGCTGTTTCTAGACGTTCTCGATGAGACAAGTACTGGCGCTATGCTTGTCTCATTTATTCTTTGTGGTCCGTCCTGGTTTGCGCTGAAGTTTTCATCAAGCATAAAATTGTGTGGATAATGTATGAAACGTGTTGCTTGCAATTCTATTACACGCAGAACACGTATATGCATGGTTGTCCCAGTGTATGCTACGTTGAACTGACCGTACTTTTTCTGCAATGTTATTGAACACTGATTCTATCTCTCTATATGAAGAATCGCATAAAATTGAGTGCGAATGAAGTTCTCCCTCTCTATCTCATTTTATATATATATATATATATATATATATATATATATATATATATATATATATATATATTGTTACGCTGAAGCGATAACGGAGGAAGAGGAGAACGAAGTGCGTCTCTCTTCGAAGCAACTCGGTGTCGGCGCGGCAACCCTTCGTCCCTTTCATTTATTCACTTGTAAATAAACACACCCCATCGTAACAGTTTTTGGTGGAAGGTGCTGGGTACGATAACGGCGCCTCCGACGAACGACGACGCACCGACCGCTGAGGCGCAATACGTGGAGCTTCGCCGAAGTCGACGAATTGCTGGCC
Source organism: Rhipicephalus sanguineus (assembly GCF_013339695.2). Lineage (NCBI taxonomy): Eukaryota > Metazoa > Arthropoda > Arachnida > Ixodida > Ixodidae > Rhipicephalus > Rhipicephalus sanguineus. Next base: position 38,518,315 of record NC_051176.1, read on the forward strand.
TGCCACCCGCGATGGCCTCTGACGGCAACAACGACAACCTGCCACCTGCTTCCAGTATTCCATGGCAGCCCTACATCGAGCCCCGAACCTTCGCCGGACAACCTGGGGAGGATGTCGACGCATGGCTCAGCTTCTACCAACGGGCGAGTCGGTTTAATGGCTGGAATGCTACCGGCCAGCTGAACAATGTAGGCCTCTTCCTTAAGGGAACAGCATCTGTATGGTTTGAAAACCATGAAGAAAGCTTGACGACGTGGCAGACGTTCGTAGATGAAATTAGGAAGTGCTTCGGAGATCCCGCAGCTAAAAAGAAGCGCGCCGAGCAAACTCTCATGCAGCGAGCGCAAGTTCCCGGGGAAACCTGCACGACGTATATCGAGGAAGTGCTCAAGTTGTGCAAGGCCCTGGACCCTCGGATGACAGAAGAGGACAAAGTTGGTCATCTTCTAAAAGGGATCGCGGAGGACGTATACCAGTTCCTCATAGCAAAAGACAGCCTGGAGTCTGTAAGTGACGTCATTATGCACTGCCGTACATTTGAAGCTCTGAAAGCTCGACGAATTACGCCAAAGCTCGGACGCCTGGCCAACGTAACTAATGTCGCCAGTGTCGACGTGCTTCCAGCCCCATCTGACCTTGCGTCGGTGATTCGGCAAGTAGTGCGCGAAGAGCTCGACCGACGTGAGGCGGCTTCTCTCCCGACTCCTAAGGCCCGAGAGCCCTTTCCTCCCTGCGACTTTGGCGCGACGTCCATCAACGCCGCCTCCTTTGATGCCTACAACTTCGCGCCTCGCCCTAGAGTGCCAAGCCCTTCTACGAATGCGCGTCCGAGTTACCAGTCGTATGATGGTTATGCACGCAGACCACCTGCAGTTTCTCAGGAGTGGGACGGCCGGGCCATTCATCTTTCTACTGACAATATCAGTACGTCCCGTGAGCGCCCTATATGCTTCAACTGCGGCGTCCGCGGCCACGTCGCCCGATTTTGTCCTCATCGCCGTCGCATGTCAGCACCGTCCCATGAGCGACCGCGTACGTTCTATCGGCGCAGCAATCAGCCCGTTGACGGGACACACTGGCCCTCTGACTCGGACAGCAGGACAAACCATCGGGTGAATTACCGCAGCGACTCGCCGGCTTCTGTGCGGAGCTTGACGCCACCGTCTTCGCGCCACCGAAGGTCCCCATCTCCTCGACGACGTCTCACGTCACCGCCACCGGGAAACTAGGCGGCGCGACCGATGGAGGTGAGGTCGCCAGTCATCTTCAGCTACATGCCCCTATGCCTCCGCCAGTCACCATGTGTCATAACAAGATTCGTGTTTCTGTGGACAATGTTACTACGCTGGCTTTAGTGGACACGGGAGCGAGTGTCTCTGTTATCAGCATGGACTTCAAAACTCAGTTAGGCCGTAAGGTGATGTTTCAGTGGAATAACGATAATACATTTCGTGCTGTGAGTGGGGAATTGCTCCGACCCCTTGGTGTGTGCACCGCGAACGTTCATTTCTCTGATAGCGTGTATCAAGCCGAATTCGCAGTGCTCGCTAAATCCACGCATAATGTCATTCTTGGACTAGATTTCCTACAACAGTGCGGTGCCACTCTTGACTGCGGTACTGGCGAGCTCTTCCTCTCTCCTCCTGCCGACCAACCTGCTACATGTTCGCGCACCCTCGCCGTCCTTGAAGATTCCGTCTTACCGGCACGTTCCTTGTCCAGCGTCCAAGTTACTGTTGGTCGTGTCGACACCGAAGCATTTGATGCTATTGTTGAGCCCGTGCCTTCGGTCACTGCGAAGAAAGGCGTGCTTGTACCTCGTTGTATTATCTCTGTGGACTGTGGAACAAGTGCGTTGTGGGTGTCAAATTTATCAAACCAGCCTGTTGTGCTACCCAGCGGTATGCGACTTGCCTCGTTTGAAGCGGATACCAGCCTCAGCATAGACGCCTTAAGCAATGACGCCTCGCTCGAAGGCCGAGCGCTTGAAACTGGCCCTGGTGTCCCTGAAGACTCGTCACCGTTTCTGAATATGGTCAACAAGGCACTGCCCTCCGAGAAGCGTCAAGCCCTGGTCAGCGTCCTTAGCAAGCATGCTTCATTGTTTGATTTCACCCAGGACGCTACCAAAGTTCGTGTTCCAAATACGCGGGCTCGCCACAGGATCGACACAGGCTCCGCGCATCCCATAAGGCAGAAACCATACCGCGTGTCCGCATCTGAACGCAAGGTGATCGCTGAACAGGTGGACGACATGCTGGCCAAGGGCGTCATCCAAGATTCTGCTAGCCCATGGGCTGCGCCGGTCATCCTCGTGAAAAAGAAAGACGGGTCCTGGAGGTTTTGCGTAGACTACCGGCGCCTCAATTCTGTGACGAAAAAGGATGTGTATCCACTTCCCCGTATAGATGACGTTATCGACTGTCTTCATTCCGCATCCTACTTCTCATCTGTGGACCTCCGATCGGGTTATTGGCAGATACCCATGCATTCCGTCGACAAAGAGAAAACCGCTTTCGTCACACCAGACGGCTTGTTTGAATTCAATGTCATGCCGTTTGGTTTGTGCAACGCTCCTGCGACATTTGAAAGGTTTATGGACACGGTACTACGCGGCCTGAAATGGGAGATTTGTTTATGCTACCTTGACGACATCGTCATTTTTGGTCGCACTTTTGCCGAACACAATAATCGACTTGACGTTGTTTTAACGTGCCTTGAACAAGCTGCCCTTACCCTGAACTCGAAGAAATGTCACTTCGGCCAACGAGAAGCGCTTGTACTTGGACATCTCGTGGACAAGCATGGTGTGCGTCGAGACCCCCAGAAGGTTGCTGCAGTTAGCAGTTTTCAACAACCGCAATCACAACGCGAACTAAGAAGTTTCTTGGGTCTTTGCTCCTACTTTCGACGGTTTGTGCCCAAGTTCGCTGATACTGCCTACCCTTTGACTTCATTGCTGTGCAAGGATACGCCTTTTATCTGGACAGCGGATTGTGATTCTTCGTTTCGCCAACTTAAGTTCCTTCTCTCTTCTGGGCCCATACTGCGCCATTTTGACCCTTCTGCTACAACAGAAGTGCACACCGACGCAAGTGGAATAGGTCTCGGCGCTGTTCTCATCCAGCGCTTCGATGACGCCGAGCATGCCGTTGCCTACGCCAGTCGTTCATTGAGCAAGGCCGAGAAGAATTACACCGTGACTGAACAAGAGTGCCTCGCTGTGGTTTTCGCTGTCCATAAGTTCCGCCCATATCTCTACGGGCGGCACTTTTCGATCATTACCGACCACCATTCCTTATGTTGGTTGGTTGGTCTCCGTGACCCGTCTGGCCGCCTTGCGCGATGGGCGCTACGTTTGCAAGAATTTGACTTTGAAATTCGTTACAAGAGTGGCCGCCATCATGCTGACGCCGACTGTCTCTCGAGGCTCCCTCTACCAACAACTGCATGTGACGCTGACAATTTTGACGATTTTCTAGCTGCCATCGATGATACTGCTTTTCCTGATCTCGCCACTTTCCGGAAGGAACAGCGCAACGACCGCAGCTTGGATGCCCTCTTCGATTCAGCCGCTCAGCCGATAGGTAAAAACGGCTTTGTTATCCAAGATGGCTTGCTCTACAAAAAGAATTACACAGCTGATGGTGCCCGCCTTCTTTTAGTGGTCCCTAAGAATTTGAGAACGCACGTACTTCATGCTATGCACGATGACGCATCTGCTGGGCACATGGGTTTCGCCAAAACGTACCATCGCATACTGTGTCGATTCTACTGGCCTAGTATGCGACGCAATACAGAAAAGTATGTGGCCAGTTGTGATAAGTGTCAGCGATTCAAGCGACCAAATACTGCTCCGGTCGGTCTCCTTCACCCTGTGACACCACCCTCATCGCCTTTCGAAATGGTTGGAGTGGATCTTCTCGGCCCATTTCCACGTTCATCAAACAACAACCGTTGGGTTATAGTCTGCGTTGACCATCTGACACGTTATGCGGAAACCAAAGCGATGCCAACGGCCACGGCTATCGATGTATCGAGTTTTCTCCTGTCTTCGGTTATACTGCGCCATGGACCACCTCGTATTATTGTGAGCGATCGTGGTCGCCAGTTCGTGGCCGATGCAGTAGAAGAGCTCTTGCGTCTCTGTGCTTGTCAGTTTCGCCACGCGACCCCGTATCACCCGCAGACAAACGGTCTCGTCGAGCGCACCAACAGGACATTGACCAACATGCTTTCGATGTACGTCGATTCCAGGCACAAAAATTGGGATGACATCTTACCCTTTATCACCTACGCCTACAACACGGCAAAGCATGAAACCTCTGGTTACAGTCCATTCTATCTTCTTTATGTTAGACCACCCCGCAGCTTCCTTGACACCATTCTACCTTTAAACGCTCGTGCGGACTCTTCTATTGCCCAGACTCTCTGCCGCGCAGAAGAAGCACGTCGCATTGCTCAGCTCCGTACGTTGGCGTCCCAGGACCGCTCCAAGTTCGCCTACGATTCGCGACACAAGGACGTGTCGTACGAAAAAGGGGACAAAGTGTGGCTTTGGACACCACTCCGCAAGCGCGGTCTGTGCCAAAAGTTTCTGGCTCGTTACACCGGCCCTTTCGTCATCGTCGATCGCTTAAGTGATGTCACGTATTCGATCGCTCGCCTCGTAGCTCACGGCTACCGTTCTAGGAAGACGCAGCTTGCTCACGTCGCCCGCCTAAAGCGCTATCATCCCCGTGACTCTTAGCGCACGTAATTTATACTCGCCCAGAGGGCTTCGTCTGGGAAAGGAGGAGTGTTACGCTGAAGCGATAACGGAGGAAGAGGAGAGCGAAGTGCGTCTCTCTTCGAAGCAACTCGGTGTCGGCGCGGCAACCCTTCGTCCCTTTCATTTATTCACTTGTAAATAAACACACCCCATCGTAACAATATATATATATATATATATATATATATATATATATATATATATATATATATATATATATATATAAACTGGCCTCCCTCACGGCGTGAGGGAGGCCAGTTTTTGCGATCACGTTGGTACGCCACTGAACATGTTTATGTGTATTTACCACTGCATGTCGCACTGTGTTGGCCAGATGCCTTCAGACAAAGCGTGGACGCCATCCATTGCATTGTCGACAAACAAGACTTCACTGTCTGTAGCAATCTAGTTTCGTTTTTACTGAGCCCAAGTGAATTGCCTGGGCGCTATCGATGATCACGTGAATCACGACGGCGGTTTCATCCGCAGTGAGTGAGGCAAACAGTAGTTTGGCTTTAGCCCTATGCCTTTAGGATTGCCTGGGTTCTCTAAGTCTCTAACGATTTAGATTCCATCTGCTGCAGATGCAGCGAGGTGCTCAGAAGTTTCGTTTGAAGTGTGCGCAAGGTATATATAAAGTGTCATTATGACGACTAAAACTGCGCTAAAAACACAAAGACAAAGGCGAGGAAAACAGGACTCGCGCAGATCTGCGCGAGTCCTGTTTTCCTCGTCTTTGTCCTTGTGTTTTTAGCGCAGCTTTAGTCGTCATAATGAATCTTAACCGACTAGCCCGACTTGGTGCTCTACTTCAATATATAAAGTGGCTGCGAAACTTCCATAGAAGCCCATGTGTCAAGTAGTTGCTGGCTCGTTGTCGTCGTCGCCATCTACATATCGTTGGGACAACTGACGGCAAGCAAAAAAATAAAATAAAAAATATATGATGTCACAACCAGAAGCGGCAGGGACGCCGCGAATTTGCCCTACTTAGCAGATAAAAAAATATGACACGACGGCTGACGAGCACGATAACCAAAAAGCTCACGTTGCCCAATCGAGGAAAAGCACCGGAGCGAGACAGCAGCTGTGAAAGTATCACTTTGGCAGCCTTACACGGTACAGCGTTTCTCCGTTTAGCGTGCCGCATTCACCGTCATGAAAGGCGAGTGGCACGGCGGCCGTGCGCGAGCAAAAGCAGTCTCCAGTCAAAGGAACGGTTATCAACAGCTGCTGTGAGCTAGTTTACGTAGCTTCTCTGAAGCGTCGCGCCAGTAAACAACACATAATCAAAGAAATAACCTACCGAATATGCACGCGAAACCACTACACAAGCGCCCGGCAGGGGCGCTTGGTCGAACCGGCGCTCGGTGAGCGGCGTCACCACGGACATGAGCCAACGGGATTTCGACCTCCTCCCATGCCTCGCGATGCGTGGCTTTGTCGTGTGCTGGAAAAAAGGTATCCTGGGGATTGAGCTGACGCCGGGTGATTGTAGCTTTAAGGTCTCCCGGTAGAGGCAAAACACCCCTTTAGCCCCGGCTTCACGTAGACCACAGCTCTGGGCTGAGTCACCCAGAGGGAATCGGCTGTCGCCTATTCTTGTCTCTCCCTCCCCTCATTTTTGTCGTTCTCTCTCAATTTTCATCTTCCCTGTCTTCTCCTCACTCTTTTGCTTCCACTTTTCTACGCGGCAAGGGTTGACCTGGCTTAGATATCCGATCTTGGGTCGATATTATTAGGTTATAGCAGCCATGTACAGCAAGCGCTTACGTTCCCTCCGCGTCTCGTAGCGTCCCCATGTTGGGCTCCATGGTGGGCGGCTGGCATGGCTGCCGAAATTATACATAACCTATGGCCTCCACCTCATTTCCTCGACGTAATGATTGTCCGCTCACAAAGATGGGGCGCACCGAAGACACTGAATATTATTTCATGAAACCTCAAGATATATTTCCGTTATTCCATGTGATCCACTCTGACACACTCGACAAAAATGCCAGAACAATATCCCCCTTTGTGGTGTTCAAATGCCTTGGCCGTGGTTATCAGGCAACAAGAATGCCTAGCGGAGATCTTCTCCCTGAATCACACCACAACGTTCGCTCAGGAGCTCGCTAGGTGCACTATCAGCCCAAGACCTGCTTGACTTGATAGGAAGCGAGCTCCTCGAGGGCTGGAGTGAACAGCATGTGATAAATGTGCAGCAAATCAAAGTCAGGCGCGATGATAAGGGAATACTGAAAAACACCTAATTCTCACATTTGGTACAAGTACACACCTAGAATATGTCAAAACAGGCTATTTCAAGTCGGTCAGACAGTACGTCCCCAATTCACGGCGTTGCTTCAAGCGCCACTGTTTCGGTCGCCGCTTTCAGAGTTGCCGTTGCCGTCAAACCTGTGCAAGGTGCACTTTACATGATCACATTGCAAACAATTGTGTTAAAACTCCCCACTGTGCAAACTGCGAAGTTGGGCACCCAGCCTACTCTCGCAGTTGTTCCTCATGGAAACACGAAAAAGAAATCATCACACTTAAGTTAACAGAAGATATATCGTTTAAAGAGGCGTGGTGAAGGTAAAAAACCCCGAGGCACTGCGCCGACCAAGGTTAAAATTAAAAGACACCGAAAAAGACGCTTTGGCTTAATTTTTCACTTTGGTCGGCGCAGTGCTTCGGGGTTTTTACCTTCACAATGTATAATCCCGACCAGACGGGCTAAAGAGGCGTGCAAACGCCTTTCCTTCGCACAGGGTTCTTCGTTCACGGACGTGGCACGCAAGAGGGCAGTGCCACAAAGGTTCTCGGCGGCCGCACGTACCACACGCAGTGGACGGACGGCAGCGCCATCTGCCCCTTCAGCGGAAGCAGCTCATGCTGTTCCGCCATTAAAGGGCAGGCAGGCCTCCGGATCTGCTGGCCCAGGCCTTCTCTTCAGGCAAAAAGCCCTAAAACTCTGACACCCGTGCGCGTAACCCGCGAGCGGGCATCCAGCGCCTCTGACGAGACGGCGGACGCAGCGTCATGCCTAACGGCATCTCAGGCGCCGGAGGAGCGGCGCCGTTCATTGGAGCACGCCAAAAATGTGAAAAATTCCGTATAACAGGGCCTGGAAAGGGCTGTGGCTTAAGACAACAGGTTTTTTGCTATACACAGGACTAATGACACTCAAGATGGATACACAAATAATACAACGGAACTTAAGAGGCCTTCTTAGAAACCTCGATGATGTACAGGAAGTTATCCAAAATCTCAGTCCAAAAGTTATGTGCGTGCAGGAGACACACCTAAAATCTAAGCGTACTGATTTACTCAGCAAAAGACCGCGATGATGCTGTGGCGTCTTCTAGTGGCGCAGCAATTATAGTAGACAGAGGTATAACGTGTACACATTTGGCGCTTCAAGCATCCCTTGAGGCAGTAGCCGTTCCCTTAAAAGACCTCATTGCCATTTGTACACAGTACATACCATCACATTATCAGCTCCGCAAACGCGATTGGAATCATTAATACATGAGCTCCCAGGGCCCTGTTTGATTTTTGGAGATGTAAATGCACACGATATACTGTGGGGCAATTCTAGCTGTGACGCTCGAGGATGTCTTATTGAATAGCTTGCTTTTTCCTCTAGCTTATGTCTCTTGAATATGAAGGAGCCCATGTATTTAGCCTCGCAAACAAATCACACTCCGCCTTACGCTCTAACCACGGTAACGTTTACGACTACATGAAACGGCAAGTAACTTGTAAATTATAACTTACGTGGCTGTTGCAAGAATTTTATCATTGTGTTTTCTTCATTTCTCTCTCACATAGAGGTTACATTGACAGTAGTTCGCCAAAGGCGAACGCACCGCGGTACACATTGTAACTTTTAGATTGTAACTTATCCATCAGAGCGCCTACATTATGAAGTGGAAGTTTATTTATCATTGTGTCACATCGCCATCTGGATTTAGAGTTTTCGGCATGTGCGATCACAGACAAAGGCAGTTTTCTATACAGTATACGGTCCTGGTCGCACACTGGCGTCGCGATGTGCCATAATGAAGATAAAGGCTTCCACAAGGCCTTGTTTAGGGCTGACTTAGAACGGGTCTTGACAGCCAAAAATCAAATCATAAAAGCAGACATTTTACAATACGGGAGATTGTGGCAAGCGACGGTGGGGTAAGAAATAAAACTGCAGTCCAATAAAGTGAGCGCACTTCCAAAGACGTAATTTAAGAAGTTGTATAGAATGCGCACAGACAAAGGTCAGGAGCGCAAGAACGAAGTAGCTTTTTATGTGGATTATATGTTTGTGCTAAACAACTTCTGAAGTTGATCTCATACCTATTTTGCTTTTAATCCGCGGGCACAATTCATTTGGCCCGGCGAAGCTTCGCTATTAGCGAAGCTTCACCGGGGCAATAGAATAAGAGGATTTATGAGATGGTAAAAGGCGACATGATAAAGCATGACAAAGCACGTAATGGCGACACGATAAAGCACGAGAACCGACAAAATAAAAGTAACAATGCCATCGAAAAACCCTTCCGTAGGGTGAGAAAAATATTTTTCACGAGTGGAAATTAATTCGAATTTCCCTGTCGTCTTGTCTAGTTTATTTTCAGCGTTAACCCTTTCAGGCCTTGATTTTTTTATTTTGGTTGGAGACCTTTTTTGTGCGTGTTTTCCTAATAGTTAGGACCTCAGAAGACCAAAAACGAAAAATTGAGCCAGTGGTGCAAGTCTTTATAGATTAATAAACATATAGACAAATTAGGTCATCAGGGTTCACTGGTTGTTAAATGAGAAAAATGGCTTCTTTTATACTGGTACTCACTAGAGTGCACAAAATGTGAACCATCGTCTTACTGATCAGTGTGATACTCCTTGAAACAGCTTTTTTACGACGTCCCGAATTTGGCGCTTACCCGCCTCAGCTTACCACGCCTCGGCGTCACCCATGACTTCGGTCAAGCTTCTTCCTCTTTGTGGCTCCCAACTCCGCAAACATGTCCGCAAACATGCCCCAACTCTGGTGTCTATCGCAGTGGGGATCATTGAAGAATTATTCCCCCAAGAATGAGCAGTTTTGGTTTCATTTTCGAGGTGCTAGGAGAACTGTTATGTGGTGGTGCCAATTGACACCGCCAGTGCCGAAAAGGTTAAAGTAAGTGGCCGTAAAATACAGCAAACGTCAGGTCACAACATAGAACCAAACACGCCTAACCTTTATCATTTTGCCAACATAACACAGGAGAAAAAGATGTGAAATACTGTAGGCGCCATCAACAACAGTGCCCCAGATCACCGTTGCCCAGACGAGCTCTGAGTGCGCAGTAACTCGCTCCTCTCCATGGCAGTCTGAGCTGTTTGTCACGTCTTGGTCGCCGGTAGATGATACCTCGTGGCGTCTATACTCAATGTGTCGGCTAATTCAACTTCTTGCCATACTTCAAAATCAGCTGCAGTAGTTTAAAGTGCACGGTTGATGTTTTAAGGCGGTAATGTGGGCTAGTTAGTTGTGATCACTGGCATTTGTTTCGGTAGCGCAAAAAGATTAGACAAAAAGCCCCTCGTAGTTTCATGTACCGCGTGCGCGCCTTTCCAACGGGTTTTTGTATGTTTCCTTGCAGTAAAGTTGATGTCTAGCGCCCGTCCTGTCTACGTGTCATATCTTGTGTCTGTCTATAATTTTTTTCCGCGACCGAAATGAATGCCAGTGAGCGTTTAAGTACACGAAAGACAATTAAGTAGCGTGAAGAGTGCGTTTTAAGCATCTTAAAGGGAATCAGAGCATGCTTCCGTGTGTTGCTGAAGGTAGAAAACCCGAGGCACTGCACCAACCAGAGCAAAAAAATTAATTCACACACACAAAAGGACGTCTATCACGTGAAGAAACGAAGTGTTAAATCCAGTGCTTTGGCTGAGCATGTTTCAGGGGGACACGCAATCGACTGGGGGAAGGCACGTGTTCGCGCTAGAGAACAATGACTGTCGCGACCTTCTTTGTTTTGAGTCGCTCTTGATACAGACCATTCCGTGCACTCTCAACACGAGCAATGACAATCTACCTTTAGTATATTCACGCTGCCCGCGTGATATATTCAAGCGTATTTAAACCGAACTGCTCGGACACGTTTTCATTTCACTTGTGAACAAGGCACCCGCGTGGTATCCGAAAGCGTCTGTCTGTGTGTGTGTGCGTGTGTGTGTGTGTGTGTGTGTGTGTGTGTGTGTGTGTGTGTGTGTGTGTGCGCGCGCGTGCACACACACACACACACACACACACACACACACACACACACACACACACACACACACACACACACACACACACACACACACACACACACAGTGAACCTTTAAACTTCTTCCGCGTGTTTACCTTAACTTGAAGCCCTACTCCAAATATATGCTGTAGTCATCTTCGTTCCATAGTTGCACTCACACAGATCACAATGTACGGCATTCAAAATTCAGGTTATCTGCATTCGTGCTCATGCTTACGCTATTGTCGGAGGCGGGTGGTGTCAAAAAATATATCGTCAAGCTTTACGCAATGCATTGTTAATAATATCTGGAGTTTAGCGTCTCAAAACCACGACATGATTATGAGAGACGCCGTAGTGGCGGGCTCCGGAAATTTTGACCACCTGGGGTTCGTTAACGTGCACCTAAATCTAAGTACACGGGCATCGAACATTTTCGCCTCCATCGAAATGCCAGCCGCCGCGGCCACGCAATGCATTGTTGTCGGCAATATTTGCTCTGCGTTGCTCGATTACGTCTAACTGCGTCGCTTTCGAAACGAGGCGTCAGAGAATGATATGTTACGCAATAAGCGATACGGCTTAACAATTTTTCTGATGGCATGAAAGCACTCTTTATCATGAATGCCAGCAATCGTGCAAAGTAGGTGTCCATAGTGGGACATGGTCAGTGTAGTTGGCATGTATTTCGATGTCCTTAGTTCTTTGGCGGTAAGAAATTGTTCACTGGCAATAACTTTTTTTTTGTTCTTGTTCTGTTCTAGGGTGAAAACAACGGGTCACTGCGGTCAGAAAAGATCAAGCGGTATACATGCATGTAACTGTCACAGCCGACATGCTTAATGGTACGTAGATGACAAAAATGAATTTTTTTGCCATATTCAGTGCTTTGCGGTGAAACTGTTGCAGCATACATCCCGCACAAGGCATGCTGTGATGATTTCCGTGGAAACTTTCAGGTGCCGATATGCCTTACTTTCGGCGCAGCCGAGGTTATGAACTGCCAAGTGGAATATACTCCTCGAGAAAAACAATTAGTTACGAACATATTCAAGCTCCACGCGAAACGCTACGTATGGCCACTGAAAAATGGTAATTGTAACATTTCTGTTTTTAATCACCTGGTGTTGTGCTTCTGCTACTAAACTGTCTCTTACATTATTGTATTGCTGACAATTGTGCTTAAAGGGACTGACAACCATTTTTTATGCACCTATTTTCTTTAGCGCAAAGGAAAGCTAACTGGTCAGAGTGTCTAGCCACAGAATGGTAACGTGGAAAACGCCGCGAAACATTTTAATCAGAATTGTTCTATCTGCGGCGAATGTGAAGTCTTAAACACACTTGACAACACATGCTGCAAACAGTGAGCGCGAGAGCGGTTCGTGTTCCAGTGAGGCGGTTACTGCGCATTCGTGCACTCCGCGCGCATGCGCCGCGGCTGGACATTGACCACTGGCGGCCGCGAAGGCAGCACCGCTTCTCACAGCGCAACTCCTTTTACCTCGTAGGCAGCAAAGAACAGAGCGGCGATAGATAATAATACACATACTCTAACTTTGAGGACCAATTATGTCGTCCATGACAGCATCAGACTACGTGACTACGTACACCAATGTGACCGACTTCATAATCCAGCTTCAAGGCTCTTCCGCTAGGCTGCGCGACATACCGGTTTTTGTTACTTTAAAGCACGATTTAAAAAATATAAATCCTACTGATAACGCGAAAAGGATGCTGGAATCTGTCGCTATATTTCACGATCTTTTCATTTCTACCAGGATGTAATCACACGTTCTGCCCATTTGTCGGTCCCTGATTTGTCCTTGAAAAGCGGACCGCAGGTTTCGCGTGTCGCAAAGTACGCTTCTTGATTCTGAGCCATAAGGAGAGCTCAGTGCATATCGGGATCCTGGAGCTCCTTTGCCGTGCCGTATTCCTGATAATTACAAACAGAATTGTTGTCCAGCACACGCTGCAACTCACTCTGTATCTGTCGCTTTCAATTTTCACCATTTTCTGTTCATCCGTGACCTCCATCAGGTACTTCACTTCCAGGGTTGCCAGGTTTAGCTACTTTGTGCCATTTTGGCTACTTTTTAAGGCCGGTGGCGACGGAAAAATTCTTTTGGCTACTTGGCTCCTCTTTGGCTACTATGTTGTCCCCTCGATTTGAGCAAAATTATCAATAACTGGTGACGTTGTAGCCACTGGTGTTCGAGTATATGGTGCCAAAACATGGCTGTCAAAGCATGCTTCCAACTCCGAAAATTTAATTTGCCACTTTGATTACGCGTATAATGAACTTTAGTGAAAAGGATGGCGCGGTGGCCTAACCAGGCGTAAAGGTCAATGGTGGCGATCATTATATAAATATAAGAAACAGCACGTTTATAACCTGTCACTCAAGCAGGCCTGGCGCACATACACAAAAATGCTTTTGGATATTTGGATGGGGCTCAGTGAGAACTGTTCCATGGGGCCTCATTTTGGAGGTCAGCCATTGCTGAACGCGGCTTTAAACCACAATTTGGAAGTGAACAGGCATTAAAGGCGCTCCGCAACCAGGGCGCTCTGCACTCATCAACATTAAAAATTGGATATCCAGCATTTCAAGAGAACACTGAAAAACTAGGAGACAAGAGGCAATGGCGGCAACACAAGCGCTCACTCACAACAGATGTTAGTGAGCGGTCGTGCTGCCGCCTTTGCTTTTTGTTTCCTGGTTTGTTAGGGCTCTCTTTAGAATGTCGTGCCGACTCACCCAACAATCGATCTTTCAAGGATATCCAACGAACTGCTTGAATCATTTTTAGGCTTAGGTACGGACTGCGATTCTGGAGTCGTCATTACGGAAGATATTGCGAAAGTGGCTACAATTTATGCTTCAATTCAAGCAACTGATTTTGAGCGCGCTCATCATACTGTAGACTCATTATCGTTGTCGCAACTTCTAGTCACTTCAAGAAAATTCGTGCACGACGCGTGCAGAGAGTCATTTTTTTCAACAGCGCAAACACTACGTCATCATGCGTGAAATGATTGCTAAAATCAACTATTTATGCTGGAATCTCAAGAATTGTGATTTTGAAGTGTTCGGGCTGCACACATTTATATTTTCGTGGGAAAGCTTTTGCATTTAGCCATTTCCATAAAAATTTGAAAGTGGTTTTCACACATGTGTGGCTACGATTGACTACTTTTACTGCTTTGGCTCAAGTTGGTGACCGTTTCGCTAGATTTTCTAATTTTCTGGCTATTTCGTCTTTTCGACCTGGCTACCCTGTTCCCTCCACGCTTGCACATGTCGAGGATTGCGAAGCAGAGCTCTCCAGAGAAGGAAATGTATGCTCCAGGTGCAGCAACTGGAGTTCTCAGTATTTCGTGTATCCTCTCAAATGACCCTTGAACTTCTGAAAAAACCCCATGTCGGCACAGAAAAAAGTGCTACCATATCCTTCCAGAAGGCCTTGCTTACAAGGTGTCTGTCCAAGAGCACGGCAGTTGCTCTCACGCCATACCGATCCACTTCTAGCAGTTTAGCTGCATCCTTACATTACGCAAGGAACGGCTCTTGCACTTTCGGGTAATCATCAGCGGGTCCTTCCGTTTTGTATCGATCCCGTGCCAACGATGCCGCTCATCATGCAGGTAGAGAATCGAGACACGCAGTCCGTACCGCGCTGCTGCGGCTTCTACAGCGTCTCCTACCTCTTGCGCTAGAGCTTTGAAATGCCATGTGTTGATTTTCCATGAGCCTTCACCAAACAATTCTCTGCTGTCTTGCTGGTAGTGGCCCTTTCATGGCTTCCTGAAAAATGGGGCAGATGTTCCTCTTGGGGCGCTTTATTATCACGCTACACACGTGCAGGTGGTTCAACAAACTTGATGCCTTCAGACTGATCAGTGTGGCTGTCATGCGTTTCTGGAAGGCCTGAGTTCGGAGAAGAATCTAAGAAAGGTACTATGTTCGTAGCCAACTTCACCTCGTGCACCTCGTCATTGTTCTGCAACCTCTGCTGTCCTCGCAACGCACTCTTAATCCAACAAATGTGTTTCAGCCGCGCATATAATGCAGTGCTCGCCGAACTTGCACTGATGAACTCGCATATACATCTGCCGGCGTCGGCGAGTACCGTGTGCGGGTTTGCTGATGTCTTTTTTTGGTTTTAAATAACCGCAGCGCAGTCCCTGTGTAGCAAGGTACTGCCAGTGTTGAGCCCGAAGTGTTGAATCTCAAAAGATGCCTCATTTTTCTCGAGGAATTTGATTGGTAAATCTGGGCTACATTGAGAATAATCGCTACACTTCTGACCTTTCCAAAAAATTTTACACTCGGCTGCCTGTTCAGAACCATTCCAAGTGACATTTAGTGGCGTGGAGTCCGGCGAGATCTGCAAATAAAAACAAAATAAATTGTACCCAACCATGCGTAATGTAATGCACAATAGTAGTTAACAACTTTATTGCATTGATGGAATAGCGAGGAGGTTTTGTTATGCTAACGGTTAATACTGCTTTTCTGTCTTGTCGCATCATAACTTTTCATTCCTTTTTTTTATACCGCGATGCAAACTGTTGCTTAAACATTTGAACAATGGGATCTCCAGTTTCATGTATTGGTAGTTCTCTAGTCGTCGGGAACCCGACTGAGCCTTTCCTGTACTGCTAGGAAATCTTGACCAACTTCACAGGGCGTTCTATTTTTAGGCAATACCGACTTCCAAAAAAGTGAATGAAAGCAATATACCTACCACATGCTGAGACAAACTGTACGACAAGGGCAAGATACATTGTCGCGGTTGAAATGACTTAACGTCTGAACTTATAACACACAATTTTTACAGCGAAAGCTGTTATGAGATCATTTCAGCGGCCGTTTTTGGCGCCGTAGTTGTCCGCCGCCGCCGCCGCCGCCGCCAGTGTCCGTAACCACTATCGCTCGAAAGAAGAAAAAAAAAGAACTAGGAAAAAAATTCCAGGATGGAACGAGGCTCGAACCTGGGCCATCTGCGTGGAGCCCAGTATTCAACCTCTGAGCCATGCCGGTGCTTGAAACTGTTCTGCAAAAAGGTCCTATGCAGGCTCATGTCGGGAAGGAACCACATTAACATATGCAATATAGCGTGGTAGAGGCTTAAAATAAGCAGCAAGCGTCGCACAACGCGAATTATGTAACCAGGCGTCAAACAATGCGAATTGCGCAACGAGTAGGTTGTTGAATGCTTCCAACCCATTACAAAGGGCTCCGCCATAATTCTTCATCGTCATCAGGCACAGCATCAACAAAGTGCGCATAATGCATTACATGCGTTTAGCTGGTACCACGGCTCTCCGCAGAATGACGAAAAATGGCATAGTGCCTCCTTCCCTACTTCTCAAAAATTACAATGATTTATAGCGTAGTGGGTTCCTCTGCAAGTGCACTTGTATCGGTTGCCAAGGAAGCCCATAAGCGCATGATCCATTTCCTCGGGGTCTCAATAAAGTTCTTCGCCGCCCCCCCCCCCCCCCACCTCTCTCTCTCCCGCGTCAACGTATGTTATACAGCATGGCGGGAGAGGGAAATAGCGACCGGGCGTCACCCAATGCAAATTACATATTTGGTGGGCCGTTCAAAGCTTCCAACCCATTACAAAGGGCTGAGCCATAATTCTTCATCGTCATCAGTCGTCGCGTCAACGAAGTGCACATAATGCCTAACAGACGTGCAACTGGTGCCTCGCTTCTCCGCAGAATGACGAATAATGGCTTAGTAGGTGCTTCCGAACTTCACAAAAATTATGACTTATGGCGTAGTGGGTGCCTTGCTAGTGTACTCGTATTAGTAGGCCCAAGAGAGCTTACAACGGGCTTTAGAAACGCCGCCCTTCCAGCTTTCGCTGTGACTGTGCTGCGGTTTCATCGCAGGCCTGGCTTTTTTTAGGAATCAAGCCCATTTTGGGAGAAATTCATCCAAATCAGAGGCCACGAGGTCACTGGGAGCGCAGTAAAGACGACTGCTCTTTCACGTCAGCTCGCATGGATGCTCGTACCGCAGAGTCTTGTCAGAGAAAGTGCGAAGTCACCTAAAGTGCAAAAGGATGACATTTGCGTGCAATGCTTAATGTTAGCCAGTTTCTGTAACCTTGCTTGGAAGCTGTCATTCAATGTTTTTTTTTTTTTCTCTTCACTAAGCAATGTTAAATTGTATTCGAATCCGTTGCACCGCTTTTTCCTGCAGACAGTGCAAAAGGCAGTGTGGGGCTTTGACTCTAATTAAAGTGGGTATTTTTGTTCGACAAAACATTTTTATTTATAAAAATGCTATGAGAGTAGGGCAGCCCTCGTATTCACAGACAAATTCTACTCCAGGACGGAGATACATTGTCGCTGCTAAAGTTACATAGAAATGAATAAACCACGAGTCCCGTTAACTTTAATGACCGACTTCATATAGTAACAACTACGAGAATCTCACGTGCCAGAACCACGATATGATTATGAGGCACGCAACAGTAGGGGACTCTGCAAAAATGTTGACTACGAGGGGTTCTTCAACGTGCACCTAAAGGTGAGTACACGCGTGTTAATGCATTTTGCCCCCATCAAAACGCTGCCACCGTGTCCGGGAATCAAATCCGAGCTTGGGATTACCGACTCTAGGGCAGCTGCTTATGTGAAAAAGTTGTAGGGCTTCAGGATTGGTGATATAGATATTCAAACACACGCACTTAATTTCAGCTCATGATTATCGATTTAAAGGTGCCAATACTGAAACAGAGCGCGCCGGAGAAGCGGCCGCTCAGTTACGCCCGACCGGAACTTCCCGTAACAAGGAAGTGACAAACTATGAAACGAATGAAATCAAAACTATATTTCGTCGACAAGTCCGTGCGTTGCAGAACACGAGGGCTCGGGAAAAAGTGAATCTATCCACTTGAGAAGCTTCAAGCCCCCGTTTCACATGGCGTGCAGTAAGGGCGTGCACATATTTGTACAATATTTATACATTATAACATTTATACAAATTAATACAATACAATACAGTGTTTATACATCGTCTGGTAATAAATTATTCAGGTAATTATGACAATAAATTCAGCATTCCTATATATATTTTTTTTAATGAAAAAAAGAAAAAAGCTGTAAGTCTTGGGATTGAATTGGGCATAATGTGTACCCTTTGCAAAAAGGAAATACATCAATACCTCGCGCCGAAAAATGCTTATGTAGCACATTCCCAGTTGTTTATAAATTGTTTCCGCATTGATGTAGTTCATATAGCAGCTTTGGAAGTGTGTGCCGAAACATTTGTTTTGTTAGCATAATGCGTGAAAATGGTATTTTCCAGATATCATCACTGCGTGAGTCATAAGACTTTGCGAGTGGTGTCAACTCGGAAAATGTACGCAGAAGTTCATCTAGATCGTGCTTAGACTTTCTGGCTAGATTTAGAGCGTACAGGTTGCGTACGGACGTGAAATTATGTTAGATAAGCAGGAGTTTTGTGTGCGCAGTTTTTTCAAAGCACGCAATGGGAAGTTTCTTTTGTAATATAAGCAGCTGTTTCAGGTTTGTTAACGTGGATGTGCCCCAGACTAGACAGCGATAATTTTAATGAGAACTAAAGAGTGGAATATAA
The DNA here is from genome assembly GCF_013339695.2 of Rhipicephalus sanguineus. NCBI lineage: Eukaryota > Metazoa > Arthropoda > Arachnida > Ixodida > Ixodidae > Rhipicephalus > Rhipicephalus sanguineus. The sequence goes on from NC_051176.1 coordinate 38,536,973, forward strand.
TGCTTGACAGCTGTAGGTAAGGGGAATTTGAATTGCGACAAATTCCCTACTACCTTTGCCATCTGTGTAACAACAAGATTAACATGTATGTCTCAAGACAGATGCTTCTGAAAAAATACACCAAGTGACTTTACTGAGTCAAAAATCTCTATACGTGAGTTTCCTAATTCAAGATTCAAAATAGGTGCCACTGGTGATCATCGGGCTGTGAAGATAATAGCTCTTGTTTTAGCTGTGTTAACCTCAAGAGAATTGATTACGCTCCACTTGTGTAAGTCGCTGAGAACTACGTTATTGTTACTTTGAAGAGCTTCGTAACAATTGCTGCAAAAGAAAATGGTTGTATCATCTGCATAAGTTATGTACTTTGCGCGTGGTTAATTTGTATAATGCCATTTATATAAAAGTTAAATAACAGTGGTCCAAGTATACTCCCTTGAGGTAAACCTGAGGTAACTGCTTTGTGCCGAGATAAATTTCCTTGAATTCAAACCCATTGCAATGTATGTGGCAGGTAGGATGTTATAAGCGCGAGCGACGTGCCTCTAATTCCATATAATTCCATTTCTAAGTGTAAAGTGGTTTAGATGGCCTTGGTGAAATCACTGTATATACGAGCTATTAGAATTTTTTCATAGAAGGCTTTTAGAATGATTTCTTTTTACATGACAAGGGCAACTTCTGTTGATCTCCCTTTCCTAAATTCAATTGGTTAGTGCTAAATAAAGTGCACTTGTGTGCAAACCCATTTTCTCTGGCGTAAATCATCTTTCTTAAGCCGTTGGAAAACACGCACAGTATGTAAATGGACCCGATATTTCACAAGTTGTTTTTTTTCTCCACCTTTGAATATTGTAATAACTTTTGCTTTTTGCACTTTCTTCGGAAAAACACCTGTGAAAAGAGCAAGATTATAGATATGCATGAGTGGTGGCAGTGTGATGTCAAGAACATACATTACTGGCCTGATTTGAATGTTGTCAATGTCGAATTTTAAGCTCTTCTTAAGAGATTGATACACGTTATCTATTTCACTCTCAGATCTGGGATTCATATTATCACGTGGTCGTGACGTTGACGAAGGTAGCAGTCGGCGTGTTTAAGATGAAACTCTTAATTTGGGCGACCCTGTGCCCGGAAAATGAAAGGAGCAAAGTACAAGCAATTCGCGCAGTACGCTGATAGCGGCGGGAACAGCGCCGGCCGTCGAGTGAACTGGTCTGCGGTAAGGTGTGTGGGCATTTATACATGCCGTATCGAATATTCGAGCCTTATTGCTGGTGGCCGCGTTATTTCCAGAATGAACTCAACTGTTCCTGTTTGCGCGCTCAAGACTATCGGAAGATTAAAATTATATGAAAGGTTCTCAGACATTCGGGCGCGGTTTGAGCAACACAGTGATGATGCGTGTAACGGCCCAGTTACATAAAAATAGCAAAAGAAACGCGTGTGGAATTGCCCCCCCTCTGAAATAAAAGCATCGTCCCGATGCTTGTCATAGAACACAGAAGGGGGACAAAAGTGCATACACAAATAAATTACAATATAAAAGCAAAAATTTGAGTCCTCAGAATCGCTAACACGTATAAAATGTCTTCAGGTGCATGGCATGAACGACTTCAGGTCGTGCGCAGCACCACTGAGAGTTCATAATGCCGTCCAGAATGACCTCGTAGTCTAGAGCGCCGAGACGTCGAAGCACCTTGTATGAGCCTAAATATCGTCGATGAAGTTTTTCACTGAGTTCACGTCGGCGTATCGGCGTCGAGACCTAAACACAGTTGTCGGGCTGGTATTCCATGAAGCGTCGTCGAGCATTGTTACGGCGGCTGTCGGTCGTCTGCTGATTCTTGATGCACAGGTGGGGAAGCTGATGGGCTCCTTCGGTGCGCTGTAGGTAAACAGTGACGTCGAGGTTTCCTTCGTCGGTTACGTTGAGTAGCATAGCTTCGTGTCGGGCTCATTCCATCGAACAACTTCTAAGGCGTCATCTGCGTCGTTTCTTGCACTCTAGTGTTGTATGCGAAAGTTACGTACGGAAGGATGGCGTCCCACGTTTTATGTTCGACGTCCACGTACATGGCCAGCTTGTCGGCGATGGTCGTATATAGACGCTCGGTAAGGGCATTGGTCTGTGGGTAGTAGGTGGTGCTCCGGCGGTGGCTTTTGTAGCGTTAGCTACACTTTCATAGCCGAAGCCGATTTCGCGTGGAGGCTCATGAGCCGTGCTGCGCATGCGCGAGGATCAGTGATGTCACACAGCTGGGTCACTGGAGCTGGCATCTCACGCGCTCTCTGACACCGCCACGCGCGGCTCGCCGCTGCTGGTCTGCGCGTTCGGGAGGAGTGGCGTCGTAGGCGCGGCAGACACGCTGGCGCCGGCGCGCGCGCAGACTCCGCCACCGCCGCGCGCGGCTAGCCGCTGCTGGTCTGCGCCGCATTCAAGAGGAGTGACGTCCTAGCCACAGACACAGTGGCGCCGGCGCGTGTGCAGCTATTCGCCTTCGCTGTGCAGTCGCCGTCTGACACTGTGCTGGGGCCGCTTGATAGCGCCTCTGACTGGCGTTTCCAGGTGGGTAATGCCATGAAGAAGGAGAGGGCAAAAGCTGCTCGACGGCTCAGAAGAGCCGAGAAGTTTATCTCATCGGATCCCGAAGTAGTTGCCTGGCAATTAGAGGTTCAGCGTACGAAGAATGAACAGAAGAAGGGTAATAATCCTAGACAATCTGGAAAGCTAAGAATAATCAGCTGACCTTTGCTGACGCTAGGTGTAACATGGCATAGCAGAGCTAAGCCACTGCAAATTTTTTTTTTTACTGTATCCCAAGATCGTCTGAGTTAGGTCAGGAGTAAAGGCCGTACCTTTGTCCATAATGAGGACCTCTGGATCGCCATGACAAAGGACGATGTTCTCGACGAAGTACTTGGCTACCTCGGCGGCACTGCCTTTGGGCAGGGCTCTTGTTTCGACGTAACGGGTGATGTAGTCGGTAGCTGCGAATATCCACTTATTTCCGCATGTCGACGTCCGGCACGGCCCCAGTAGGTCCATCCCGATTTGCTCGAAAGGTCGCCGAGGTGGCTTGATCGGCTGAAGAAAGCCTGCTGGTCTTTGGCTGACAGTTTCGGCATGTCCTTACGTATCGAGCGACGTCGGCGGCAAGGCGCGGCGAGTAGTATTTTTCCTGTATTCTTGCAAGCGTGCGGGAAACACCGAGGTGTACTGCCGCCGGGCTGTCGTGCAGGGCCTGGAGGCCAGGGGGGCACAGGGGGTCCCCAGGAGGGCCAGGGGGGGGGGGCACACCGGGCCCGTGCTCCCCCCCCCCCCCCCCCCAAATTGTTTTTTCCATGGCATACACAGCACAAATGACACCCTACCGTATCTGCCTGCCCTGTCCACACTTCGGATCACGCAGATGACCCCCCCCCCCCCGTCCCGAAAAAAATTTCTGCCTACGCCCCTGCGTTGCTGAAGGCACTGAGAGAAGGTGTTTGGCTCAAAGTGGAGAAGTGCTTCCTTTATAGAACGCTGTCTAGCTAGAAAAACGACAGCAGTGCTGGTTTGAATACCTTCGGAACAACGGCTGTCCTGCCCTCGAGGTATTCACAAGGCCCCTAATTCCGGGTCCACTTCTCATTCTTCACATTTACCTTATATTTACTACGAATAACATCCCCTATGCTTTCCTTGGCGTTATTGTCTTTTAGTGCTCATTAATGTTGTGTATAAAAAAGAAAAACGAGCCCTTAAAATTAACACTTCTTTCCTTCATTCATAGCGAGGGTCTCGTTCTAGCAGACTTCATGCCTTCAGGTAGTATGCGAGGGATTATTGGTCAGCTGCCAGCTCGTAATAAGTTCACGTGCTACGTGACACCAACAGACAGAAAAGAGTGTGTTCCACACTCGCCGCCATGGCTACTCGCGGCGCTGACTGACGCTCCCACGTTTAAATACACATATATACCCCATAAAGTATAAAGTGGACGGGGGGATGGCCGCCGCGGTAGCTCAGTTTGTAGAGCATCGGACGCGTTATTCGAAGGTCGCATGTTTGGTCCCTGCCCGCGGCAGGTTACCTTTTCGCCCACTTTTCTTTCTTCACATTTACCTTACGTTTACTACTAACATCCCCTATACTTTCCTTGGCGTTATTGTCTGTTAGTGCTCATTAATATTGTGTATAAGAAAGAAAAACGAGCCCTTAAATTTAACACTTCTTTCCTTCAGTCATATGGATATATAATTCATATGCGAATCCAGTTGCGTATGTGTCGAAGTATCTTAAGATACAATTGGCAATTATCGTATCGGATACAATTATCACGGTAGTATCTTGTATCTGTATCTCAAATACTTTTTGCCTGAGTATCTTTTATCGTATCGCGATACAATTTCAAAGTACCTTTGCCCAGCCCTGTGCACACGTACGTAAGCCTGCCCATTGCTGCCATAAAAACCTGAGCATGATGATCATGGCAAATACCGCGCAGGAGAATATCAGGCAAAAAAGTAGCACAAATATCATTTACATTATTTCTCTCGCTTCTTTGTTGCCGATTATTACGCTGACTGCTCTTTCCCCAGCAGCCGCTCAGAGACAAACGAGAAGAAGAAGAACATCGGCTTTACTGCTCCCTTGTGCGGGAAGAAATTTCCCATGCAGGTGTCATTCGGCAGTCAGTTTTGATTCATTGTCAGTCTGGGTGACGTACTTGTCTAATTCAATAAAAAAAATTAATAGGAAATCTGTCATTTCTGGTGACTGCAAACAAAAATAGACAACGTTCACAGCAGGGGTCATTTGCACCTCCCAGAGGAAGGAGCAATTGTACAGTAGATGTTGGTTCATTCATTCAATGATGACGAGCTGGCACCACCAATAGCAATGACACGATAGCTTTGGTAGCTTTGTTGCTTTGGCTTTTCGCACCAAACGCCGAGATTTAGCGAATATTTCTGACCACTTCATGCAAGTACACAGCCCAAACGTAAAACAAAACTAGTCGTGAAATGCCACCCCTGTGTATATTTTCAGCAGGAACAAGCACGTGTTAAGCCAATATTTCAATTTCTTATTCAGATTAAATACATACTGTTACAATAATGCTCACACCAAATCAGCATTAATGGCATCAAACCGCAAACCACTCAGTTTAAGGAAACTTTTGGGCCAGTGGAAAACAAGACATTTCAGAAGTGCGCATTAAATGCATTCAAAAATCTTCCTCAACATAGAAGCATTTTTGCCCGTTACTAGCGCATTTAAGCTTTGTCTTGTTTTAACGTCAAAATGCATATTTGTGCCCGTTGACTATTTTTGTCTTCATTATGTTATGCAAACTTGTTTTTTTTAACATCACCGTGTATGTACATATGTGTGATTGTTGACTATGTTGTCTTGACTTTTATGCTATGCCTTTACGTGATAATTCATGGACATGATGTATGACTTCAGAACTTCATATAAGAGGACATTATTCTTTCAACTTTTTGAGGAGTCATAGTGTCATGGTGTTCTTCAAGTTGTATATTGTATGTGCTACGGATTTGCTGTTTTCGGGATCTTTGGACCATATATGCTCCATGTTCGACGTATGTAAGAGCTCAGGAGTAGCCGGCGCCTTATCTGTGCGCCAACATCTCCTTACATCATGACAAAAAAAAGTTGCAATGCTGAGATTGTGTTATATGAGGGCACTCTAAACGTGCTGCGTATGAAAATATTCAAAGAACAATTTTCCCCTGCCCTGTCTTCTGAAATCGTTGATCGCCTGCAGGTACCTGCAGCGCTACAGGCGATGATATCACGGTGCTTAATCAGAGCAAAATTTCGTCTTCTCTTTTCAAAGGTGTATATTTCGTTTTCTCCTTTCAGAGGTCAATAACCTCCACAACGTCGTTTTCTTGAAGCTCGGTAGGTCGTTGTCCTCGTTGACAGCCTTCAGCACACTGCACCGTGTTGGGACATCCCTCTTCGCGTGGATGCAGTGGACATTTAGACGAATCGCATGGGCTGTGAAGCTGTCACGCTTGACGGTTCGCGAGCTTGAAATCTTCCCGTCGCGGCTTGTTTTATTCGGCGACGCCAAAGGCCCACGCCAACGCTCCGCCTTGGATTTGGCTACGGTCCGGTGTCCTCACTCACAACATACACTACTTCCCCGACAGCCTTCTCCGGAACACGCAACCTGGTGCGGGCGTACACATTTGCAATTACTTGCTTGGCGTGCCTTGACGACTTCGCTGTGCTAATATTCGCCAAAAAAGAATTAGCAATGGAGAGGCGGTCAAGGCCGCTGAGCTGAATTCTATTTTCTCAAAACCGAATGCTGGCCGGAAAGCGTGAACACGGCGGCCAGGGTTGCGGGAAACGCCAAAACGGGACACGAAAAGAAACGACAAACGCAAAATAGGAATTCATAGATTTCGATTGTTCCTGAAACAATCAGTTTTTTTTTTTTTTTGTAAACCACATGGCAGGTGTGCTATGCGTTAAGCTTGCGGATAAGCGTTTATTACTTCTCGCTCAACACAGGCACGCCTTACTTTTAGGTCGCGGCAGGGGACAGCGCGAACGTGAGCGCTAGCTTTAGCATCGTTGCAGCTGATGTATGAAGCGGAATATAGAAAGTATCATGATGTTGTTTGTAACATGGTTTTCCCGACACGTATTATCAGCAAGGATATATCAAGGACGAACATCGTTGTTGTCCTCTGTATTCAAGCCGTAGTGCCCGCTGAAAAAAAAAAGCCATGTCCGATAAAGAAAGTTATTAGACACATTGTTATCCATTGTGCGAGTCGCAATGTTAATACATACGGCACTATTCCGTCCGCAAACTGCGACGCCGGCCGCCTCGGCGAACCGGCTCACTTCGCTTCCAACTTTCCTGTTCACAACGAGGGTGCCCAGAAAAGTAATTGCATATGCTAATGTATGAGATAAGAGAACAAGCGGTAATTGTATTGGCAAAAAGAAACGATCTCTGGCGACCTCGTGCTTGATAGCAAAGGGTGTTGGCAACGGTGTTCGCACTGCTAGGTCTGCCGCTTCAAGGCGTCAGTGGTGGCGCGCTGCTGCGATGTGTTCCTCGCTCGCGAAGGCATAGTTTTATTGACTACAGTTTTCTGAAAAAAACGTAGGGTTGTTCATTGCTTGCTTTGCATTGACGGACGAGAAAACCAAGTCTTCCGACCGTGCATGCCGAAGCGCTGGATGTGGGCATCGCCTGCGCAGAGCGTGCTTGTTGGTCCCGTGTGTCGTGAATCGCCGCATGCCGCATGGTCGGAGCACACGAACCGTATCGTGCGTTGACCGCTTAAAGGGAACACTTAGAAAGATGGACAATGCCTGAAAACGGTGCCGTCGACATCGCAAAGCGGAATATAATGCAAAGGTGCTCAAATTTACAGTAACTACCACTAAGACAGCAACTCCTTTTTTGGATGCACCGCAAATTAACACAGCCTCTCTTAAAAAAAAAAACTGCTCTCAGCGGCACATTACAGAACGTACGAGCGCGTTGAAGTTCTCATGTACACACCGTTCTCAGGAGTGAGAAGCTGTCGTGCGTGAGCAAATTATGCGTTGCCGTCTTTCCATAAACATTATTCGCGGTTAAAAACGACACATCCATTCACATCCAGTGCACTTATGACAGAAATGTAGCATTGCATACGAGGCATTTGAAAACTATGTTTACAAGTACATTGGTCATGAACAATTTAACATAAACACCACGTATTCACACAGCTGTCAAACGACCCGTCACGTCACTGTCGCAACAACAGCGTCGGTCACGATGCAGCGCTTCATAGATGTCCCTTCAAAATTTTAATTGAATTGAATTGAATTTGCAAAAGGATACGCTAATCGATAAATACATGAAACAATAAAACATCTGGATGCTTAGCATCAAGCTAGTTTGGATCCATACAATAAACGTTTACAGATATACAGATACAAAATTCCAATTTTAAATGTTTACTTATTTATTTTTTTATGTAGGTCGGATGCTGACAACATTCAAAAAGTTGGCTGGGCGATTATATAGAAAAAACAAGCGAGAAAGCACTTTTTATGATGGAGGCCACGACGGTGACTTGAGGGAGGGACGGAAAAAACTTTGTGCACAAAAGCAGCTGCTGGCCAGCCGGGCATTATGGGCGGTGAAGTAGATCCTCTCCGCCGCTACTACCAAAACACTTGCCATCCTTGATCAGTCACTTCGCATATTTTAAGCTCCAAAAATTGTTATTGTGCGCAAAATTTGGCCACATTCCGCAGTCTCTACATTTCTGCGGTCCTGCAATTGTGCATTGCGGGCATGAAACAAAGGAGGGCCTGCGTATAGCCTGCGTGAACGCAATCAGCAGCAATGTCGGCGTGCGGCGTCTAGGATTTTCAGCGCTCAGGCTATTCACACACAAGGTCAGGGAGGATCATTCTTACTGGCATGAATGATACACTAGATGTTGTCTTTTGGAAGTCTTCTTGCGGGCTTGCACTACTACTGAAAGGGCAGAGAAAAGGAATCGTTGACAGACCTTGCAAAATCTTGAGTGGACGGATCGCGTTAGTTTCCACGGGTCACGTTAAAACTAAGAGCCTTCCCGACCAGCTTGGAGTGTTGTAATGCGCTTGCAAAGAACCAAACACATGTCTGCGTTTGCTTTAGAAGCGCATGGTATTCTTTCGAAATAGCCTACGCCCAACTGCCACTTCCCCGATTCGTCACTTCTGTGCCGACGAGAGAGGATGCCAGGGAGGGGCACGAAATAGCGCAACTGTTTGCAGAAAAATGAAGGCAGGCGAAATATGTCTGTGTCCGCACCATAAAATCCTAGTGAATAAACGCAACAACCTCTTAGATTCAGGGAGTACGCGATTGGTTGGCTGTGAAGTACGCGAATAAGCACGGATTTTTCAGACTTCCTTCTCGTCCACGTAAAGCTCACAAGAATATGTTGTATATTTTTGCTCTTATTAATATTTTTGTTCAAGCCGACACTTGCAAGTGAAATCGCAGAGTATGCTGAATTCGTGAGATTTGACATATGCACACGCTTGCAAGTGAAATCGCACATTATGCTGATTTCGTGAAATTTGCCATTGTGCGTTTTACTTTTCTGTCGAAATAGCGTTACACAGTTCAATCCATTCCGAAATGTCGGAGGCATTGCCCGTTATTTGCGTTCGCTTAAGAAAAGGAACTGGTCACACCTGTGCTGTGCGGTCGTTTCAAATGCCGTATAACCGAATGCTATTAGATTCCACTGCTATATTTGTGCTTCCCCCACGTGACGGTTTTCAATGGCATTGCGTCGGCATTCCAGATTTTGAAGCTGCTTCAATGTAGGCATGGCCCGGCTGAAGGGGGAGGGGGTAGGGTGAAAGCCCGTGTTGCAACGGGGGGCGGGGAGGTGTGCCTTTGGAGGGGGGCAAGTTCCGGTATGACTTTAGGGGCGTCTGCTCCTTTCGAACCCCCCTGCCGACGCCTATGCAGTCCGCACTGACCAAGGTCTTCGCATCGGCCCGCCCCGCTCAGTCGAGCCGCACGCTTCGGATCTTTGGCTCTTGATTTCGTTCGATATCAACTGCACACGTTGTTACTGATCGCGTTCTTATACTGCTTCTTTTACATATAGCTCGGCTACTCGCGAAATGGTTACCTTCGAGATAACTGTAAGCTATTCGGCATTTACTGCGTGAGCACGGTTTGAGGCGCACAGCCATAGGGGTGCGCACCGGGGGAGAGGAGGTGTCGCCCCTTTCTAATGCTTGTTCTTGCAGTTCGTTCTAATCGTAATGGGCTCAGTGGGAGGGGGTAGGAAAGAGCGGCACAGCAGTGAAACTTCACCACCACCAATGGATAACCCTGCGCACGCCTATGAGCAGAGCTGTTCAATTCATTGCGTCATCGGCGCGGGCATCCTTGAGCAACCGATCTGTTTCGCTGGCCTTACAAACCTGTCACACTACGATTAGATGTATCTTTCGTCGTATTGGTATCGTTGTGCGTCTGTTACAGATTGGTGTCAGTGAAGGCTACAGCGTTGACACTGCATACCAACGAAGCAAAAAATGTCCCTTTTGCGATGTCTCAAACTCGTGTCAGTACTCCTTTAATTATTGCAATGAAGCCAAAATTTCGCAGAGTTACCGACCTAGACATCAATGCTTTGAAGGAACGTTTAACACCCGAAAGATCAGTGACTGTCAGTCAGACAGACTACATGTGCTACGCGTGCTTTTGCTACCATTGCAATGAAAGATCCCCACGGAACGCGCAGTTGAACGGTGACCTTCTTATGACCCCTGAAGAAGAAATCGACGTCGTTAACCAGATCACTGCGACTACCGGTGCACGTGCGTTCAAGTCACCAGAGAGATGTTGCTGTTTCGAACTCAATCGGTCTGAGGACGCGAAAACGAGCTCTCACTGCGCCGTCTCTTACAACGAGCATCTCGGGTGCGCACTTGCTTGCTTGGTAGCCCCGCGCTGGTGGCCGCTGCAGTGACCAAATAATTTCAAAATTAACGTCTTCAGTGCCGCCGACACCTTTTTCGGTACTGCTCGCCTTTTAATAAAAAGAAATTCAATCCTGCCTGCATTTTATACACTTGCTGGGCAAGAAGTCGGAATTGCCAATCCTTGCCTAAGGGTCTCATTGGAGGGGCCGTAACTATTAGTGCAACGACATTATGCAACATGTTTTCAATGATTGTGAAAGCTGATGTGGAGGAGAATAAGTGGACAAAGTTTAAGAAATATAAAAAATGTTTTTTTTTTATTTGTCACCAGATGTTTCCATTGTTGTGTTTTCTTGAAATTAGCCCGATCATATCTCTTTACTGAACCGTTATATAAATATAAGATTCGGGAGTTTGGTAGATAAGTATGCGAAGAACGTAATGCGGATTTTTTGTCGCTCTGCTACAAGAATTTTTTAAGATAAAGACCTTCAAAGTAAAGAAATTAGCATTTCATGCTCCGATTTTGAGGGTTTTATAAAAACATCTACACTACACATAAAAACTAAAAATACCTGAGCAGAAGCAAAAACATGCATATATTCAGTTAAAGAAATTTCAGCTACCTAACTAATATACTTTGCGCAATTCATAACGAAAGTTGGCCAAAACAGCAGAGCGGATGAGGGGTCCACTCCACCTCTTCGTCATTACTGATTTCCTGCGCTTCGAAAAAATTTTTGGCGGCAAAACAAATTGCGGATCTCTTCTTTCCACTCATCATGCAATAACATATAACATTTTGAAATAAATTTAAGAGGTCGACCAGCCATCGTTTGTTCGATCTTACGTGGAATCACCCTACTGCTTTCTGGACTCCATTCATTGTATTGTAATTTTATTTTGTGATCTACATTTATTGTAGTCTCAAAACTGAACGTACAAAGTAAAACTATTCTATGTTTTGAATATACACTGAGATAATGCAACAGTTTTTGGCTTGCTTTGTCTTGTTGTTTGCATCTCGTTGCCAAGTGCAGTACTTGTCTCAAGCAAGGCACAGTTTGCTCAAGACGCATTCCCTATGCGTACACTTGCTGTTACAAATTAGGTACTGGTTGTACACATGCAATACTACTATCGCTATTGCGTCAATACTGCAATTTTTGCATTCCAATTCCAAGGTCGGACGTACTACGCTGAGTGAACCATTGTTTACGGTTACATCGTGATATTGCAAACGCTGTTTCATGCCTTGTTGATAGTACCACACTTCTTCGTACAGTACTAGTGCGAGGCACATGATTGATGCTTCTGGCGAGAGCTCGTTGCTCTTAAGCGCTCAAACAGAGCGAAACAAGACGGGACGAAAACAGTGCATATTGATACGAGCGCTGACACTGAGCTGTTTATTTCTTGCCGCTGTCATGTATTAGCACGCACATGAAGCATCAGCATATAAGTTAAAAGCACAATTACTACAACTCAGCCCTTTGCCGATTGACAACTATCTGAAACATGGCCTCTGTCATTCACCTCGTCATTTCCAGCGATGCCACGCTCACACAGCTGCTACTTTCACATGCAATAATCGTTGCCTTGACAGTCTCCCTAACCAACTTGTCTTTGCGATGGTTGTTAATATAACTGTTCAAGGAAAGAAAGTGACTTTTAAGGGCTCGTTTTTCTTGGTTAGACAAAATTTACATGAGAACTAACCGACAATAATGCCAAGGAAAGTATATGGGGTGTTATTTCTAGTAATTAGGATATAAATGTGAAGAAACCAAAGGGACGAAAAGATAACTGCCGGCGGCAAGTTATATTTTCGTCCACTTCACTTTCTTCACGTTTATATTCGAATTGCTAGAAATGACACCCCCTATACTTTCCTTGGCATTGTTGTCTGTTAGTACTCATTAATATTGTTCAAGGAAAGGCACGCATGGCTATGTAGAGGAGCCCTGTCACCTAGGTTGACTCCTGCACTGATGGCAGTGCAACCTACATTGACTATATGCATATGTCATCCGCATATGCGCTAACTTTTACCGTGCTGGGAAGTTCTGCTGCCAGTCCAATCATAGTAACGTTGAACAGAATTGGGCTGAGAACTCCCCCTTGGGGTAAACCACGGTGGGCATATGGGCGTCCGGAGCTACTCGTCCGCAAATGCGTGCTCGACTTCAACGTGCAGTGACGTTAACAGCTAAATATCTACGGTGCCAGTGTCTCACTCTTTCCATTGACAAATGCACAGTGCTTGCATTCACGCGCAAACATATGTCAAGATACCATATAACTATTAATGGAACGGCGATACCTACTGTAACGCACCACAAGTTCCTTGGGGTAATCATAGACAGGGATCTATCGTGGTCGAGACACGTCGCAGCACTGAAATCAAAATTGAAAAGTTTTGTTCTCGTTCTTCGGACTGTGGCAAGAGCAAGATGGGGCCCATCAGAATCATCACTTCTTCAACTCTACAATGCGCTGTTTGTAGGATATATACTAGGGCTGTGCGAATAGTGAATTTCGGAACCGAATCGAATACGAATCGAATAGTGATGACACCGAATCGAATACGAATACTAATCGAATACTCTTCGAATAGTTTTCGAATAGTAAGACAACCATTCTTAACACGGTACTAGAACTACACAACATTTTTTTTAAAAGAAATATTCACACACTTTCACCAAAGAGCATTACGCTTACTTTTAACAGACTCAAAATACCACAGTTATGAAAACTGAGGTAAGCTCGTACGCAGCAGCGACCCGAGCCTTCGAAATATTTTGTAACTGCAGGTTGAAATATAGCAGTGACGGCAGATACTTTGTCGCCTGCTTTTAAATAAAACTGAGACATAATATCTAAACAATTTTGAACCGAACACCGTGCATGCAGCTAAGGCGGTAATGAAACATAAATCTGCCATCGCAACATGGTCCTCGGCACTGAAGGCATGTAGACATCGGTGTTGAAAGCTGTATCTGCAAGAACAATTTACGCAAACACAACCCTTGCATCTATTGCTAATCATGAAGCTGAATGCAGGTGCACCTTCAGTTATTACAAGATGAAGTCAGGAACTGATTAATACGATGCAGCTGCAGCATAGTAAAAACTGAGTGAGTGTGGAGCTTTCATAAAAAAAAACGCCTTCATCCGGTGATCAATATAGCGTCGGTAGTTTCGTAAAAGCTTGCGCTGCATGCATACTCGTAATTTAGTGATTAAAAAAAAGAAAAATGGCCTTTAACTGTTCCAAAATTTCATTGTTTTGGGGTTCTCCCGTCGGCGCTAATTATTCGAAAACTATTCGAAAAATATTCGGTATTTCGAGTATGTACTATTCGATTCGAGTACCGAATCGAATAGTATGCTGTTCGATTCGTTATTCGAAATTTTCGAATATTCGCACACCCCTAATATATACGGTATAGCATGCCGGTGCTCTCAAACATGAGACCGAGCTGTGTGAACACTCTAGAGAGTATTCAAGCTCAAGGATTGCGAACATGCTCGGGCCTACCACGCTGCACATCAACGAATGGAACCATCGCGGACGCTCGGGCTTGTCCCATCAGTGTATACATGCGCTGCGAGCCACTTCGAGTGCATCTTCTCCTGTTGACCCGACACAGGCAGCACCCGCTATCAGCACTCCGCGCCAGCCACCCAAACTGCAGTTTTTCAAGAGCAATATCTCGGCATGAAAACGTTCTACCATCAAGGTTTTCTTCCCCGAGATTTCCTGGAACACCGCCGTGGGTCCTGCCTAAACCGCCTGTTAGCCTTGTGATTCCTGGGATTACGAAGAAGTCCCTAGTTTCACCAATTGGCCTCAAACAACTGACCCTACATCACATTTATACAGCGTACGGCGGCACCGTGCACGTGTACACCGATGGATCTACCACGCTATGTACCTCTGCTGCAGCCTTTGTCATCCCACAAGTGGTTATAGCTCGACGGTACAAAATAGACCACAAGACCACATCAACTGCCGCAGAGCTTGTTGCTATCCGGGAGGCAATAAGATTCATTTCTGGAGAGCAACATCGTACATGGACGATATTCTGCGATGCAAAACCCGCTTTGCAAACCATTAATTGCGTCATGAGACAAGGTCCGTTATACTATATATTAGCCACAGAAATTATGGAGCTTCTTCACGTTGCTTCAACAAATGGCCACCTCGTCACCTTTCAATGGATTCCTGCCCACTGCGGCATAATGGGAAACGAAGACGCAGACGCCGAAGCTAAAGCAGCCTTGACCAGTGGCCCTGAAGTGCGCACTGCGTTTTCACGGCCATACACGAACGCCCTGCTTCGGTACGTAATGCGTGACCTCACACTTGAGCACTGGACCAAACCGGAGCGACGACACCGGCGATTACACAAATGGGACCCCGAAATAGGTTCTGTATGCCTCGTAAATTAAAACGACACAACACAAGTATGATTCACCGAATTCGTCTTGGTGTGGCCTTCACAAGACGTTATGCACATATCATCGGCTGCAGTGACACCGGTCCCGACTACGATCACTGTTAAGCGCCAGAAACACTTGAGCACATATTTTGTACCTGCCCAGCATACGCACGCGAACGACATAAACTGATTTCCTCTACTGAAGGAGTGCATAATAGGCCATTAACTGATGAGGTTTTGTTGGGCCCATGGCCTGACGCCAACAGCACAGCTGTGGTCATAAGAGCGGTCGCAGCTTTCCTACAAGCCACTGGACTGGATGCGCGGCTATAGCACTGCACCACCTAGACGGGACTGTACATATTCACCTCCCTTACTTACCATCGTCATCCATCATTCTTTTTTCTCCCCTTTGCGCACCCCCGGTGTAGAGTAGCAGGCTAGAGCATAATATCGCTCAGGCCGACCTCTCTGTCTTTCTATAAATAAACCTCTCTCTCTCTCTCTCTCTCTCTCTCTCTCTCTCTCTACATTGACTAAAATGTTAATGAGAGCAACCACGACCGCTACTTCCATAAATGGGGTATGACCTAGCCGTTTAAAGCCATATGTGCCTTTGTTTGGATATCTGCATCAACTGTCGCAAAGGCAAGCGTGTTAGGGAGACTATCGAGGCAATGAATATTGCACGTGTAGGTAATAGGCGTGTTCGCGTGCCTTCGCTTGCACTATCAGTCAGTCAGACGCCCTGAATGTTTTACAGCGAAAGCTGGTATGAGCTATCACAACAGCCGATTTTGGTGGCGTAGTTCTCCACCGCCGCCGGCGGTGCCCGTTACCGCAATCGCGGGAAATATAACAAAATAACCATGATAGGATGGGATTTGAAACCAGGACCTCTACGTGGCCGTCGACTGTTTTACCACAAAGCCACGCCTGTGCTTGAAACTCCTTTGCAAAAAGACTCTACAGGAGTCATGTCTGGCAAGGAATCCCGTTAACATATGTAATATAGTGTGATAGAAGGGTAAACTAACAACTAGGCGTCAAACAATGCGAGTTGCGTAACGAGTGGGTCGTTTAAAGCTTCCAGCCCACTACAAACGGCTCAGCCATAATTCATCATCATCAGCTATATCATCAAGAAAGTGCACATAATGCCTTACAGATGTGTAGCGGGTGCCTCGCTTCTCCGCAGAATAACGAATAAGGGCATAGTGGGTGTTTCCCTACTTCACAAAAATTATGATGATTTATGGCGTCGTGGGTACCCTACAAGTGTGCTTGCAGTTGGCCCAAGATGTTTTAAAACGGGATCTAGAAAGGCCGTTCTTCCAGATTTCGCTGTGACTGTGCTGCGAAATCTGGAGCACTGGCGTTTTAACGCGAAGGCGTTAAAGAGCTCGTTTCGCAGAATTTCTGGTGTGGACGTCCCCGTCCGTTTCGGCGTCGTTGTCCGTGACCGATAAATCGAGAAAGATGCAAGTAAAGTAAATAATAAACATATTTAGTTCGACTGAGAATCGGACCCAGGCCTTCTACGTGGCAGGCAGGTGTTCTACCACAGAGCCGCGCCATTGCTGGAAGCAGCTTCGAAAAAACACTATACTGTTAGACGCAACGATGATCCGAGAGACGTGAGGGAAAGACTGGAAAAACTACGATTACTTTAACAGAACATCATTTATTTATATAAAGTAAAGAAAACTGCTCGAGAGACAAGAATACGGTGTCTCTCCAGTTGCACAGCCGTCATTCTGCCTTCTCCCGGGATCCGCGCGCAGTCGCACACCCGCGCTCACCACAGGGGTTCACTTCAGTGTTTTTGAGTTGAGTTGAGTTGGGTTGAGTTTATTTACCACATACAGTTTTACAGTAAGTGGTTGGAACAGGGAAAAAAAGCTGCATGAAAACAGCTTGACAATGCCCCACGTCCTAGATTCACTGTGGCAAAACACGACGGCAAAAGCAAATTGAATTTAAGCACAATTCAAACCAACAGTGCACTTGCTATACATTGAAAATAGGTTATACAAAAGTAACTGTTATTATGGAACTATTTAACAACGCATATTTAAAATAGAAAAATTAAAGAGAAAACGTACATATTCACAAGTAATTTTGAAATATTTAGAGTATTTGGCAAACAATAACACAGTGCCTCAAAACCGTAGTTAGTGCGTGGCCTCGGAACATACCAATGTTCAGAGTGTCGGTTTACGCGCATAGAATGATTTGGTTGCAGATTAGGTAAACTGCGTATATAACCGCGACCTTTAATGGTATCAGACTTGAAGGAGATTAATAAGGAGTATTTGTAGAGCATGTCTAATTTGATTATGTTATATTTAACGAAGATTTGTGAAGTGTGGGCGTTAAAAGGAAGGTTTACAACAGAATGTAAAGCCTTTTTTTGTAGGATAATGAGATTGCTTATTAATTGCTTTGTTCCATTACTCCAAACTATGTTACATTAACGCAGATGTGATGTAAAGAGCGCATGAAATACCAAAAGTTTTTGAGCAACTGGTAATACACGCTGACATTTCCTCAATACACCAAGGACCTTGCAGAGCTTATTGTACAAAAGATCCGTATGGTGAACCCATTTCATATGTTCATGAAAAACAACGCCTAAAAATGTCGCCGTAGAAGAGAATTCAATTTGCTATTGTTTAACATATGATTGTAGGAACTAGTGACCTCATTAGGTGGGGACTTGGAGCGAAAAAGAACAGCTTTTGTTTTGGAGCAGTTTATGAGTAAAAAAATTTGATAGTCTAGGGGTATACCTTTTGTAATGTTGAGTTAGCTACATTCACGAGATGATTGATGTTTGTACCTGAAAAGTATAGGCTTGTGTCATCTGCATAGATGATGTATTGGGCTGAAGGGTCAACATGTACAATATCATTTATAAACGTGATAAACAAAAGCGGCCCCGATATGCTGCCTTGGGGAACACCACATTTAACAGTTTGCACAGAAGAGATTGTCCTGCTTATAGATGCACACTGGTGTCTGTTTGTTAAATAGCTCTGAATAAGATTGAAGGCTACACCAAGAATTCCATAACACTGCTGTTTTCTTGATAACGTATCGTGGATAATCTTGTCGAAGGTCTTCGACGTATCTAAGAATATCCCCAGTGTTACTTTTTTGGCTTCGATATTTTTTTAGAATCAATACTTTTTGAAACAGAAGGGCGCTTTCGGTTGAAAAACCTGATCTAAAATCGTATTGTGATTGAGTTATAACAGAATGTTTGTTAAAGAAGTCTGATAGCCTAATATGGATAATTTTTTTCAAGTCCTTAGAAAAGCGGGAGAATGGAAATGGGCCTGTGATTAGTGATAAAGCTTTTATCTCCATTTTTATGCATTACCGTCGCCTTAGCATTCTTCATAGTATTCGGGGGGAAAATACCAGTTTTTAAGGAAAGATCGCAAATGTGTGTTAGACATGGGCTAAGTAGATCAACGACATGTTTAGTCGCTTGCATTTTTAGACCAATTAAATGCTCACTCGTAGTCATCTTGAAACATTTTAAATACTCTTATTACCTTTTCTTCATCTGCTAGGCAAAAAATATTGATTCCTTGAGTGGCACTGGTAAATACTCGAAGGTGTGATGTGTGCTTTCAGTTATAGACACATTACAGTTCCGACGACCGGCCGGCTCGGCTCGCACAGTGCTCGTGGCCGGGCGCCATCTTTCGAGCCCCATCTCACACAATAAGAGCGCGTACACTTGGCCGTTCTGCAATTACCGACCGTCCCTGTAGGACTCATTGTCTGGCCTATTTCGTCCTGGACACACAGCTTTAGATTGTCCGCTGGAGGGACGCTGCTGTATGCTCTCCTTCCGCGCCGTGCGCTGAGGAGCATCCCGATGCGATATCGGTCGTTGGGCAGTTTTTCCGTAATGATGTACGGTCATATGTATTTCTCCTTGACTTTTTTTTATTCACCACACGCTTCTCGCTCGACCAAAACGTCATCTCCCGGTTCGTAAGTCGGCGCTTCTGAACGTTTCTTGTTGGATCTTGCCTGCTGTTTCCATCGGTCTTCACGAATGCTCTGGGCCGCAGATATTCGCTTGGCCTGTGCCTGACGGTCGAATTCCTCGGCAAGAGCGTCATCTACGTAGTCACCGTTGATGTCTCGGGGCCAATAGTTGAATAGCAGTCCAAATGGAGTGGTCTTCGTAGCTTGGTGAAGCGTGTTGTTGATTCCCCACTGCACCTGAGGTAAAGTCGTGTCCCAGATTTTGCCGTCCATGTTCTCCGTCAAGCTAGCGACCGCTGGGGTAATCATGCGATTGTATCGCTCGTCTTGATCATTAGCTCGTGGCGTCGCAGTGGCGTTTTTCACGTGCTTGGTGCTGAAGGCGTCACAAGTTGCCTTGAATTTTGCGCTCGTGAAGGCAGTTTCACGATCGATGATCACCATGGTTGGTGGCCCAAAAATGCCTGCAGATCACTAAGAAACTGGCCGGCCGGTCCCACTGATGTGTTCGGAGCTGGTCGCAGTACCACAAATTTCATGAAGCCATCAACGGCCACCAGTATGTAGGCATTGCCGGATTTGCTTCTCACGAACGTACTAAAGTGATCAATTATAATAATATCTGGGGTTTAACGTCCCAAACCCCCGATATGATTATGAGAGACGCCGTAGTGGAGGGCTCCGGAAATTTCGACCACTTGGTGTTCTTTAACCTGCACCTAAATCTAAGGACATGGGCCTCAAACATTTTCGCCCCCATCGAAAATGCTGCCACCCCGGCCGCTAAAGTTATCGATATGGATGCTGTGAACGGGCTTGCCGACTTTGTCAATGCTGTGCAGTTTGCCCGGTCTTTTCCCAGCAGGAACCTTCTGAAAGAGACATTAGATGCACGCGTCGATATATCGTCTGACGTCTCCTTTCATGCCGGGAAACTACTGCGTTTCCTGCAGTTTCGACAGTGTTTTCTCCACAGCAAAGTGTCCGATGTCATCATGCCAAGCCTTCACTACGCGCCAGCGCGCGTGCCTTGGCACCACCCAGAGAAGTCGTGGTGCTGAATCGCCCTCGTGTCTTGCCACGAGCTGAGTTGGTATTCACTTTGCACGCGCATGTCTTTGTTAGACAGGTACTGACTTCTGCTCACTCACTCTTTCAGTATTTGGACGTCTGGATCGTTCTGTTGAGCAATAGCCAGGCAGTCGTCGATCCCAATGCACCACACGATGTCTGTATAGGGCATCAGCGTAGCCAGACAGCTTTTAACGCGATAGCGTTAGAGAACTCTTGTCGCAGAAATCCCGGTGTCGTTGTCACTACGTCGCTTGCGAGCGAAAAATCATCTGTGACCAAAAAATCAGGAAAGATGAAAGTAAAATAAACAATAAAATCTCCAGTCTCATTGAGGATCGAACCCGATCGAACATTGAGGATCGAACAGGTGTCCTACCACAAAGCCGCGATGTTAAATGCAACTGCTTCGGAAAAAAACACTACATAAATGCCATGTAGTGGAAGGAGTCTCCTCAACGCGTTTTGTTCGACAGGTGTCACGGCGAAAATGAGCCCATTCTGCGATTTGTAGGCGCATTGGCGAGACCATCAAACTACGTTTTTCGCGCGACGCCATGCTTCGAAAAAGCCATTATAGTGCAGCCATCGCCGCTAAAAACACAACTTACAAACAGCTCCAAGAATGGACAACTATGTCCATCTAGCGGAAAACATATCAAAAAAACAACAAACATTAGATAATGTGCTGCCATCTGTGAGACATTGTGACATTGTGTTGCCTCGACCATGGCCTCCGAGATGGCAAGCGCGCGGAGAGCTGCTCGCTTGCTATCTCGGAGGCCATGTCTCGACTACAGCAGAGCCTGTATGGTTCCGTCGTTCTAGCACAGGGAATTGACCACATTGCACAGTTTGCTCATCTATGAGTGCCGGCAGGACATTCATGTCAAGTGGTCGCTCTCATGTCAGGGTTGTCTTGGCGACGCTGACGCTTGGCCTCCGCCTCTCGAGCTCGAAGTATTGCGTCATTTTGGCGTTGTTGACGCCTGTGATCGGCTTCACGCGCTCGTAGTTCGGGATCCCATATCACGGCGACGACGCTTCATTTAAGCTTCCCTGCCTCTCAGCAAGGCATCTGCATGACGTTGTTTGCGTTTGACCTCCGCTTTCCTGGCCTGACCACGTCGCGCGCTCGCGCGCGTGTCTGTGTCTGTGTGCGCGTGCGTGTGTGTGTGTAACAGCACAGATTAATAAGTATACACCTAGTGGTTCAAGTGCGCCCTAGGGACCGGATTTCGCTATCGCGTTCAACTCTTATAGGCGAAGCTTAAGGGTCCCCCAATTTTTTTCACCGTTGGGGGGGGGGGGGGGGGGTGCAATCAAACTTGATGTATGCTCGTGCTTGCGTTTGTATGTGTGCGTGTAATCACATTCAAAATAGAAAATTTTCAGGGGGTTTGAACCCCCCCGAACGCCCCCCCTCCGCCTCTCTACGCCATTGGCAGAGCGTCTTTAGCAGCGAGCAAACATTACACGTCTATGAACCTCAATAGTTCAGTATACACTCATTTTTCTCTGCTAGGTATGGCAGACAGCACTGCGGCTGTGCTGCCAAACTTGTGCTTGTGCTCCCTTCGCGTCTGCATGTTAGTAGAATCAATGCCATACTGATTACACTAGGCATAGGTTGACTATCATCACGCTGACGAACTGCGAAATTACTTCAAGGCTAGTGCAGACAGGCAATGAGAGAGAGAGAGAGACTCTTTATTGGAAAAATAGAAATTTTTGCCGGCGTCTGTATTACCGCTGGCACGCTACTCCGTGTAGGGATGGAGAATGGGATTGAAAGATTTCAGAAGAGAGGGAAGAAAATACTAATAAAAAGACAGAATATTTACAACGAGGTTGTCAGGTCAGGTCAGGTCAGGTCAGTCAGGTCAGTACTATGTGAAGTAGTCAATCATTAAAGATTGCCGACTAGGCCAGTTTTGACACGTAAATAAACAGCGACTGTAGAACCCGTCGCTTTGAAGGGGCGGGCACGGGGCCTAATATGCTGTGTAACGTTAACTGATCGTGGCAAATCATGTTCATTTGTCGCTCAAACGATTCTCTCTCGTCGCGGTACGCGGAGCATTCAAGTAAGATGTGCTCCACTGTCTCTATGCTGCCACAGTTATCACAGCAGGGACTAGTGGTACGCCCTATGCGGTACAAATACCTGTTCCTGTACGCCCCGTTATGTCGAAGACGATTCTACAGCGTCTCTAGGTGGTGTTCAGGAAATTTTCGCTCTCACTTCGGGGTCAATGCAACGCAGAAAGCTATATTGGTGAAGCGGCAGATTCTAGTGGCGGTCTTTTTCTTGATACGCATATTTCTTGCGATGTTCGAGGCGTCGGCTTTAGGAAGAAATCGTCTTATGAAATCTCGATACTGGAGTCCATTTAAGGCGGCTTCATCCGCTTTTTCATTTCGCGAAATACCAGCATGGTCAGGTATCTATTGGAAGTTAATGCTATGTCCAGCAATGTTAGCCTTGTGATGAAGATAGGCGATATCGGGTGCTAACAGGTTGGTGGATTAGCGCGCTTATGCCTGTTCCACATACTCTGTATAGCGCTGCTTTGGAATCGGTAAATATCACTCATGTTTTTGGGAGCTGCTCTCGTAGTATTCGCAATGCCCATAGACTGTCGCGCCACCAAGCGGAATTCAGGAGCGGAATTCAGGAGGAGGGTTAGTAGAGGATAAAATGGCAGCACTACGCAGTCGCTCCCTTGTTCGGCTGTGCTAACCTCAGTGTTAACGCATTGGCAAGGAAGGAACACTACGACTTTGCATGTTCCCTGCATCAGTGAACAAACCGGGCCCTCCGTGACATGAGAAATCTGATTCGTTCTTGCGAGACGCAAAGTTTTCGTGAAAATACGTGGCAACTCGCGCTTTCAATGCTAGCCCACAGCGTACGCATACTATCAGCTTCGCGAGGCTTTCTGTAGCCACGTAGGTTAGTTAAATGTTATCGTCTGACATATTCAGTTGAATCTCACCCTGTTTTACTTGCATTTAGCATTGGTCAGTGTTTCTTGTAGAGCATGAATCCCATAACACTGTACGCGGGAGGTCGCGCGGGCTCGCGATGTGCTCTTGTAAAACTCAGCGATCTCAAGTTGTCGATACATTAAAATAGGGCCTCTATCCTTTGCAAGCAAAGCGCTGTTACTAATCGTGCGAGCGACGTTTCAATCATTCGAGGACGCGTCTGCTCCACGCCTTTCGTGGAGCGAACGCTTTCCACACCGTCCTTCGCCAGTGTGTAGGTGTTGGTTTCATAGCCAGCGCTGCGCCGTTTGTTTTTGTACGTTTGTTGACAGGTGGCAGCACACTGCAAGCGATTTGCTCGTTGACCGATCCGAGAGCATAATGTTCTTCGCGGCCAGACGTGTCTCTAATTGTAAACGTGGTGACGCAGTGTGGTCGCAGTCGTTCGGCGGAGGAATTTCTTCGGATTGCTTTCAGCAGTGATGTTGAAAGAAACCATCTTGACGACGAGGAATTTTCACTGGACATTGAAGACTGTGAAAGCACCGAGAGCATGGTGTTGACAGCTGTGGCAGCGACGATGAACGATCAGCTGAACTCACGAGGAGCGAGTTGCACTTCACGTCCCCTTGTGCGTTAATGTTCTGTCACGCTCGTAAGTCACTTTGATTGTAATTAACCTATAATATCCTTGAGCGAGATCAGAATAAAAGCATAGTTCCTCTTGTGCATTGCATGTATCACAATTATTGTGGATATTATGGAGCGCCGCATCGCCAACACGCTCGAGCTCGACCAGCGAAGCGAAATGGTTAGAGCGATGGAACGTGTAGTCACGGCCACAATCCACGCCTCTCGGCTAACTTCTTCGACGTTGCGAAAAGCACACGTGTGCAGTGAAGTGAATCACACGGCTAGGGTCTAAGCATGGCTGTGACACAAGTGCTGCTGAATGGGATGTTAAATGCTCGTGTTCCGTTGAAGACGTAATACCGCGTTCCCGACTGCGCAAGTAATGACGACGGCGTATTATGTTTGCAAACCATAACCACGTTAAACGTGCGGTCCCGTGCTGCAGCGATGACGCTACTCGCTGGCGGCCTACTACTGCGGCAAATCCGTCAGGCAGGCTCGGTACGTACTACCTCGGTGTGCGTTCAGCTCATACGTCAATTTTAGTTCATGCAGTTTTATGTAGCACGCACAGGCTTTCGCAAAGCATCGTTATGCACGGTAACGGAGCTGAAATATAACCTTTCACACCGCAGCAAATAATTAGGTAGGGGGTACGTTGCACTTACCATGGTTTGGGAAAGTATTTTAGTCTCATATCTAATTCAGCGCGGCTCATGACTTCATCCGGTGAAAGTGGCACGGGCCGTACGTCCGCACGTCCTATCTGTTCCTATGCTAACAAACGGGTTGACCCTCCTCCTGGCGCCATCTTGAAAAGCACGGCGCGCCACCTATAGTTCGTGGGCATTGCGAATAAGGATAAGAGCCTACTTAATGCCATATAACTCAACTAACGTAGATGTCGCTCTCTCAAGACGAAAGGAGAGGAATTTTCCTCTAGATGGCGCAAAAGCCCCGTACGACGATCGACGTTGGGATGTAGAACCATCTGTGAATATGTGCATTTCGGCAGCGTACTCTTGGTACGTATACTCCAACGCTATCTCATGGGTTGCTGCTTGGGGCATTCTTCTTTTTGCAGTGATTCCGGGGCAATGTATCTTTTATGCAACATGCTGCAGCAAACATATGCCACATAACAAAACTGCAGTAAAACTTGGTAACCTTTAATTGCAGAGCTGCTTAATAAAGAACAGCGCATAAACAATCTTGAGGAGCTGTCAAACCTTACCTCTGAACTTTGAATGTGCATAGGACCTTAACCTTTCTTTATTATTAACTGCAGCAAAATGGTGCAGATAATTAAACAAAAAACGTAAAAGTTCACTCGGCACAACATGTAAGCATGGGTGGGCAAAGATACATTTCAGTTGTATCAGGATACAAGATACCGACACGTTTAGTATGTCAGATGCAGATACACGACACTAGCAAAATAAGTATATCCGATTCGATACGGGCTGAATGTATCTTAAGATACTTCGATACATTAGTTAATTCCTCATTACAGTTCCATTGTTGGGGCTGTTGGAAGTTAGCAGTTTGCCTAAACTTCTTCTCTGTCATTCACAATTTCTTCTTGCCCAAAAGGCATGAACCCGGACACAGAGGCGATGATAACAGATTCCATGCCTTGTAGTCGTCTCTGTGTTTCCATTATTATTTTTAGCACAAGAAGAAAGTATGAATGAACAGTAACTAGGTCGGCTAAGCTATCGCTCTCACGGGCACAGGTGGATCTCATGGAGGGTTTCTCGAAGGAGCGTGCGTGTACCTTTGCTGAGCTCACTGCGAATGTTCGTGCTGAAAGGCAAATATACCCACCCCCCCACTCTTCCCTTACTACTATGGCGCCGTCTGCAAACGCGGACTTTACCTACCCCCTCCCTCCTATTCCGCTAACCGACCCATCCCACCTTCCTGCCCTCTGTGCAATGCACCGAGGGCAAACCTAACCCACATTCTCCTGGCCTGTCCGTCTTCTCCTCCTCCCGGCGGGTCGGTGCCACTCAAAGCCTGGGAGGACTGGGAGACCGCGCTACGCTCCACGGACCCGGCAAGGCATAAGATCGCCGCCCGCCGGGTTGCCAACGTCATGGACTTATTAGACATGAACGTTTGAGTGTGGTGGGGTCGCGCGGGGACCCAGAGGGCCTGGAAGGTCCTGAATTCCCTTGCAATAAAGTTTTTTCGACTCGACTCGACTATCGCTCTCCTGAACTTCTCTCCAACAGGTAGGCGTCCTTAATTTCGAATATGCCTTACTGCCATTTCAGAAATTCTTTTGGTGTTGAAAAAGCATATAATATTGTCACTGCGCAATTATTATTATTTTTTTTTTTTGGGGGGGGGGGGGGGAAGGCTAATTTCATAAGGTGAACGCAGTTACAATGCGCAATCGGCAATTTTTCACTGCAGGGTTTCCAAACGGCACAATGCACTATTTCTAGATTCCGTTCATAAAGTGGGCTTGCGTTTGTGCCTTGCCTATGGCTTCTTCATTGTGTAATCTATAACAGGTTACACATGTTCTATAAAATAAGAAGGTTGATAAACCGATTATAAAACGCACTGGTTACCTTTTCTTTCTGGGCATTAGGAAACAACACGAAACGCAGCTCATGGTACGTGGTACAGGCATTAAATGCACCAAAAAAATTGAACAACATATATTCGATCAACCTATCTCAAGCGCGATCCTTGCATCATGACAGTGGTATATTACGTTTACAGTGGTGGTTATATACATATATATATATATATATATATATATATATATATATATATATATATATATATATATATATAGTTTACAAGTTTAGAGTATTGTTATAAAATGTGGTGAGTCCATGCTTTAGGCTATATATATCGTAGAGCGAAAAATTATAACCGTGTAACCTGATAGAATAATGCAGTTTTCACTCGGCAGACAAAAAAAAATTCCTAACTCATACTCTTTTTCAGCTAGATCGTTCACAGTTTCCTCTAAGATATAAATTTATTGAACGAACGTTTTGTATATTCCGGATTATTTTTCGTTTTTGTTTTTATGTTCGAAGCACAACATTAATAATGTTCTATGCAATGCTTATTAAATCTTGATTTTCATAAATATTCTTGCATCATATACCCTAGTATTAGTTTCTTAAAGCAATATCATTGAAAAATAAAGTCACTTAGCTTTATATTGATGTATAACATTACACTGTATCTATAACATTATTCAGAACGAAAAAGAATTACTAAAACCTACAATATGCGGCCCGTCTTCCCACGGTAACCAAAGAGTTAATGGTTACGTCAGAGAGAACAGCGACCGTAATAAGGCGCGAATTTTGCAGATGAACCGAGATACAATTCATATTTTGTTCTTATGTTGTTGCCGTCTACGCCCCTGCTTGCCACGCTAGATTGCGGCAGCGAACTTGCCTCGGCTGCTTGTTCGACTGTCGAAAACATTGCGCTGACTTGGATCGCTTCTTCGGCACAAAACAATATTCGTCCTGCTAAATTTCCTTCCTCGAAAAGTGTTCCTATAAAGAACTCTATGCCACACTGATTGCGCGCACGTCGGTCGTTCGTGATCGGGAAGCACCGGACATGCGGCGATAAAACAATGAAAGGCGCACGAGGTACACAGATGGCAATTATTGCTCTGTGGCAGAAAGGCGCCCCAAATACGACCCTCCCGCCCTTTTTTTTTATTTAACTCTTGTAGCAGTGCACACGGCATTTTCCAAGCTTGGTTTTGAAAGTGCAGTCGCATTGAAAGAGGCCTCTCTTGTGTTGCTGTGACTCCCTTGCTAGAGTTGAGGGTGGTCGAAACAATAACAGAACATGAGTTACTGATGGAAATTTTCCATATTTAGCTTAACTCCTATTAGAGGAAGAACCGCGGTAGCATCTAGAGGCTATTTCTCGTTCGATATTCGTGGCCGTTACAGCACCACTTGCTGAGGCCTACCACCATCGGTTACCTTGGCGAGATGCTTCAGGAAAGACCATTGTAAACAGCACATTCTCTACCTCCAAGGCGATGGAATACACCAAGTTGACCAGCGGAAGATAGGATTCTCTGTAGCCGTATAAACAAGAACGGGATAGAAGCCGGCCAAATATCAGTGGGCTGTTCGGCATTAGGTCCATTACTATTGTGGGAAGACCAACACTTATGCCGTATAAGTTATGGTATTATGAAATGAAGATTTTAAGGATTGTATAAACACAAAGAATGCCTTTATGGTAGAAAAAGATGCGTGTCAGATGTCAATTTATAAATATTCCGCCCTTCTTATAATCTCGAACTTTCCTTGTCAGACTATTCTACAGTTCACATTGGTAGCTCACGTGCGTTGTTGACTTTCTGTATTAATAATTGGAACTGCATTTTTTTCAATATTTATCAGTATCTCTAAGTCCTGCCCCGAATTATTCATATTTCGGATTGAGTTATCTGGTGCAATTTGGTGATCAATGCTGCCAAAAATTTCGCAAATCAT
The DNA here is from genome assembly GCF_013339695.2 of Rhipicephalus sanguineus. Lineage (NCBI taxonomy): Eukaryota > Metazoa > Arthropoda > Arachnida > Ixodida > Ixodidae > Rhipicephalus > Rhipicephalus sanguineus. The sequence continues at coordinate 38,565,100 of NC_051176.1, forward strand.
ACAGGCATCGACAAACATTGGTTGCATCGAGGCCACGAACAGCATCACTTATATACATAGAAAGTTATAGGGGCTAGGACCACGCCTTACGGAACCATAGGCAACACCCCCGCAGGAGCCGAAGTACGTCAATCAAAAGATACTGTGCTAGTTTCTTAACGTGACCTTCCAACGAGACTGTGAAGCTGTTCTTTGTCTCTCAATTTTTTATAAACTTGTAGAATGGTATAAGTGTGGGGCGCCCTACCAAGTCCGACATGATTTTGCTGAGTTCTCAGAGTAAAGTATGTGACAGTTTTAAGACCAAACGAAGAGACAACCCACACGAACAAATTTGCATTTAGGAAGAGCCAGGGAGAGAAGACGCAATGCGCACCGTGAAAGCTGTTCATTGCTTCTCATCACTCTGCACAATTCAGCTAAGCGAAACTACATATAGAAGATTGGATGCAGAAACCCAATAGGAGCAGCTGAATATTTAATCTATTTGTGTTTACAGCTCTCGTTCTTATGTCAGTTGTGAGCCTCCATGTGTTTCGCATTCCATAGGTCATGGGTTTGATACTGCTGTGAAAACTACACTGCAAATATGTTTCGAAAGAGGTGGCGTAAGTGTGTTAATGTTAAATAAACGCATAACACTAATATGCACAAGATAACAACGTAATGCATCGTTGTTTGATTGCTGGACACGAGCATGAAACTAGGAGTGCACTAAAGAGGAGTTCCAGAATAATTCCACCTCCTATAACCCTAAGAATTCTTCCCATAGTATCGGAACTGATCGAGACTTTCAAATAGTTACTTGCTGTATCATCACACGATGCGTTACGCTTTATGACAGCAATGCCAATTCATTTGGGCAAGATATTTGACGAAGATAGGCTCACACCATTTTATATAATACACTAATACGGCTACTATACACAAACATGACACGCTTTGGCATCCCTCGTAAAAATAACATAACAGGACGCTTGAAAAAAAGTGTATCCTCCTGTCGTTACCTCAAATAAACACACAAATATCTTAACGAAGCGCAATTAATAAACTCTTGTGATTCTCCTCAAGACAAAGTCGCCGCAACTTGTGGACATCGAGTCATTCGGCTGTGGCCTTTCTTCGACACGTTTGCGAACCGACCATCTAGTGCACACATGACATTACTGACTAGGTCTTCATGGGGGCGAAAAGCTCAAGAAAATAGCGGCAAGCCTCATAACAGCATATAGTATAAGAGCTTTTGTTTATAGCGAGTTCCTTATCCGTGTGGCGCGAGGACGCAGAAGGTGGTCGCAAATTTCTTACCCTCTTTGTGTTACGCTTCATCTCGAGTGTCAAAACTGCTAAATGTTTCTGCATGACCACCGTCTGCACGGGAGGTGCGAGTATGGCGGTTAAGTTACGGGCAGTGCAATAATTTGTTTTCTGGCTTGAAATAGCGTTGTGAGTTTGTAGTTAGACATATTCGATGAATCATTATATTACCAATGCAAAAAATCTCATTTACGACAAATGTGGCTTCTGTTTAGAAAATTACAACCTCTAGAATATTTCTTAAGATGATATTCATTAAATAACACGAAAAGAACTCCTCGCGTCACAAGCAGGTATATTAGACAAATTGATGTTGTCACCACCATATTTACGGTAAGGGAATAATCACAGCGAATAATCAAGCCGATGTTTCACAGCACCGTGTTTCGTGCCCAGTTGGCTGCCTTCGCGGCGCGGTTTTTCTACTCGTGACCCGGAGGTTGTCCTGCATGTATGCAACTTCTAGGTGTCCGAATGGCGAGTACTGAATGTTGAAATGTACGGCGTACGTGGGGCAGCCACAGTGAAATATGGCCAGGCCGAGACCGTCGCTAATTATACTCGACCAATCCTTAACGCCTGGCACCCTGTCGACTGAACCACATTTTTTAAAGCCCACAAGCAATGACGGAGAGCGTAACGTCAGTGCACATTAACCACTAGGACGCCCTCACACCGAGCGCGGCGCCCTTTCGAGGCCTCAGAATAAATGCAGGGGCACGCACCGCTGCTCGTTGCTGCTTAAACAGTTCACTACGAATGAGCAATGCGCTCGCAACAGGAAACGCACTCGCGGACAGGCCCTACAACGGGGAAATGAATGTATTCTTTATTGACGACCATTTAGATAAACAAGCGATTTTTCTGTGTTTCCGGGGCAGTCTTCCTTTGTCTGAGGTTGTAGTCGAATGGCATTTCCCCTTTGGTTGTGACGCCGAGTAGGAAGGAGGAAGCCGGCGTCCAATACGAGCAAGAGACAAAAGAAAACCCAGAGGAGCGCTTCAGCGGGGTTCAGCAGGAAGTCGGAAGAGACGAGGAAATGACTGGAAGCTGAAGAGCCCAGACTGACGATTCATGGGACTGATTTGGATCACAACGTTGCTTTGAGAACTGCGACAGAAGCAGAAATAAAGAGGCAATCAGCACACCGCGTTCCTTATGGCATGCACTTGCGATGGTTCAAGCGCTGCGAAAAATTAGGACGGACTAAGGTTGAATACACGTTTATGGAATGGGTGAAAAAGACGCCTTTTTTCCTTCCCGTGGCCGTGTTTTTCTATTAAACAGATGCTGGCACAGCGTTCTTTAAGTAATGGTTTTTCGGCGCCACCTAAAAATATTTACACCGCAGAGTCGGCCCCTTTGATCTGCAAATGCTATACTTGCGCAACGTGAAAGTTTAGATTAAATTTATAGCCTTCTACCTTCTGCCATCTCGTATTTTGGAATCATCCTTTTGTCGGTCTTATTTAAAGAGCATGCGTTCGCTGTGTTTAATAGTGACAGCGTTTTGACACCTGTGAGACGAGGCAACGCAAGCTCATTTAGTCTTTCCGTGTGTTTGTATGGCCACTCATGCTAATAAAACACCGCATCCACTTGGCGAGCTTGACATGCGCAGGTTGCAAGTGTAAACCGCTGTTTTGCACGAATAGCATTAAAAAAACCAATGGACAAAGAGTAAGCAAACATTCGCTTCCTTTCCAACGCGCTCGTCGTGTGCGTGCAGCGGAATATGATGAGGGCAGTGCTGCTTTGCAGCTGACGTTAGGCGCTGCAACTCTATCTTAGACTGCCGTTCTTCCATCAAGTTCTTTTTTTTTTAAGAGTGGCACGCCATTCACAAATTCATTCAAGAAATAGGCCGTTGTTAATGTTAATACCAGCTGATTCTTTGATGTTTAGTGTAACATTTCTCAAACTGTTGCAGAATTTCCTTATTATGCAGCCCAATATTTCTTGATAACGAATCTATCGTTCTCTGTCTACTGGTACAGATGTACACTCGGCCGTTTTCTGCTGGTAAGCTCAATGAGCAAGCTATGCAGGTTACAATCGATACCGTCCATCTGTACGGCCAACGCTGAGGACTCTCCAGACAATGCATATTTTGCAAGATGTTGCGTTTAAAGAATATTGGTGCGCGCAGTCACGGGCCCAGCATCGCCGTAGAGTATTAGTCTATATCGAAAGCTTCGTTCAAGAGAGCGCACTGCTCAAGTTTACATCTACTCACTTTAATTGTCGGTCTTGATGGCAGCGGTGCGGTATGCGCTAAGCGTTACAGCATCACCACGAATAAAACATCCACATTGTTGCAATTACATATTCTCGAGCAGCGTAATAAAACAAAAACAATCCTCCAGCTGCGCTCACCTCGGAGTCAGCGAGGAGTGAGGGGCAGGATAGGCGAAGCACGAGGCTTAACCATGGGCCGGCGCGCCAGCTCCGCCCGCTCCCTGGATTTGAATTCCACAGATCTGGGAAATGTGGTAGTCCATACAGGCCTGGTAGAGCTGCACTTGGGCCACGAACTGGTGGGCGAACTTCTCCTCGGCCTCCTTCTTGCACTCATCGTGCTTTGCGAGCACCTTTGGCTCGACGTCGGCAGCGAGCTTCTTGTTGAGGATCTCAGTTCGGGCACGGTCGAAGCGGTACTGGCCGTTCTTGTTGAACTGCGTACACGTTAGCAATACGCTCAAGCAGCGTGACCTCTTAAGAAACATTATTGTGAAACAATGGGTCAATTTAGACGGATTTCTCGGACACTTAATTCAACCGTCCTAGTTTTATTAAAACAAAGGAAAATGAAGGTCAAAGTTTCCTCGTTATATTTCACGCCGAAACGTACGCACGTGGACGTCAGCGCGACGTCAGAGATTTCATTGTTTTTGGCCGCTCTGGCTCAACGACATTTCCTGAAACTCTGTACGTTAAGCCCCTGGCTCCCCCAGAGGACAATGTAGTCGAGCTTTACCGATTAAGGTCAACTGATAACACCACAGCAAATTGCTGCGGGAACATCAATGTGGCGTCACCCCCTGCATTTATTTTGCGCGCGTTTTCTCGATGGTCAAGAGTCTTGCCGCCGCGGTAACAACTGTGCTTTTGGTATCGTGAAATGGTAGCTTACTAATAAGACAGAAATGCTTATTCGCTTAAATTTCGCGATGCCCACTTACCCATCCTTCGCTGTGGAGAGCGCAGGTGGTAACGTCCTCACGGTGCTGCTGGATCACGGTCTGCGTAGTGACAAACATGCGACATTCAATGCGAACCTCTAGTGAATGCCAGCGTGCAAAGGTAAAGGCTGACGTAGATCGCGTTGGTCATGCGCATTTAATGATAAGTCCGTAGTTTCGAAATGTTGTGCCATGCTCCTCGATATGATTTGCCATCTGATTGGTCGCTTTTTATTCTCTCACTAGTCTGAAAATCATAAGTTCCAGATAAATGCCTTTGACATGACGTGTATGAGCGCGCTTTTGTAGGATGCAATCACTGAAGGACATTTTCGTTTTACTATACGTTCTTTTTTTTTTCGGGGATTAACGATGAATATTCATTTATGGAATGCGCCCAGAATGAAGAGCTCAGCCATCTTTGACTCTGCTTCGTGCCGAATATGTCGAAATTGACACGTTTCCAAAAGCTTGTGCATCCTATTGTGTAGTAGAAAAAGTCCACACGTAAGCTTTTACACTTTACGTGAACACATGAATGATATTTTTTTTTTTAATTTTAGGGTTGAAACCACAAACAAAATTAGGTCAGACTTTAATTGCAACATGCGTTGTTTAATTTGCAATAAGTCACCTGAAACCAGTTGGTAACACAGTACCGGTGAATAAGTAATCTGCATACATGCACATTGGCATTGACACCGTTTCCGCATTTAAATCCAAGGCGTTGCTGTGGTAGCAGAATGGCACAACAGTGATTTCACCTGTCTGCATGCAAGTCGTTTTGCCACGCTAAATATATCATGTCCGCAGCAAGAAATGTCCGCTTTTGTGGATTCTCTAAAGCTAGCGTTCAATGACTAGGATATCTTGCTCCCACTAGAATCCCCCCTTCGGTTATCGCCGTGACGTGGGAACTCACCTCGTTGGCGTGCTCGACGTCTGGGAGGGGCACCTTCTCGAGGCAAGTGTCAATGACTAGGGCCTTCTGTTGCTATTGGGGTAAAAGAGACAGAGTGTCAGTTACCCAGACAATTTTCCTGCTAAACAAAAGGCATGCATGTTTCTATAGCTACAAGGAAAGGCGTGCGATCGTTATGTGGAAATCATGCAAGTACGTCGACCACGCAATGTAGTATGCTTTCCACGCCACCCTAGAGAACGTTGGTTATAAAGTACCAGCGTTTTCAAACAAACCAAGCTGAAAAAGCTACACGTCGCTGCAGTCGTACGCACACATGCAAACGTGTGCATAGGCAATGGGAGCGCTGGTAAAAGGAGAACAGAACCATGGGGCCGCCAATGCAATAAACCTTGCCTTTCTTCGCCAAGGACTGGTTGGCCGCCGATAGCGGCGAACGCAGTTGACTACCACGCACATCCTTGGGTGAGGTCGCTAATTGTTTCCGCTCTGATTTCTCTTGGCCGCAGTGGGCGGCAAGGTGACGCCACTCTTGGCGACGCGCTTGGTTGCCGAGCCATAATACAAGCCGGCAATCAACTCACTTCCTGGGCTGCTTCATGCGTTCGCGGTGGGTGCCCAAGTGGGCGGCCCCGCCTTCGGTGCGCTCCGGCGCGCGATAATCCCACGGAAAGGGTGGTGTGCCCTTGTGGCAAAGGGCGACACCAATTCTGCCTTTTCAGGCGGACTTACTCTTTCCTCCTTAGATGGCTGCAGCTGGGGGCACTTTCCCCAGTTGATCTCCTGCGAGGAAAAAAGAAGAAGCGACTTTAGTTCAGAGAAAACCTATCGCTGTCATAGTTCATGTGAGCTCTCACGGAAGCAGAACATTAGGGGAGGAGGCGATCGACGATCGGTGTCATCGTCAGCGACCCACATCCATCCCACGTGTCCTGCACACAAAATGGTACTGTGTCTGCGCGCGATACCAATCTGGACGCGAATAACGTGACCGTCTATATCCGGGTGCTTTATTTGCATACACGCCCTCATGAGCCGTCAGCGATAGACAGCTGTGCAACTTTTGACGTAAAAATTTGATTTATCAACAACCGCACAGGGTGCGGCTGCTCAGAGCTTCAGGAACGCTGCAAGTAAGCACAAAATGCGATCACAGTCAATGCCAACGTTGAAAGCAGGCGTGAAACCTCCCTGATGCAGCTTTGTATGTTTAATAAAATCCCAACAAAGAAAGCATTTGTTCTACTATTCTCTCAAGGATGCAGTATTTCCTCCGTACGAATCTGTGCATGTTATTTTTACGAACAAGGAGTTGAGGCAGATTTAGAGAAGTGTTGTGATTGTCGTAAATGAGTTGATAGTGCCCATGCGCGTTTCACTCGTTTCAACGCGAGAGCTTCCGCAAGTGAAGAAGTCAAAGGGTTAGAATCATCCATGCGTCCACTGCCTGCGAATAAATGAATTTTTACTTGTTCGTCTGCAAAAAGAGTATTCGAAATATCGTAAAGTGCAAACTGCCGTAGGCGACTGACACCGTGATTCCCGCAACCACACCATACCACTAAGATGGCAGCCACAGGTGAGACAATGTACCACCACTCATTTCTTTTGAACGGTTGCATACTTTGGCTGGCGCCACCGTTGCAGCCACAATGTTTCTTTCTCTTTCTTTCTTTCTTTCTTTCTTTCTTTCTTTCTTTCTTTCTTTCTTTCTCTCTTTCTTTCTTTCTTTCTTTTGTTTCATTCGGTAACAGATCACTGTGGAGGACCAGTGCTGAAACGATTTCGAAAATGCTTCAGTAACGCACCGCAGCGCCTACATTATATTTCGATGCTGCTTGGGCGAGAAAGCAGCGAAAACAAAGAATGGATCCTCCGATAAGCTTCCCCATTGGAAGATCTTATTGTCTTTTCCTGGTTCCACCTCGTGCCTGACGTGCCGCTTCGAGGAAAAAGAAGCCGGTCGCGATATCAAGACCCAGTGCTCCCGTTGTCGACTGATCCCCGCCGCAGTCGAAACCGGTCTTCCCGAAAGTAAAAAGAAAGAGCGCCGGTGCGCGATAGGATCGCCGCCCTCACGTCGTCTTCTCGCATCTCAAAATGTGGATCACGAAGGTGGGCGCCCGCACTTGTGCGGAATGCGCTGATTTCACCTCGCCGCTCTCTTCGCGCCGCATGCAGAGCGACGGAGTGACGCAATACGTGCTTGCGTCAGCATGGAAAATCTCGCGACTAATTGTCCTGCGTGGCCACGTCATACCCAGTGAATTCGGACAAAAGCCACACATCTTCCTGGCCTCGCTCATGATTTCCTTTTGTTTTTGTTTTTTAGCGCCAGTGAATGTATGAAACTTTGTGCGGCGAATCAGGGCAGATTTTCTTTAAGGAGGCGTAGGATATCTATGCTCTCTCAAATGGCTAGACAGCTGAAAACGCCTTAACGTTTTGCAGCTGACCAAATTACTCGGGGTAGGTTTTCGTAAAAGCTGCCGGATTGAACGAGGGCGCCATTTGAGGCAATGCACTTTACTCGCTCGTTTCACGATTACCACCTTCTCCTACAGCCGTCACGTGCGGTCATATGATTATTACAAAGAACCGCACTGCGTGAGAGTATTTACAGCAGTACTGTCAGAGCATGATACCTAAATAGCTCAAATCAGAACGCCGATGAGACTTAATGCTCGGTCATCGGCCTGCAGAGGTTCACAAATGCCGCGAGGTCAGGCCCCTCAGCAGACCGCGTAAGCCAAGCACAATCTCCCGGCGATCTCAGAGCAGGAGCGGTATTAAGCGCACGTGGAGCACATGGTCGGTTATGCTTCTAACGGGTCAGGCTCTTTCGAGAACTGGCTTAGTCCATGAATAGGCGTAGTAACCTCGTTTAATATATATATATATATATATATATATATATATATATATATATATATATATATATAGAGAGAGAGAGAGAGAGAGAGAGAGAGAGAGAGAGAGAAGTAGCAGCGAGGGCGTAGCTACAAGAGTCGAAAGAGTTGGGTAATCGCTGCGCGGGAACTGGTTTCTTGCCCCTGCCAGCGCCAAACAGCACCGAACGGTGCTCTAGCGGATGGCCACGTCACGCCAGCAAGTAACTAAATATAGGCTAACCCGTTCGCCTGGCCGAAGGCGAGTTTTCGCTTCCCAGCTCGACCTCTCCACGCCATTGTTCTTCGGTGCGCCCTACACAAAATGGGCTTTCTTCGGTTTGGACCATGGGAAAGAACGCTAACGCCTCTGTAGGTACAAGGGCTGTCGGCGTACCGGCTCAGAGTGTGCCGCCTGATCATGTGGACACAACGGTGAGAATAGTGATAGGTTACCTGTCGAACGACACCGATTGATTAGCGGCTAAAACGAACATTTACTTGGTTGCAAACACATTTTTGTTAATTCTTATAGATTAGCCATCCAATGATAAATTTCACATTTTCTTTAACGTATTCCATAGGATACTATACAACCATCATGGTGAACGGACCGCCATCGATCTTGAAAAGTTAGTCTACATTCAAGCCCTTCGCATGCCTATTTCCATCTACCAAGCTGCCTTGCAAAGAGCTTGTTTCACTGGCGGGAATGAACCACAATTCTCAATTTTTGTGAAACACTGCCGCGGGACGATTGGGTCGGAAGAACATAGCGGTTTTCTTCGACCACCACAATGTACTGAGTGAAGCCCTCCTACGTTTCAATTAGGCAGGTTGCGCCGGCAGAAAAGGCACAAATGCCCATTCATCAAAGGTAATTTTGACTGACGCATTGCACGATAGAATTGAAGAAATGATGATGGTGCGCTTTCTCAGTGACTTCGCCGCCTCGCTCAACATAGTCCATGAACTTCTACACAGGTGGTCAGGCACTGAATTGCTGTTTCATTATGGTGGTCTCAGTGTGGCTTTAATTGTGAAGCAGTTCAGCTCGGACATTGCTAAATGCTCAACTAGTTTCTCGGCCCTTTTTGAGAGCTGTTTTCTACTAGGTGCCAACCCACCGAACTCGTTCGGTTGTACCTTTCAACCGAACTGCTCAGCCTCCTGATCTCCGCGCAAAAGATTGCTAGAAAGTATCTGGGGGGTTAAATGGCTAAAGCTGTGGCGCTGCGAAATAATAGGAAGGTGAATCTGTTATTTCCATATTGTTTGCTGCAAAAGGCCGTGAAAAAAATTTTCTTGGTCTATACCGTACTTGTATCAAAACTTATTGCCACAGGAAATTTTAAGTAAGCATTTAGAGGATCATGTGCTTGAGCAGTTTGCGAATAGCTGCTGGGAGCTGAAATCGTTTTCGTTCTGGCATTGCAGAAAATTAGAATGCACGAAGCTAGATTCACTGGTAAAGCAACGTTAAAATGCAAGCGGATTGTAATATATACCGATATCACAAGAGCTGCGACAAAGTTTCAAGCTGTACAGAAGGTAAAGTCACGGAGTGCTGCTGTGCCTACGATCGGGCGCGGTGATATCAAACGTTTTTTTTTTTCGCTTCGCTTCTTTGTCTCCACTTCCAACCAACCCTGACAACTCGTTGAATGGAAGCGTGAATTCAATGCAGACTAAAGGCGCTCTTTTGCGACGCTGCTGATGTTTTCTGTAATACGCATTCAGTTTCACTTCTGCTATGGCGCTGCGACAAATACATGACAAACTTTCCATTAACTCGAAAAGCGTGATTGCTTCCCGTTATCGCTATTCGTGACTGCTGCAAAACTTGAAAGCGCGGACTATACAGAATTCACATGTTTTTCGCTACCACGGGGAACACCCTCTTTCGAATGGCTGCTTAAATTTATGAATCGCATTTTAATCTATTTAATGAATTCTATTTAAATGCAGTGAGCTTGAAGAGTAGAACATGACATCTAATTTGACAGTATTAGGTAAGGTTCTTTTTCATTTTCTTCGCTTTTTTAGATAAAACGAAACCCATCGTCAAAGTCCAGTATCCCATGTCCCAAGTCCACGATTAAAACTCCTCTTATTATTTTGCTAAATCTACACGTAGTAGCAAGAATATTAGTTTTCACTGTCGTTTCTCGCCTGTTTTACGCGCTCCTAAGACTGATGTGTAAGGTACACGCTGGGATAGCCGCAACCTGTTTCACTGGCTTGAGAGCCAGTGCGGTAGATTTGACATTCCGCGGAATAATAACCATTGCGTTCCATGTAGAACTGTCGCTGCAGGAACCGTAGCAGACTTATAATCTCTGCATAAATATTCTCTCACAAAACGGAATTTTGGAACAAATTAATGCATGAGCGAGAGTAAGGTGGCCGGTTTCATCCTCGGGAAGTCACGCTGAACAGCTAGAAAATGCCTCTTGGCACGATGGCACCTCGCATTCAAATACCACAAACACACAAAAAAAGTGTTCGAAGAAGGCCTCGAACTGCGTCTGGACAGGCACATGTCGGTGCCTTTATGACGAGTTCACACTCGTAAGATAGCTAATTGCGCTATTCAAGGGGCTAGCCCGAGCAATGGCCACTCATATCATGCTTTTGAAAAACTTAGCGCCGCACATCCGAGCAGACCACTCATTAGCCGAGGGGATAGCAAAAAAGAAACAGCTAACGTGCAACCTCTGCAAGCAGGACTTTTTCCATGACCTAGATAATTGAAAAGTGGCTGCTACCACTGCGCTGTCGACACGGCGTTGAGAGCAAGCATGACAGACAGTCGCCAGTTCCTTTTGGGGGCAAAGGGCTATATCTGAAGTGCTGAAGAATAAAAACGATCCTGCTTTGAGATGTTACAATCTCTCCACAGAATGCCCTCTAATCAGACCAACGTCTCCTTCCCATATATCGCCACTGCCGTGGACAGGAGACATCGTTCACAGGAATGAATGACACGTGGGGCCACGAGTCCTTACCGGGCGCGGTGGCTCGGCACCTGCTGTCTGGGCGTAGGCCGGAAGGACGAGCACACAGAGGATGAGGGCTGCCTTGAAAGCCACCATGTTTGCGCACGCTTAGTTGCTCCGCCGGGCTGAGAGTGGAGAGAAGCTGACCGAACACCCGCGGCTACGCCGCTTATATAGGCGCCGCCGCCACTTGCGCTGGGATCCAGGCTAGTCCGGCCGACCGACGCTGCCGGCAGGCCATTGGGCGCCTCGCCGGTGGCTTTCCCGGTATTCCCTTTCCACCGTCCCCTCTCCTCGGCGGCCTCGACAGCTGGCAGCGCCAGACGCTACCAGATCTTCTTTCAAGGTCCTCGGGAGTTGTCGCCGCGGATGGTCCACTATTCTTGGAATCGCACGCCTTGGAACCGCTCTTCCGACGAGTTGCGTAACGTCAAGGAAATCACCGCATCCTGGCTGGGTAGGCGTGACATGGTCAGGTGGCAATCACACCGCCGGCAATGGCCCCGCACCCTTGCACTTACTGGTTTGTTTGGCTGATTCCAGTATGAGCCGCGTGCTTCGGCGAATCGTTCATTCTGGAGCATGCCCTTTCGCTTGCTGTCGATACGGATACGCATCAGAATTACCACCTATGCGTAAAGGATTGCTGCCTCGGGCCTAGAAAGAAAAAAAAAACAGCTGCTACAGTTCTGCTTATCCAGTCGGGCCTTTCAATGAGTGAACTTGCATATTGGGGACATGGTGCACTGTGCGTGCGTAACAGCACGACCTGGTTTGTCCGCCGTTCATGTGGTTTTTGAACCGACATGACATAGCTCTGCATAGAAATGCTGGAGATGACTTACAATAAATTACCAAACAGCAAAATGCAAATATACAATAGCCTGAAAACTTGTTCGTGATTCGTAGCCAGACCATTGAGGCCAGAATAAAGGACGTCCATTCAGGAAAAGCTTTCAAGACGAGTCGTGCAAAACAAATATCCATACGAGTAATAATTTTCACCGACAGGTGAACGGCAGGTAATATAATAACTGGCGTTTAACGTCCGAAAACCACGATATGATTATGAGAGACGCCGTAGTGGAGGGCTCCGGAAATTTAGACCACCTGGGGTTCTTTAACGTGCACTTAAATCTAAGTGCACGGGCCTCAAACATTTTCGCCTCCATCGAAAGAACGGCAGGTTACGGCTCCTTTAAGATGTATGCAATCGATGCCTGTGCTAAAACATCCCTACAACATGATGGATGCTTACATAGGTGCTGAAACATTGAATTACAGAAAGAAATACCGATGTAATCCATATTGCCACGCGCGCTCCTTTTGTATTTTTATTTAGTTACACGTATAACCACTGCTCCGCGCAGGCCACGCCGGAATGCCTCGGAGCCTTCCCGATTGCTTTTGGACTCTTGTGATAAGATTGCGCGCACAACACGAACGTCGAGTTTATTCTGGAACTGACGGGGAAACCAACGACAACACTGCAATCTTCAATGTCGCATGTGTTTGCCGACGCGCTTTGGCCGCAGTTTTTCGACAACTGCGATCGCTGCTATCGTAGCGCTGTGGGTGTTACTTGCTTTTCTGGTTCGCCGTTCGATAAACTTTCCCGCTTGAGTTCTGCGAAAAGGTGACAATATTATATCAAGAAGCGGAAGTAGAGAGACTTGTTCCGAAGGATGGCGGATAATCAGGGTAGACATATCATCAGTGAGCCGATTTCATGGCTGCATGGCTGTTCGTGGGACGCTAATTATAGCTGATACTTTTTTATTAATTCCATTAGGCAACATATCTGCGGCACGTGGACTCAAATCGTGTATATAATAAATGCTTCTTGTGGCAGATTATCCACGTGTGCCTTTTTCTTGACTTGCGTGACAATCGGACACGTTGTCGTGCCTTTCAGTTTTGCAAAAGACGAAAAAGGAAGGCTGGAGAAAAACTAAGCGACAGTAAGGTGTTTGGTACATTTTTCTGTCCCTGCGTCGCAATGCAGTGTGAACCGGAAGTCATTCTCTCTATTGCTAGACAGTGACGACTCGAAACAATTGGTAGGTGCTCTGAAATGTATTGGCGCAGGTAGAAATGTATAAAACCAAAAGTGAGCTTTGTAGTCAAGAAAGCGAGGGAGAAGTGGGCACACACACGATCACTGTGTCAATGAAGTATTCAATTGGAAATGACGACCAAGTGGATGGTGATGCTGAACAAGAGAAATTATGTAGCCGTATTTTATTTTGAATGAAGGTTTATTCGTCAACCATAGGGCGGCGAAAGCAACGGAACGCAGACTCACCCAAAAATCTGCTTTTTTTTTTCTAGCTCACTCCTAGAAATAGTCAGCGCAGTCGTACTCACCCGCCATTCCAGCTTATCACTAAAGGCGTTGAGGGCGCTGGTTCGATTCCCGGCCACACAGGCCGCATTTCGATGAGGGCGGAATTTGATCCGCTGTCCCCCACTACGGAGTGCCTCACAATATTTAGCGCTTTGGCACGTAAATAAACAACCGGAGGGTCCGAGCTAGTTGGCCCTCCATGCTCAATAATACTAAGCGCAAAAAACTTCTACACAAGAGACGGGAACAAGCAGTTCTCCATGTTTGTTGCCGTCTTTTGTGCAAAAGTATTCGCGCTTAGTATTATTGAGCACGTGAATACTATGTAATCATTATTTCATTAAGGCGAAAGCCTTGAATGCCTCACCAAATGCGAAAAGTGACCTTCGGTGGCGGCGTCAACACGAATGATGCAAAAATAATCGTCGTGTGATGAAGTCATCATGACGTAACAGGTCTCAAAAATTGTCACGTAACGACGAAGTTACTATGACGTTACATGAAGCGACGCCACATGGTGACGTCATCACATGACATCGCCGCTTGTTCAAAGGCATCCGGGAGTCACTGCAAAACCACGTGGCGTGCCGAAAGATTCCAATGCCTATGATCCCGGAGGCAGCGCCAAACCACGTTGGTTGCGGAAATCCTACGGGGAGGGGCGTTCAATACTGTTGACTGAGAAGAGAAAGATGACTTTAGCCTTCCATCCGTCTTAGCCATAAGGGACTCTTTCGAGTGACTCAAACTCACTGAACTTGCTCTCCCGAGCTCACTCAAAATTGCCTACATTCAGACCGGCCGAACTCAATCGGGCAGACTCACGAAAGCTCTGCTCAACCGGGCTCAATCAGGCTAAAAAATCCCCAATATTGAGCGTAGCCGGTCTCACTCATAGTCAGACACACTCGGCCCGCCTCAGACTCACATATTGTTCTGAGTGTGAGTGTGTTCGAGTGAGTATATTCAAGAGATAGCTTGCCGACTGATGCTCAGAAAAAACGTGCCGGGACTCGAAAGACGAGCCGGGGAGTAGGTACGCGTGAAATGAATACAAAATGGAGTGACTCATGCTGGCTGAATGAAGGACAGTGACTGTTGCTGAGCGGACGCCAGCAGAAGCAAAAGTGTCGTCGCTTTACTCGCCTTCATAATCACGTCACACCACTTCGCTCGTGCTGAACTCAGCCTCATACTCGCACATTTTGAGTGAGTGTGTGGTCCTGAGCGCCTTGGCATCTGATAATTACACCCCTCGCAAGCCTTTAAATGATTCTCCTTGAAACCTTGTATTTCTATGCGCTAAGCATCCTATACCAGTACATATTGTCAAAACAACCAAAGTTCGAAAGTATCAATGTCAAATCATTAACTCATCCCACGTTCGACATTGCGCTCTGGAGGGTGGGTGGAGGCGGCAAGGAAGGTATCTCACGGTTTGTTCCATAATAACCCTATGCACCCCATCGCCAAGCAAGAGCTCGCACAGACTCAATCACAAAAAAAATTCTGCGAAGGGCTCATTCGGACTCATAATCATCAGAATTCTAATGAGGTTAAGCAAGACTCAGACTTGGAGTCCTGCTCGACTCGGCCCACTCGTACTCAAACTCACACGAATTATAATCGGCTGGCCTCGCTTCCAGTAACATTCACCATAGTTACCCTGAGCCGAGCTCCATCTATGCTAGCCTAATGAATGAATGAATGAATGAATGAATGAATGAATGAATGAATGAATGAATGTTATTTAAAACTTGTACATCAGTTTTCTTCGGGCGAGGCGGGGGGAAGAGGGGATTAACCCCTTTCCCGTCCCATGCGTCGATCATGATGGCGATGCGATGCCTCAGGTGACGGCTCGATGTCCTTCGATCAACCATAATTTTTCTCGACCGCGCTCACTCAGGCTGAAGCTCACAGATCGGTCCGAGTCGGATGAGTCTGAGTGAGCTGAATGATGAGTTTGCCGACGTTCACCTGTACAGTGCTTCTATTTTTGTCATAGACGACGTCGTGTGTGCAGCTCATAGTAACAATTGGTTCTTACTTTAGGACCAGCACAAACAGCGCCAGACGCGGGACGGTGATCGAACCACAGACAGCGCTAGTATTTGTTCCGCTCTTAATGATGTACTGCCAACCAGCCCAGATAGGTGAACTCCTGCATTTGTTACTTTGTTTACCGGTTTTCTAAATTCTTAGTGGATAAAATGTCCATTACAGTTTTTTTTTAAGTTTTTTTACTCTGAGCTTTTTCTAATAAAAAGATCGGTAGTGAGTGCAGCCATCGCGCGTGCCTCCTCTTCTCCCATGCCACGCTTTCGAGCTCTGCCGTTTAAAATGGCCAAGGTATTTCAGGAAACATGCACTCACTTGCTTATTAGCTTCACAGTCTTCCATCGTAAGCAATCGCGACAGTGGTGCCACTTCTACGACAGTGCACATTCGAAAAAGAAAATAGAGAGAATATGTGTGGCTTTTTTTCTGTGAGTCCTGACTTGCCGCGTATAAGACTCTCTCTGAAGAGATACGTGAACTTTCTTTACAGCGGAACTGTTATGGCGTTTTTTTTGTTGTTTTTTTTTTTGCTGCAATATGTTGCTGGATGCTGATTAATCATAACACGTCACATCGATTGCTGCAGCGTGCGACAGATAATTAATTACAGTCTCTTTATTGCCGACCAGTCTCAGTTTCGGTTTGGGAGAGCTCCGAGAACAGCAAGCCGCCGTGTGCAAGTAACGCCATCTAGCATGCGAAATGGCACACAGAACTGTGACGCACTTTCGCGCTGCCTGCATGGTCTTTCGCATGCGGCATGTGCAGCGCGATGTCATTGCCGTCATCGTCATCCTCGTCACCTAGTGACAAAGACTTTCTTCAGGCTTTCACACGTTCGCCGCGGGCACGCACTCGCGAGCAGCCACCGAAGAGTAGCCTGCTGGAGCGAGCGCAGCAAAAGCTCAATGGCGACTATGACGTCCCAAGTTTTCAAGTTTATTTCGCATTTTCCTTTTTTTTTACAGCAAGAAACGAACAAAATGATTTTGTCATCATTTTGTTGGGTATCTCGGAGCTCGGCCGCCGTGGTGATCTCGCGGAAGTTTGGGATCGCCTTCAGGTCACTTTGTATGATGTCAATGTCGTGGGGTGCAGTGTATATAGCGCTGGACCGGGCACGCGAACTTCAAAATTCATACAGATTACCTTCCAAGCTGCATTCGCTGTTCACGTTCGGTAGATAATAAACGAGTGTTCACGACAATCCATCTCACAGGCAGCAAACTTTTGTGTCAGTACCTTTTTGAGCAACTCCAATAACACTTGCCGTTGTGCCCAGTGACTGCAAGAAGGAATATTTCAGTTTCAGCATTATGATAATAAATCTCTTCAATATAACTCACGGAGCTCTTCTCACACAGTAAAAGAGGAAGTGCGAAAAGGGTGTCTGTGATTTCTAATTCAGGAGTTCGAGTAGGCATTCTTTACGTCCTTGTGAGAGTATAGCCAACTAAAATACGTGACTGCCATGTGCATAGCGTTATATGCTGCAAAAGACACTGCAGAAATCAGCATCATGTTTACATTTTTATTCCGTAATATTATGGATAAAATAAAAAAAGTAGTAATGGATGGAGGCATCAGACTTGTGACTTGCTATGTTGTCATTCCTGTTCAATATGAGCCGCCATCAAATACGGTATCTGGAAAACATAACGTATTATTGTTATGAGAAAAGGGAATTGCAATAAAAGCTTGCCTAACACTCCACAATGAGGGATCTACATAGACACAAGAACAGGCTCAAACAAAACAAATAAATGCAAACAGACGTCATACGGAACGCTGTATTTGCCATTATCGTGTAATACACAACTTGCAAATAGTAGCTTTTGCGACATTTCACTCGGTAAGAAACCTGCCGTACGAGTTGATATGAGCATCCTTTAAACTATCAATGAAATTGATTTAGTCTCCTTCGCGTGGGTGCCACTCACCCGTTTTCCTCCGTCGCCTTGACCAACCAAGAGGAGTGTAGGGCCGAGTGCCTCTTTCACAGGCGCTGATGACTCTCCCCTCACGAGTGGCGAGGCGAAAGACCATGGCGGACCTGCGTCCTTCCTCCGAGTGTGGCTGTCAACTGGAGTGAAGAGGCGGGAGAAGCAATCCGGGGTTCTGGGAATAACCAACACAACCAGAGTGATTATTTGGATTTGAAACCACTCTTTGTGCAACACACAAAAACTGTACACACATATGGCACGAGTGTTTTGCTTTAGATATTTTTTAACGAAAACATATTTGAGCGTGAACGAAGGCAAAAACCTGGTTTCGGAAGAGCCTTAGGCTATACACGCCAATTAAAGTACTTCTTTTCTGAGAAATTGCTTCACAGTTTGCTCCTAGAATAAGTCCGGCTTCGCGCCGGCTTATTCCGGCACCCAATCGCACCCTTCGGCAGTCAGAGGATGCCGGGAGTGGTTATAGACCGCGTGCTTTACAAACGTTAGCCATCCTTAAAGACTCCGATAAATACATGCGAGTGCGAGCACCCGAACGACACGCAACACGCTCGGACGCCGTCTGCGTTGAGATCAGACATGTCATATGCTAGAATGACCGTACATAGCTCCCACACGGCTGCGTACACTCGTTCTATTCTATTATAACGCCGACAGTCATCGCAGATTCAGGCAAAGCAGGAAAACAGCAAACAGAAACGAGGGGAAAAAGAGTGCATGGGGCCGTCGATGTTGCAGTCTCGAGCTTTTCACCATCCCGGTGAGGCGTGTCCCATTTAACCGACTGCCGCGTACGTGCTGGAAGCGCCGTACTATATCTGCGACTCAAACTGCCGTCTTAATAAAAAAAAGCCATTGTATTCATTGCGTCTAAGTGTTCTGCGCGCGGAAGGAGTTTTCAAGTGAGGCTTCTATTGACTTTTTGATTTTTACGCTAAGAAAGACGAAGACATGAGATAGGACAGGAGAGGCTGGTTTATTGCAGTGGTTGCAATGAAATATATAGCACGGTGATGTTCACGCGAACCGAGCGCATATCAAGACAACATCACTTATCAGGCTAAAGACATGTTGCGCCAAAAAATCTAATCTCGCTCTTGCAAAGGCAGATGGACGGGTCGCTAACACAATCATTTCCCTTTTTCTTTATACGATACGCCTCCCAGAGATCACCGGCTGATTTGTTCTGGAATCTACCTAGAATCTTAGCTTCACAAAATATCGGCTCATACGTGCAGTTTCGGCAGTGTAACGGAAGATGTGCCCCGTCAACTTTCTTTAGATTTTGCGCATGTACTACCTGCCTAATCGTTCATTAGGACAGTGACCTGTTTGCCCTATATACGACTTGCCACAAGACAGCGGTATGCCGTACACCACTCCTTGCACACACTGCTCAAAGGGCGAGGTATGCTTCTTTGAGCATCCTTCCTTCTTGCGTCCCACCTTAGTTGTGCGAGGGCAAAGCTGTGCGAGCTTGTTTGGAGCTGAAAAAAAAAAAAAAACAAGGGGGACCCCGTGCATCTTGGCAACCTTTTTGAGGTTATGAGAAACCTTGTTTATATATGTTTCAATTTCAGGTTTTTCCCCCCATGTCCTCACATCCGCTGTTTTCCGCTCGGCGCTGCATTTCAGTTTTCGGAGTAGGGCTTCAGCGACCGCCGTTATGACCGATCTAGGGAATCCCGCGGACAACAGTTTTTGCACTTGTTTCGCAAATGCCTCTTCTACTACATGCGTGCACGCCTTTCGCAGGGCCGACTCCAGGCAGGATCCAGCGATACCCCTCTTAACAGGCGTTCAGTGGGCAGAGTCATACGGTAGGAGTTCCTTTCGTGACCTAGGGGAATACATTCACTAGGCGTGACCCTTCCAAAACCACAAATTGAGATCTAACAACTGTAACACATTACCTTGGGGCAGCTCGCGCGTGAATGATAAGCCCTTTCCATTCTGTTTAAAGAGGTTCACCACTAGGTCCACCCTGTTCCGGTGAGCCATTGTCCTATTCTCGCTTATAATAATAAAAAATCGTCCATGTATCTAAAAACTTTTGTAACTTCGTTGCTTAAAACCTGCTCAGGGCATTGGTCAGTGTTAGCTAGAAAAATATTGCATAAAATTGGTGCCACGCACGATCCAATGCAGATTCCCTTGTCTTGCAAGAATTGTCGCTCGTTAAAAAAATAAAAGGGTTGTTGAGTTAAACGTCTAAAATAGTTAAAAACTTATCTACTGTGAGTCCTGCGGAATCTTGAAAGGGAATTGCACCGTTTTCTTCTATGCACGCTCTGACGGCGTTAAAGAGGTGGCCATAGGGCACGGAATAAATAAATCTTCTAAATCAATAGACAAGGCTTGGCCCGAGCACTCGTTTTCTTGAAGAAATTTTACGACATCTTCAGAATTTCTGGTATAGAAGGGGTCCTTTGTCTGGAGACTGGAAAGTGTGCGTAAAAGGAGCTGACTAACATTCTGCTACCAGGTGCCTCGCTCACTTACAATCGTCCTAAAGGGCACTTCCGGCTTGTGCATTTTAGCACGGAAAAAGACAAAGCGTTAGCTTTACTTTACATTATTTCTTTAGCTAGCCTTTGGAGATGTAGACTTTTGCAAAGTTTCGCTACATTAGCTCTGGCTTTTGCGACACTCGTCTTGATGGGAGTGAAGTTACTGTTTATTGCGTGGATGGCTTTTTCATTGCACACCACTTGCGGTAACACGGCGAAACCGCCATCTTTGTCAGCCTGTAGCAAACACAAGTCATTGTCTCTAAAGTACGCTACCACATGATCTAGACGCTTTCTTGTGTGACAATTTGTATTTCCGTGAACAGCCTTTACAAGGCTGTCTACACCGTCTAGTAGGCACCGCCTCTCACTGGGGGCTTTCTTTGCGATGTTTCGATTGAACGCAGCAAGTGCATGAGCCGGGACACTGGGTTCTAAACCATACTTAGGACCTTTCTTCAACAGGTTGGCGATGTTACCAGGAACGGGCGCGGTATACACAGGACGAGTGCGAACAAACCGTCGCAGTTGTTACTTCTTCGTGTTTGATTAGTGCGCTACAAGCCAACGCTTTTAAATCTTTTTTTTTTCTTGAAAAGTGCGGCGCGTGGAGTGACCCCTCTGCGTCTCCTGCCGCGCGGTGGCGTTCGACGCATTGTTTACCCTGCGTTCCACATCGCGAGTGGGTACAGAAATGGGCCACATTTTAGCGCGCGTCTCAAGGGCAGTTTTCACACTGAAGCAAAACCTAGGAGCCATCTGTCAAAAGGCAAAAGCTCTCTTTGCACTTAAAGACGGTGGGATCTGGATAAATACCCCAACTTAATAACGGTTCACGTGTGAACACGCTGAAGCACCTCCGAACTCTGCGTTCCGCCAGCGGTAAATGGTGCATATAAGTAGGTTGCCGCTTGTATCCCGAAGAACGGATGACGCGTGGCCTAGTTGTCTAACAAGCTACGCTGCGGAGCGAGGGGTGGCAAGTTCGAATCCCGGTGGCATGCTTCGGAATGTTTTTTTTTCTTCCTTTCCAGCTTTTATTTATATATGCATACATACACATATCCGGGACATGAAGGTGACGGTAAAGACCTGCCGAGAGTGTCCATATAATTGCTATCGCAATAATGAATGTTATTTCCGGGGCTCAGGTTTCGAGCCAGGCTCCCCCGGTCCAAAAGCGAGTGCCTTGAAGACTAGGCGATGCGTCCATGCTTGCCCAATGTGAACTGAACTGAAGCCTACGAATGCGTTATACCGACGATCCAAAACACAGGTGGGAAGCAGTACACTTGCTATGGGCACTTCATTGAAATATTTCGGGTTGTTGGACAAAAACCGATGTGGTGGACAACACATAAGGTCGATATCAGGAATTGCACATTTCAGGAAAATTCTGACTTCAAGGAAATCATCTTCCTGACCCGGGTTTGCGTGGTCGCGTGATGGTCATTTCTTTGGGCCGTTCAAAAGACTGACGAACGCTGGAAAGAGCATGAAAGACGCCAAGCCGATTCAGCCCGAGAACAGCGATCCGCGGATGACCGCTACTTATGAAGAAAGAAAAATCCGGCAGATCCCACGCACTTTGGGAATCGATGTAATAGGCAGCAGCCAGCAGAGAGCTGCATACATCACCTTGTTGAAGTCATTCACGTCATGACATCTAGTTCATCATATATCCCATGTTTGTCATGCATGTATGCATGTACAATCATTTATATAATGAAACATATATTCTGGTATATACAATGCATGACCTGTCATTTGTGTTCGTCGTACAGTCCCGTCACGCAATACCAGTTTCGGTGAATATCAAGCAGACCATGAGCCTGGCATGTAAATCAAGCCCTCCACGACATGCATGTTATAATTTTCACGTCACCAACTGTCATTTATGTTCGTCACACAGTCGCATCACGAAATACCAGTTTTGTGGTATGTCAAGATAGCGAACCGGCCGCTAGCGTACCATGAGCGTGGCTTGTAAATCATGCTCTACATGGCATTCATGTCATGATTGGTCATGTTACTACCTGTCATTTATATTCGTCGTACAGGCACGTCACGCAATACCAATTTTGGTGTAGATCAAACTAGCGAAACGGCCGCGAGTGGACCATAAGCGTGGCATGTAAATCATGCTGTACATGACATGCATGTCATGGTTCTCATGTTACCACCTGCGATTTATGTTCTTTGTACAGTCACGTCATGGAATACCAAATTTGATACATGTCAAGATAGCGAAACGGCCGCAAGCGCACCATGAGCGGGGCATTTATGTCATGGTGTAAATGACATACATGTCATGATTTTCATGTTCACACCTGTCATTCATGTTCGCCATACAGAAATGTCTCGTCGTATCAATTTTGGTATATATTCATCTAATTAAAGGGCCGCGAGCGCCCCGAGACCATGTCATGTAAATCATGCTGTACATGACATGCGTGTCATGATTTGCACGACAGGATCTGTCACTTATGTTTGTCATGCACTCTTGTCACGTCATCCCAATTTTGGTATATATCAAGTTAACGAAACGGCCGCAAGAGCACCAACACCGTGGCATGTAAATCATGCCTCTCATGACATGCATGTCATGATTTTCACGTTATGACCTATTATTTATGTTTGTCATACAGTCATGTTATGCCACACCAATTTTGGTATACATGCCATTAATAAACGACCAGGAGAGCACAATGTCGTAGGCGGATAGATAGATAGATAGATAGATAGATAGATAGATAGATAGATAGATAGATAGATAGATAGATAGATAGATAGATAGATAGATAGATAGATAGATAGATAGATAGATAGATAGATAGATAGATAGATAGATAGATAGATAGATAGATAGATAGATATGCTAAAAGTCGCAGAAGTTCGCTAAGAAATGCTTCGCATTTAAAGAAAGAAAGAAAGAGAAGAAGTACGACAGGCGCGCCCACGCCAAGGTTCGCTTGCGCCTCACTTCCTGATTTTTTTTTAACGTTTCCAGGCGCGCGCGCACACTGAACCCTCAGTATCGATGCAAGTGTTATTAGGAGTTACACGAAAGTGCATCTCAAAACAACATCTTGTGCCTTGAGCAGTGCAGAAACAATCTGCAATCTGCCAACATTCGCTTTCGATAATTGATTGCATCACTCATTTTACGGGAGCTTGTACAAAAACATGCATAACAGTCTCAGCTCTTTAATAGACAGTGTTAATTCGGCGTCCGCAACAACACTGTGGAGGCCTGTTGCCAATGTAAATGGCTGCCAGCCTGCGTCCGCAGAGCTGCTGAGACGCCCAGCTACGAAAGCTTTGCCTGTCAAAGTAGTACGCTCAGCTTTAGCAGCCGCACATTGTCCATCTCCACAGCTCCATGAATATCACCCCCTCCAAGCTTCACTTCAAGAACGGAGCCTATGCGTAAAGATATGAGGTGACGGCCATATCGTTACGCGTCTCCCCTGTCTCTTGGACACAATCCCAGAGACAGGAGGGACTGAGAGAGGATGCGCCGTCGCACCGTCGGCGAGCCGCGGTGCCACGGCCCACAGCGTATAGGAATGAGGCCGAACACCAGCCACGAGATGTATATGGCGCGATGTACATGATGGCGTCTTCAACACGGAAGCCAATTGAAACGCGCTGCACGAGTGTCAATTGACTCATATAGAAAACGATGACTCTCATTTTCTGATGCTGCCTTCTAAAGGGCTCAAATGGATAACCGAAAAGATTGAGGGTGCAGCGACTCTCTTTTGACTTTTTTTTTCTTAGAGTGCACACATGCACCTCGAAGTCAGGAGCGCGTTATCGCCCCTGCCTACCATGTGAGCACACGAGCAATAACATACCGCGTGCTTCAAGCAAGGTTCTTGTCAGCTCACACAACCCCTGCATAAGCGGCGTTTCCATACGCACGTTCACGATGACGACGTCAATAATACAATTACGATGTGCGCCGACGTGCTTGACAAAAATAGGTCGCAAATGACGCGTTCTTCTCTTTTCTGCTCATTCCAAGTTTGCGCACTTGAACGCGGCAAGGCCACCACAAGTGTGTTCTAACATTTTCGAGCTTTGTTAACGCCAATACTAGCAACCATAGCTTGTTCCAGCAATTGCGCCATTGGGTTGATTGCAACCCTGGATAGCGTGGTTTTGTTGGAAAAGCACGTATAGGATAACTAAAGGCAAGTTTCCATCGGCTAGGTCCGTATAAAATACGCGTGCGATAAGTTGTGGTGTGGGGGTAGGAGAGGCGGGAACTGGTCGAGTGACTGAATGCGGATTCGACTGCGCATGCATCCGCCCGCGCGACTGAACCAATAGTGGGGCCCTGTTTATTGTGTTAACCAGGTGCTGAGACTGGACGAGATGCGCTGTCTTACAAGACGCTTGCGAGGTATTATTTATTATCCGCATTATATTATAGATGTCGCGTTCTTTGTAGGATATCCATTAACCATTTCCGGCACATTTGTGTGTTATCCGGCGTGGTGTGTTGAGAAAGTGATCAGTGCATGTGCAAGCAATTCCGATTGAATGCTACTTCGACACCAACAGCACATCTTACACAAGACAGAGTGCCCCGATCACAGCCGTTTCAAGTCAGCGGCGTCGACCTTGCTGGGCCTGTGCTTGTGAGAAGGGATTTTAACGTGAAAGCCTACACTGTTGTTTTTCCATGTGGGGTTGTTAGAGCAGTTCATTTAGATCTATGCTGGTGGCGTAACGGCTAACGCATTTCTGACATTTCTGTTTTTATTCTAAGAAAGCTCTGACGTTCAAGGCAGTTAGTCGTGAACTATACCAGAATATACGAGGCTTACTAGTTCATGATTTTAACGCGAGGACACAAATAACGTTAAATGTTGTAGCTGAACGTGATTCGTCGCGGGGAGGGTTTTGGAAAAGGATGATACGGACGATTGAAAACTGCCCCAGGAGAACTTTAGGGGAACGTTAGGGAAATTGTCTGGGCGGAGGATGTTGGAAACTGTGCGCGGCGCGGACAGCAAGACGAGGAAGAAGGGTAGTGGGACTGAGGCTGGAGGAGTGTGGACGGTTCTGACGTACGCCATGTTGGGACGGTATCGCGCAGTGCGCTAATAAAGGCTGCAAAGGAGATTTCCCACATGGTGCATGAAAAACAAAACAGGGAAGCGTTTTAATTCTGTATGACGTCTACTTGCGCCCCTTTGTGCGCGATGCGGCCCCTCACAGATCCACAGTAAGTACAGAAACTTCTGCTGGCGGATACTGTCGCTCTCCACACTTACAGTCGCCGCACCGCAATAAAAGGCTGACTTACCGAAGCATACCGTATCAGTCTCTACTAGCGGCAGACGACGCACTGCGCTCCACGATGCGAGCCACGTGTGGGACACGCCTTGCCCGCTTATTAGAGCGCCTGCACTCGGCAGTTATCGCCAAAACAAGTTTCCACCGCTTGCATCATCAGCAGTTCCTCGGGGCGGTTTGGCCATCTGTCAAAAGGCAAAAGCTCTCTTTGCACTTAAAGACGGTGGGATCTGGATAAATACCCCAACTTAATAACGGTTCACGTGTGACCGTTAACCGTAAAGATACCCACTAGTACCACATTTCCGTTTGGTCCATTGGAAATCCTCATTTTACCTCTGAACAAGCTAAGTGAGTCTCGTTCCTTTCGTACACTGCCGCACATTCATTCGCTGGGAGCCCCTTGAACAAGCTACAAAATTCACTCAGGCCGAGTGACTGCAGTTGAGTTTTCAGCATCACTGACAATCTTTGGTAATAAAACACAAAATATACCCATTTTGCGGTTTTAACTAATCACATCAGTTAATTTTCGCAATGTCCAATGCCGTGGCGTTTCGTGCACCACAAAAAAATGACAAAAACTTACAGATCCCACGCGCTGTGCGAATAGATGTAATGCGAAGCAGTCAACGAGGAGCTTCATACACCGCAGTGTTTGGCTTGGAGACAAATTAAGGCATTCATGCCATGACATGTAATAAAATGTCGCGTATTCTTCGTGCATGCATGTGCATTCTGGTATGTGTCATGTTAACGAGACGACCGCGAGGGCTTCACCACGCTTGCATCATGTCATTTGTGTAATTCATATTATGATAGAGATGACATGCACATCATGTTGTCACCTATCGTTCATGTCCTTCAAACAAGCACGTTATTTGAGGCACATTTTAGTATGCAATGAGGTATTGAAAGAACCACTACGACGTCACGATTGCGCCTTGTCATGTATGTCATGATTACGAGACATGCATAGCACGCTCATGCATCATGACCAACAATTCATGCTGGTCATTTGTTAATGTCGATATCGGTGTATACCAAGTGGATGAAACGACCACTAGGGCACCAATACCTTGCCATAAAAGATGGAAATTGAGGAGGAGGTGGGTGCTTGAAGCGATGAGAAACCTTTGAATGTCGCTAGAGCCAGCATATCGACAAGTGGACTTCTCTTCGTCAAGGCAGCAACTGCCTTCCGTATCAGCGTGTATGTGTACGCTCTCATCCCTCTCCCAAGCCACTGAAGTGGCGGACGACAAGAGAGCAAGTGCGAAAAATGCAATTCAGATAGCTTGGCGTGTCAAATGGGGAGAACACGAGGGAATATCTGAAATTAAGAGAAGCACACAAGGAGGCAGGGGGGTGCTTTGCGATGAGTCATGCATCATCTGGCGCTAAAAAAATCGCGTCATCGTATTTCAC
The DNA here is from genome assembly GCF_013339695.2 of Rhipicephalus sanguineus. Classification (NCBI taxonomy): domain Eukaryota; kingdom Metazoa; phylum Arthropoda; class Arachnida; order Ixodida; family Ixodidae; genus Rhipicephalus; species Rhipicephalus sanguineus. Next base: position 38,592,028 of record NC_051176.1, read on the forward strand.
CAAAACACATTACGCGTGAGCAGCAAGTAAACATGCGAATTACATGGTAAGAACGATTAAAAGTGCTTAGATAAGCGCCCCAAGTATGTCTGGTTGTGGTTGTGTACCTGCTATATCGGCTAGATTGAAGAGTTTCCTTTGAAACGTGTATTCCTATTATATAAAGTGCATTGAACATCGAAATAAGATACGACTCCCTATATATTTTGCCTCTACGGGACCGGGAGTTTGACTGAAGCGTATAAAGTTTGAATTCATCGAAGTTGCAACCTTCTACATTAGAGTGCTGTGGCACTGCTTTCGGTATATTCTTCGACGTGTCCTCACGACGCCCGTTTATTTTAACATCAATTGATGGTCCCGTTTCACCAATGTGTTGCTTCTGACAAAGCGAACATTCAAGCACTTAAATAACACTTCAACTACTGCAGGTAAAACTAGATTTTACATGATGGGCGTAATCACTTCCGGTACTTTTAGCTGTAGCGTCCCTTTGAAGGTGTTGGCAAGCCTTAAATTGAGGACGAGAACAAGCTGTTATGTGGGCGGTACAGAGGGGGGGGGGGTATGTTTGCATGCACTAACATGTCTTTAAAGTTTTGATTACGGCAATAACTGAACCTTGGTGCTTTGGAAAACGCCTTTCAGGCACTGCTTGCTTGCTAATACTGGACAATATTTACTTAGGCTATATTATGTTTCGGAGCACATTTGAGTGTTTTCTTAAAAATGCTAGCGGCTGCTTAGATTTAGGGCCTCTTCCAGCTAGTGTTGATTTTCTCTCTATCTCTCTATATTACTCTCTAAGTTCCTGTCAATTTCCTCTCGTTGTCGGCACTGTTTAGCGCGTTGTGTGGGTAGTTTCTTTCAACTAAAGCTCCATTTCGATTGCTTACGCGGTGGACGTAGTCAGCGTCGTCGCCTGTCCGACAAAAATTCCTTGCTTGCAGTGTCGCGGGTGCGTTCAAGGCGAAGAATTTACCAAAACAGTACCACAGAATTTTAGTGTGTGGAAATCGAGGGCGCCTACCCCCTTTGCATCTCGTTCCCCAGCTAGAGTGTAGTGCCGGCGCCCCGCGGCTGGATCGCTGGAAACCGCCGGAAACCGCCGTTAAGCGGCAGCATGGCGGCCATAACCGCGGCGCAATCCATGCTTGACCCTCGCCGGCGTCGCACATCGCGCTAGCATACGTCACTATGCCACGCCTGTCCTCATTAGCCGCCAGTGACAGCCCCAGATACGCAATGAATGTAAGGAATCTCGCTGGCTAAAGAAATCGGGAAGTAGCTAAGACGTTAATGTTGTTTTTGAGGCTGCCATTAAGCTAGGTAAGGCATGCGCCACCGTGCAGAGAAAAAAATGAGCGGGTAATACACAAGAAGCGGACTGACATTTGTTTCGTAAAACACACCAACCAATTTACTAATTGCTTTACAAGTGCGGCGTATAAGTTTCCTCTTACCTGCGGCCGCTTCTACGTACGACACACAGGTCACTGTTAACCAGAGGTTGATGGAACATAAAATTACACCATCTCCCGCTAAAGGGGACCATGAGGCGATGCGAAGCCGGAGCACTTGCACGATCGCGTTCCGTTGGCGCTCATTGGGCATGCTACCGACCTCGCGTCGTGGAACGCGAAGAGGGACGCTACGCGCGTCGTATCTTCCATCTAGCCTGGCCGTTAATTCTCACAGGGCGAGCGGGGAACGCGGTCGACAGGCGGGCGAGAGGGGGGCAGGGTAGAAGAGGAGAGAGAAGGGGAGGAGACGCGCATGCGCTCGAGCTCATCGCGGCGTTGCGCAGGAGAGAATTTCGGCATGTCTAGCCCGCGTTTCAGAGGAATAGTGGAAAGGGGGAGGGGAGAGGGGAAGTGGAGAGGGGTATGGGAGAGGGGGAGGGGACAGGAGGTGTGTGGAGAGGGTATGCGCATGCGCAGTAAGGGCGGTCACACCGCACACCACCACCACCACCACCACCACCGGATTGAGCTCCGCCTTAAGATACTTCGCATCTAAAAGATGGCTAACCAGAGGCTCAACATCTAATCTATCTGACATTGTCGAGAGTTTAAAGGCACGCCGAAATTCGACGAATGCGCAGTTTTATACAGGCACAGGAAAGAAGATACGCGTCTAATGGTTCAGGCCCTGCATACCGAATGGTAGCGCATGCGTGAGCGACCGTCGATTAACTTGATTAAAAATGAAATCGAATGCTTGATCTCACGTGGAGCCCTACGAGTGCCGTATTGATATAGGTATCGCCTTTTGCCTGGCCATGCGCAGACACGTTTTTGCGTCTACCTTCTTTTCCGCCGCTGTGCGCCTTTTTCAGTTGTTAGTCGGCGCTTGTGTTGTCCTGACTTCTGTCTTGTGTCCGTGTTTGCACGCCCAGTCTTTTAACATGAAGACTCGCCCACATGGTCGAGGCGATTAAAACCCGCGGCACATCCTGGGTATACATCTCGTCGTCCCTCCTTGTTTGCTTTCTTTTATTTCGGATTCTTCCTCCCGCAGTTGACAAGCGAGGTTATCTAATGAGCCCGCTATACTGTACTTTCTTTTCACTCCCTCCTCCTTTTCGCCGTTGCTCTCTTCTCCTCTTCCACTCTTGCGGTTTGGGAAAGGGATGAAAGCGCACACCCGCACGGTGCTAAGTAAGGCACTTGGCGCCTTGACAGGGACAAGTCCACATTTGAAGCGTTGGCTCCAGTGACATAACCTGCTCAGCAGTTTCTCAAGACCTTGCTCTGTTTGTCATGATGTACATGACATGCATGCCATGGAGTGTCATTTATGTTTGTCATGCGCTCACGCAATGCCAGTTTTCGTATATATCAAGTTAACGGAAAGGCAGCGTGTGCCCGATGCCAGAGGCGAATAGATAGATAGATAGATAGATAGATAGATAGATAGATAGATAGATAGATAGATAGATAGATAGATAGATAGATAGATAGATAGATAGATAGATAGATAGATAGATAGATAGATAGATAGATCCAGAAAGCCCTTTGTTCACTAAGAAATGCTATATTGAATAAACATACCGTAATAATAAACATTAATTGGTGGGGTTTAACGTCCCAAAACCGCCGTTTGATTATGAGAGACGCCGCAGTGGAGGGCTCCGGAAATTTCGACCATCTGGTGTTCTTTATCGTGCACCTAAATTTAAGTACACGGGCCTCAAGCATTTTCGCCTCTATTGAAAATATGGCCGCCGCGGCCGGGATTCGATCCCGCGACCTGCGGGTCAGCAGTCGAGCACCATAATCACTAGACCACCGTGGCGGGTTAAATATAGCGTAGCCTCGAGGAATATACGCAAAGGATCACCGTTTACGAGCAAGGTGGGGAAGCAACATTGCGTTTTGCCAAATTCATACAAACAGCTGTATAAGCACCATTGCATGTGCATCAATGACCTTATTACTTGAAGGCTTCCTTTTTTGGTGTCCCATGACAACTCTCATTAAAGTCGCTAAAGGCATCCCTTCTTTGTAAACCTAGACAGGCTTATCTTTATTTTACGATTCTCCATAAGCGAAGTGTGGCACAGACACGTTTGCTTCAAGTGTCGTGTCGAAGAGGCGGACTATCTCGCGAGTCACCGACTTCAATCGAGCATTGAGGCAGGGCTGTGAAGACTTCATAAACGGTATCCGCGAATATTTTACTGTGATAGCAATTATATGGACACTCCCGGCGCATTTTTGCCTTCGGTGCGGCCGTGATGTTCCGTATAAAGTCCAAATCGACAACGTCGCCCCGCCCGTTGTATGTTCTTTATGCGAGTGCGAGTGAGAGAGGGCTGTCGACGATGGCTGCTCAAGCGGAGATGAGTCGTGCCGGCCGTCTCCGTCGCGCGAAAGGCGCATTGGAAGGCCCAGGATGAAGGATGCGTATCTCATAATATTAATATCTGGCGTTTTACGCGCCAAAACCACGATACGATCATGACGTGCGCCGCAGTGGAGGCATCTGCAAATTTTCACCATTTGGTGTTTCTGCATTTGGTGTCAGGACAACGGCAATTTCGGTTGAAGAGTTAGCTATCCTATTATATCAATGTAATAAACGTTACGTATGTACAGCACTCACGGACTGAAACAGGGCAATTTAGGGCTAAGTAACCCACATACTTTCGTCTCTACCGCCTTGAGTTCGAGTCATATCGCCGTAATTTTGACGTGATCGCTTAAACCAGAGCCAACATGATCTTCAGAGACCAGATTCGTTGCGACATGACGTTGTTATCTCGAGCAGTTTAGCATACCAGTCGTTATACTAAAAAAAATGTCTCATTTTCATCTGTGAGTACTGTGCACCTATGAAAGCGCAAGCTATATATACCCAAGCGTTGCGCTTGACTACAGATATGCACATCCTGGCGGCGTGGCGTGCACTTCGTAGCGATAAAACAGACGTCTCTGCTCTAACGCGAGTTCCGACGTTACGTCGGACCATGAGCTGCCCTTCACACGCCAGTGCACTTGATGAGCCCACGATACGCGCAAAACTGCTCAATTTATAGAAAACACGTCGATCCACAGCGAAACCGCTGCACGCTGACTGCTTCGGATGACATTGATTCTCACTGTGTTAATAATAATATCTGGGGTTTAACGTCCCAAAACCACGAAATGATTATGAGAGACGCCGTAGTGGAGGGCTCCGGAAATGTAGACCGCCTGGGGTTCTTTAACATGCACCTTAATCTAAGTACACGGGCTTCAAACATTTTCGCCTCCATCGAAAATGCAGCCGCAGCGGCCGGGATTCGATCCTGCGACCTTCGGGTCAGCAGTCGAGCGCCATAACCACTAGACTACCGTGGAGGGGCGCTCTCACTATGTTTGGATCTACCGAATTTTGTTTGACCATAGTGTGCTAATTTCCTATTTCACTTAAAGAAGCCGAAAATAGAAATAATCGTAAAAGAAAGTCAGACACAGATGAAGAGAAACCAAACACCAGTCTCTTATATTTCGCACTCTTACAGAAGTAGCGGTATTTTGCGATGTTATCCGTTTGGGAGATTCAGTACCTGTGTATTAACTGCTGGTAGTAACTGCCAAGTTAGTTACTTTGCTGCCGTGACACTTACTACTTACAGATGCCTCCTAGAGGGTGCTAGTGATGCAAAGTTAGTAACTTTTCTACCGTAACAGATACTCCTGGCAGTTACTACCTCACATTACTGTTTTGCAGTTTTAACCACTGTCAGTATACTCTCGTGATCTGCGTTTGCCTCGTATTTTGATACCGCTAGCAGTGCTCTTCGTAGCTCATCGAGATTCGCCACAAAAGCGAGGTATCCGCGGCGTCCAGGCTCGGAGGCTTGCGCTCGTATGTGAACGACTGCTCGATGATAGAAGAAACACGTGAGACATAACCCACTGCGCGGCCCAATGCCGGCGCCAGTTGACAAACTGCTTTTCTCGCTCGTTGTGCTTCTGCCACTCCCAGGTCCAGTGAAAGTGTGTGGGTTGAGGGTCAACCGTGAGGCGCGGCAATGCCGTACCAATCTATGACCAAAAAACAAAAAAAAAACAAAAAAAGACATCTGCGGTGTTCACGTACCTTCACTGGAGCTGGGAGCGGCACTCATTGGCGGACAAAAGCCGCCGAAGCGGGAGCTTGGAGCCACGTGGTCACAAACTATCAAAAGGGTGGTTAAAAATCACGTGATATAAAACGCCCCACGTAGTAAAATTGGAATGTGACATCCTTTTACTACGTTCCTCAGAGGTGGTGGTAAATCTATGTCAGGTTAGGTATCGCCTTTTACACAAACATAAGGTATACCTACTAATTTTAAAAGCGTAGCAGTTTTCAGAGCAGCAAAAACCCCACTCTCGGCTAACTTTTGCTTACGGTGCGCATACATTGTCTGAGATGCTTCAACCGTACTATCGAGAGCACTATGACAGGGAAAACGCGAGCGCGTGGCGAATTGCCTCAAACCCCAATTCGACCGATACACGGAGAGCGCTGTCAAAAATAAACGGGGAAGGGTGACGCCTTTCTGTGAACTGTCACTCCCATAACGCGGCTGTTTTTACGATGCGCGAAAAATATCACACAAATAATAGCGGGATATTATAGAGCCTGCTGTAGCGCTAACGAGCAGCAAACAACAGTGCCGTTTTTCAAAATCATAGTTTGCTTTATACTGATTTCATGTGTTAGCACACACACACAAGCGAATGGAAAGACGTATTTTGCGTGGAGCTATAGACAGCACACTGCCGCACTCTGCTTGACACATAGAGTTTCCTGCAATATTTACTTGAGCGAACTCTGGCGCTAGTGTCTATGGCAGCTGCAACGCATGGCTCTTCAGCCAGCATAGGAATGATGGGTAGTACACGGATTTGTCTAAACTTCGTTCTTTCGGCTCTGTTTGGCTCCGCGTCGCCTGCATCCGCTTTGTCGCAAAACGAAGTTCAGCAAAATTTTGCTGACTTAAGTCAGCAGTTCCACTTCACCACTTTATCCTTTTTAGGCTCACCACTTCATTCTGGTCACGAAGTTCACAGCCGTGTATTCTTTTATCCGAAACGAACGCCAAAACGCCACAATAAACAAAGCCACAAGTGCGTTCGAAGGCGTAAGCACGAAGATTAGGGATATCCGTGTACTACCCATCATTCCCATGGTCGCTGAACGATCAACATACCCGCCTTATCATCGCGAGCGGCCCGTGATACGCAATCAGCTGCGGTTTTTTTATCAGCAAGAGCAAGGTGGGTGTGTCGATAATTAGCGGGACCGCGACGCCCTTTTCACATTCGTTTAAACAGCGGCCGCCCTGCGTCGGTTTAAGGCTATGTGCCTCGGGTGTCATACTGCTCACGATAGAGAGAGAGAGAGAGAAATAGATGAAAAGGAAACGCAGGGAGGTTAACCTGGCGCGAGTGACCGGTTTGCTACCCTGCACAGGGGTGGGGAAATAGGGGTAATAAAGAGGACAGAGAGAGAGATAAAATGAAAACGAAAAAAAAACACACGCACACACACGCACACACCCACGCAAGACGTTCGAATCAGAGCCGTTCTGAGAGACCGGTTGAACGCAGAAAGCGCAGTTATAGTGCCCTAAAGCCGCGCTAGCTTAATTCGACAGCGCAATAGATGGTGCGCTTTCGCGTAATCACGATTACCTAGCCTGGCTAGGTAATCAATAGTATGCATATGCAGCTTTTCTGGACACCCGCGGTTTAGTTCGCGTGGACGACACCACGTGGCGTATCGACATTAAAGAATTCAAAAGTCCCGCCATGACGTATGCAGTGACGCGACCCTAAATAAAATGGAATAAAAAAGAAACAGTACACACACCCTGAGACTGTCGGTTCACCTCGGTACGCAGAAAGGAGAGCGCTGTGTGTCGGCGTTATCTCGAACGCGACGACTCGCAGTGAATTGACAATTTTTCGAGACATACTGTGCCAACTCGCCGCATTCCGCATGAGATGTCTGGCCGTGATAACTGCGTCCGCGATGCTTCCAGCGAATCATTTCTTTAGCTGTACTTCTTTCTTCGCTTGTGCACTGCCGTAGCAGTGGGATAGCCCAGCAGAGCACTGCTTCCCGAGGATTTTTTTTTTTTTTTTGCAGAGCCTGCGTGAAGCATGATCCTCGGGTACGAGCAAGATATTTTTGTAGTATATGTTAGCAGGGCGTTTCTTGGGAAAACCACTAAGGTGGTTGCATGTTGCATTACCTCAAAGTAAAACTAAATAAATTTCAGTTGTTGGGGTTTCACGTCCCAAAACCACAGTATGATTATGAGGGACGCCGTAGTGGAGGGCTCCGGATATTTTGACCGCCTGGGATTATTTAACGTGCACCTAAATCTAATTTCATGGGCCTCAAGCATTTCCACAGCCATCTAAAATGCGTCCGCCGCGGCCGGGATTCGATTTCACGACCTTCTGGTCAGCACTCCAGCACCATAACCACTAGACCACCGTGGCGGGTGAAAACTAAATAAATGAGAGAACGCTAGAAATGTGTGTATAAAACCGCATTGCTAATACTAATGCTACAGGGTGCACTACCGGCAAGCGCATTTTCATTTCAGGTATTTAGTACTATTGGGACAATTATAGACATTGTAGCCATATGCATAATGACCATCGCATTTAATGGTTCAAATAGCACGAAATCGGCAAAATGCGAACTTAGAAATCTAACGATTAGTGGGGCACCTTGATGGGAGGAAAACACTTATTGGGAGCAACACTTATTCACTTAATGAATCGCGAAAGATCATTGAACCTTTGTAATCGTATTTTGCAATGAGATGAAAATAATTTTTGAGTTTACGATCTGTCTTTTTACATACAAAGCCCGTAGACAGTTCATGAGTAGCTTATGATTAGAGATTGGATTTTAAGCAAATGCCTATTTTGTTCCTTGCGTTCCTATCACTCCACTTTGATATATGAGCATGAATTACAGGTCAAGAAGCGCTCTTGTGTTTTGATAGTGCCTATAAATGCCTATTTCTGGCATTTGTGCCTAAATGCTTACAAATGCCTATAAATGCATATTTTCAAAATCTGCGCTTATATGAACGCCACTTAACCTCGAATTTCGATTTGGAGCGCAGTTTGAGACCATTATTCATGTTACCGGGCAACAATGACTATTAAGAACTCTATGGGGTTCAACGTAGTCCTCTAGTTCTACATAGGTGCTTTAATTCAACGAACTTGCGCAAACCACCGCTAGCAGCGGTGAAGTGGGACGCCCTGGCCGCCATCCGTCGCCGCACTGACATGGCGCGAGCGGTTGGCGAATGCGAAACCGTGGAGAGCAGTCACGGGAGAGGAAAGTGAAAATCAAAAGAAAGAAAAATGTGACGTGCACGCGGCACTTGTTTTGTTTGTAATTTTCTTAAGGTGCTCATCGACGTGGGAAAAATCGACCCCACGCGATTATATCCGGCCAATACGAGACATCCCTCCCTTGTAATCTTTCAGCGATCTGGCTATCAGCTCCTGTGCCGCCTTTCTCAGCCATGCCGAAATGAAAGAGACCCGGGAGTGTGTTTACTCGACAGTGGACACTTGACTCACCATGCTACAGAATGAAAGGACAGACCGTTTTCGGCGAACCGTTCGGGAAAAAAATGACAATTGCACGGCTATGTTCAACTGTTGGCGCCTTTGTGCCATCATAAACAACTTTTTTTTTTGCTTTCCTGTCGTAGATACAGGTCGCGCACGTCTCTGTTTTGGAATTCTTTGCATTTATGTAGGAATTTATTGTGCCTGTATTTATGACATTGGAGGCCTAAAACGTATTTGCCTACCCATTTCTGGCGCCTAAAATGCGCTTTTTTAGTGCCCAAAAATCCGGCCTTTACTTATGATGCTTTAGAGACTTCGCATTTAAACCTTATAGTGGATCCTGACTTAGCTTCTCCTATGAAGTATTTGGCCCGAAGGTCGCGGGATGGAATCCCGGTTGCGGCGGTCGAATTTCGCTGGAGGCAAAAGGCTAGAGGCCGCGTGCCTAGATTTAGGCGCACGTTAAAGAACTGCAAGTGGTCGAAATTTCAGGAGCCCTCCACTACGCCATCTTTCATAATCATGTCGTGCCTTTGCGACGTAAAATCCCAACAATTATTTAATATACCAAACTTGAAGTCGGGCAAGAATATTGGAAATATTTAGGACTACCAAAAGTTCATTTTGAACGTGCAACGAGGGAACTAACACAGTTATTCTCATACTGTTCGATTATTTCTACGGCATATTTGTTTAATTAAATTGAGAGGTGTTTGTTCAGTAACGTGAAAACTTATGCAAGTTGGCGATGCATGTCGCACCAAGGCGCAATTACTGAGACAAGGAGGAAAATATACGAAAACACGGCATCGAATATACTCACGAAGAAAGAATGACTATAATAACAGAGCAAGGGTCGAGGGCGAGTAATAATATTTATTTGTGAGGTTTTACGTGCCAAAATCACGACGTGATTGCGAGGCACGCCGTAGTGGAGGGCTTCGGAAATTTCGACCAACTGTGGTTCTTTAACTTGCACCTAAATATAATTGCACCGGCCTCTAGCATTTCGCCTCCGTGAAAAATACACACCGCCGCAGCCGGAGTCGAATCCACGACTTTCAGGTTAGCAGCCGAGCACCGTAACCACTGTGCTACGGGCAGCTGATAACTAGAAGTGGCTTGGTTTCACTTGTTGTTGATGATGATGACTATCATGATCATCCTAGGGTAATTGGCACCTACCCATTCAGGGGGATTGGCGATGAGACGGGCGGGCCCACATAAGCTTAAAAATATCAATTTCTACTAGATATAATGGAGTCACTTAGAATGAATTGTTGTTGTCAAAGAATATTAGAAATAAGTCAACCAGTTTTATTAAACATTAAACAACAAAAAAGAATGAAAACAAAGGACGCAATCGCTTCGACCGAAGACCATTAGTAAAAATAATTCGGCAGATCCCACGCATTCTGGGAATCGATTTCATGCGAAGCAGTTAGCGAGTAGCAGTCTAAGGAGGATTTTTCGCTTTGAGCCAAGCGTTACCATGTGGATAAACGTCATTGTGTAAAGTGAGTAGTTGTGCGTATATCTCGGGCTTACCAGGCACGCCGACTACACTTGCGTGCGAAGGTTAGCTCATCGTCCAAGGTAACGCCGGCAATCACGTTAGAAGAGACGATCAGTTTTATCGCAACAAAGTGCACACTATTGTGCGATGTTGTGGATATCACGAGTGGCAGTCGTCGGCGTATTAGAGGAACGCTTGACTATAGCTTGTGGAGTCACAGGTATACATATGTATACTGTTTTGTTTACATAGTTATAACAACGGATAGCCCAGAATGCAAACACAATTGGCGGTGCCCCGACATGTAGCTTGCGTAGGGTTTGTTTCAAAAGCGATTTGAATCAGTGGCGTGGCTCCATGGTCGAATACGTGACTCTCACGCAAAATGCCTGGGTTCGATTCCTGGTCGAGACGTGATTTTAACAGCGAAGCCGTTTAGCAAATCGTTTCTTTCCCGGCGAACCAAAAACCCATATCATCATAAACGGGTATGTGCCACAGAAATTGATTAAATCCCATGCTCACCACTGGTCAACTAAAAATGAAGAAGACAACAGTATACCCCACAAATGACTGCGAGCCGGAAACGCACAATGATAGCATGCTAGGGAACGGGAAAGGCAACGGCAGCTGCCAGAAGACTGCGAAGCGATGGGAGGCCTAGGACAACTATGAGAGGTGCCCGTAGATCTCTGAGAGGTGTGAACGCTTGCTTTCAGCGCGAGGTCCTGTACCTGCAGTTTGGATATCCGTGTCGTGTCTGTGACTGTGTGATTTAACTCGAAGCCCTCTGCGGTGAGAATCAACGTAGAAACAACCTAGCATCACCTAGCTAAAGACTAGCAACGACCTAGAAGCAACCTACAAAACAACCTGCACCACCTAAAGCTAAGGCCTAAAAACAACTTAGAAGCAACCAAAGTAGCCTTCAGAATCGTCCAGTTTCGGTGTTTCAAGCCTTGCGTGGCTTAAGCTTCGCTTAAGCCACGCAAGGTTCGCCAATATTTTATTCTTCGTTTCCATCGAAACATTTCGCTCATGGACGCCGCCGCCGACGCCAGCACCGCATTATCTCCATACGGGCTCTTTAACGCTATCGCGTTAAGATTAACAAAGTATATTGCTGCTATTCCTGGGTTGATATAAACTGTGAATCACCAGTGGCGCATACCCGCATACCACGGGTGGCGGTATGAGGGTATGTGCCACAAGCGACTGGTGGAAAGGATTTGATGATGTACGCGACAGGCAAATCACGTTATTCATGTGATAACCTGTGAATCCTGTTCATCATGCACTCATCTTCTGCTACGCGAATTTTCATATATACCAAGTTACGTAGGTGGCCATGAGTGCGTCCAGACGTAGGCGGATAGATAGATAGATAGATAGATAGATAGATAGATAGATAGATAGATAGATAGATAGATAGATAGATAGATAGATAGATAGATAGATAGATAGATAGATAGATAGATAGATAGATAGATAGATAGATAGATAGATAGATAGATAGATAGATAGATAGAAACGGACAAAGTGTCGTTGGTTCGCTAAGAAATGCTTCGCATTTAATGTGAAAAATTGATGGAGCAATCAAGTCAATTTAATTCACGTATGAATTTATCCACAGCAATGAACATATTCCTGCCCGAGTGTTCCAGTACGGAAGCTGAATGTGGCAGCAGCAAATATGGAGAAAATGGCATATCAAGTTGCCGCATTATAGTTTCGACGGTTCGAGGAAAAACACCGGCAGTCCAGCAAGAAGGGATACACTGTCTCCACCTAATCGCATAAAGGACATAAAGGAGAGATCACCGGATTAGCTGCGTACATGTACAGACGGGTCCGCTGTTAAAGGGAAGACTTGTGTGCGGGGCATGTTTGGATTTCGCTCTCTTGCAAAAACATAGCGGATTAAATTTGCATAAGACTACTGGTGGTTCACAGTTCGCCTCTTCTTGACAGACTCGTGCAGTGCGTGAACAATGTTTCCCTGTCCACTTGCTATTAGGGGGCTGGCAAAATGAAAGGTGCTCATTGGAGTGTTCCCTTTAACAGTGGATCGTACTGTACATATACATATTTAAAGTAGAGATTCTTCATCGCAGACTGGTCGTTGCTGCTTCTGTCTTTTTTGTATTGCAACATTTTATGCTTCGAGAGAACTGTAGGTGCTGTAAGACAGGTGCTAGTGCGAGACAATAAAAAAGCATACTTTCCAAACTTGACCTCAGTAATGAAACCCGTAACTGGAAAGAGAAAAAGAACTGAGCGCAGTTTGCTTTGCTTCCCTTTTTCTGCATTTCCGTTTCCTTGTTTTTTTTTTCTGCGATGTCCCTTATATATGGACGGTTTTTTTTTAAGGAAATAAACCAGTTATAAGTCAGCGCCTTGTTCTTCCTTCTTCCTTTCGTCGTTTTTTCGGTTGTTGGGTATCGTCCTGGGTATCTACCCAGGTAGATAGGCTGACGGCGTCACTCAATACAGCCCACACATTCAGGTCTTACACGCGGGTACCGTGTTACAAAGCACGTTACCAGAGAATGCGTCAAAGTGGGAAAGCGAAGACGGAAAGCTGTATGCAGATCCTGTATTTACTAGCACACACGTAACACCTGTTTACACGGAACAGGCAGCAGTAGATTAGACATCGTAGTCGTCTTCTCAGACACGAATGACCTTTTCCGAAATGTCAGTGGCTTGTAGCAGTATTACACGGAAAGAAGGTGCCTTAAATTTCCGCTATCTCACCATGTAACTGACCTTAGTTAGCTTGTTAAGCTGACTCTCATGCGCATTTGTTTAAGAGACGCTAAGAACCATTTCTTCATTTACGACCTCTCATACGATTTTAAAGCGAGAATGGGCAAATCATAATCGCCACCACCGCCATCGTTCTCTTCATCATAATCCTGATCATGATCAAACTATTCTATGTCCATGTAACTGTAGCGCCAGTCCCGTCCTCTCTGTCTGTCCGTGTGTTGCTTTGCGCTACAACTTTTTTCCTTCAGTTCTCACATACCATTGGCTACCTACCTTACGCATTACGAGATCCGCCCATTGTCCACTTTTTCACTTAAAACAAGGATATCAGATATCCTGCTTTTTCTCTGATCCACTTTACTCTCTTCCTAGGTCTTCACGTTACACCTATCATTTATAGTTACATCGCATGCTACATGGTCCATATAATATCTCCTCGAGTTTGTTTGTTATCCTCTAAATTTCTGGTTCGTGTGTTAGAACTGGTAGAATGCAATTGTTGTGCACTTTCTGCTTTAGGAACAGTGGTGAACTGCCTGTCATCGTTTGGGAATGTCTGTCGAGCCGATCACTATTCTTCAGTGAATTTCGTCTTCATGAATATGTTCCTCTGTTTATTAATTATTGTCACGTGGTAGTGACGGTGCAGCAAGCGGCATTCACGCTGGTAGAGACGAAACTCTTTACTGGGCGAACTTGTTCCCAGATAACTAAGCCACTCAAATTACAAGCAATGCACTCTGTACTCTGAAAGCGATAATTGCAATCGTCGGCCGTCGCTATAATGTGATCATCGGCGGAATGCGTCGTCCTTTATGCATCAATGATAGAACCTTCCAGCATTATCGCTGGTGCTCTCGAAAGCTCCCGAATAATCTTAACATAACAGCCTGAAACAGTCGCGAAGCTTCCCAATCTATGCGGCACGGCCTGCGCCGAACGGTGCTAACAGTTTTTGCGGGTGATACCTAAATACATCAAATCAAAGAAATTAGGGCGCGTGGCAATATTGTTGCACAAATTTGGGGGATGGTTGCTGATTGTGAACTGGTTGTTTCGCAGGGCTATTGAGCATTATATTCAGTTTCAGCGGCATTTTAATTAAGTCTACTCTAGTAAGCAGTAAAACTGGGGAAATATGGCCCGTTAGACATCCACCATCACAGAACTTTGCTTGGCGACTCGTCTGGCAATCCCATTCCATTGGACGCCTTTTAGAAACACTATGAATCATGCTACATTTAATTTATTTCGTGATTTCAAACACCCCGTTACATGTCATCATAATATGTAATCCTGCTTATTGTGCATTGGATCTACCTCTTCAAAAACGGCAGGAAAGGGAAGACGGAAGCTTGCGATGAAAAAAAAAAAGATCCGTAAACATGGGGTGGGTACTCGAGCCGACGTTTGGACGAGTGGACTGGTCTTCTTCAAGGCTGGAATTGATTTCCTTAGCGGATGTGTCTATATGCTTCGTACCATCTCCTCTAATCCAAACAAAAGAGGAGGAGAGGGCAACTGCGGAAGCGGGGGTGGGGGAGAGGCCGCTGTGACGAATTCGATGAATCAGAAGGAAACGGGTATACCGTGGGAAAAAAGCAAGAAAAAAAACGGCGGGGGAAGGGGTGGAGGGGTAGACGTTTCGCTGAATTTTGGTTGTGAGAGGAAGCACCACTTAACAATGGTAGGTTAGAAATTCCTAGAAGGGCTTAAGTGTCATTGGTTTTCGTTGTGTACGCACCATACCGGATGGATTCAAGAGCCCCTCCCTAGAAACGTTAATACGTGCTGGCCGGTGTGTATTGAACTTGTGAATAAGGTATCACTCTGTATAATTTCTGTCTCTTGGGGATTTGACTCAAGTATGTAAAGTTTGAGATCGTGTAAGTTGTGACCTGCTACATTAAAATGCTGTGCCACAGCTTTCGGCAATTTCTTTGCCGTGTCTGCGAGATGCCCGTTAAATCTAACATTAACAGGCTGTCCTGTTCCGCCAATGTACTGTTTGTGACAATATGGACATTCGATCATGTAGGATATCCTTAGGAATAATTGAGCACGTTTGAAGTAGTGTAGGTAAAACTAGATTTTATATGATGGACGAAGTCACTTCCGGTGCTTTGAACTATAGCGTCATCTTGAAGGCGTTTGCAAGTCTTACATCTTGGACGAGAACAAGGCGTTATGTGGGCCCTAGAACGAGGGTTTACTTTGGCATGCACTAACATGTCCTTAAAATTCCTATTGCGACGATACACGACCTTTGGTACTTTGGGAAACGCTTGTCTAAGGCGCTCGTTCCTTGCCAGGATTGGATAATACTTACGGAGGATATTATTTACGCTTGGGAGCGCAGTTGAGCATTTGGTTATAAATGCTGGAAGCTGGTCGGGCTGTGCTACGGGGACCCTTTTAGCTAGTGATGATTTCCCATCCAGTTGACATGCTGCGTTTTAGACCTTGTGTCTTGCGGCTAATTTCTTTCAGGTAATGTTTCCTTTAGGTTGCTTAAGTGGTGAACGTAGTCACCATCGTCGCTACAGATCCTTCTTATACGCCTCGCCTGTCCGTCAAATTTTCCTTGTTTGCAGTGTCGCGGGTGACGACTAGTGTAATCTAGGTATTGTTGGCTATCTGTTGGTTTTCTGTAGAGCGTCATCTTTCATTTTCCTGTTCCAATAGATACCGTCGGTTCTAGGAAGTTAATTTGATTGGACGAATGGTGCATGGTAAATTTAATACTAGGGTGAAACTTGTTACAATGGTCAATGAGTGCGTTCAGTGCGCTTATGCCATGTTGCCATATAATATGTGGTCCATGTAGCGGAGACAGGTGGAAGGCTTTACTGGAGATGATTTCAACATCTCTGACTCTAACAATGTTGGCGTATGTTGGCGCAACAGGGTTTCCCATTCTAGTGCCGAAGGTTTCAGGTAGTAGGACGAATCAAATTCAAAATAATTTAGCGTCAGGACTAATTTCAGTAATGAGAGGTAAACCTATTGTAACGTGTTGTAAACCCATTGTAATCTAAATAGATATCTATTGTAACTCGTCTGCTCCAACCCCTGCAATATCGAAACAGATGGAAAGTGCACTTTTGCACTTTCCACAATGCACTTTTGGTCGCCTCTTGGACTTCAAGCCAATATCCCAGCTCAACTGATTGGGCCAAATTTTCAAAAGGTGTAGCGAAGCCTTGGAACTGTGTAATGAGTTGTGCTCTCTAGCACCTTCTAGTGGGTAGTCCTCTTCGGCTCCTTCCTGAAAGAACGCCGCTCGCGCTGAGAGTCCGTGCTTTGCCTTGACTGTCGCCATGGCGTATTGCCGCTGCGTGCCGTCATATTGGTGGAGAGTGATGTGCCTTCACAACAACTTCGGTGCGTATTCGATGCCCCTGGAGCTTCGATCCCGTACCGTACCATCTACCATGCCTCCCCTCCGGCGAGCGATTCAACAGGAAATCGTGGAGGTCAGTCATGAATACCACCAGCTGCCTCCAGTGCCTGCGCCACTAAGCTGCGCGCAAGTTGTAGCCAGGCCGCCCCCAGCGATCCCTGTGGCTGGCCCGCTTAGTTAAGCCGAAGCCGTCGCCAGACCCCAGGCCTTCGACGCGGCTGTGCCGCCTACACACGCCGACGTCTTCCACAGGCCCCGACTGCTGCCCACCATGCAGTCATATCAGCAGCAGCCTTGTACATCGCGTTCTGCGACATGGATGGGACCCGCGAACCGATGGCGCACTTCCGAAAAACGCCCCATCTGCTTTGCATGCCGTTGCGCAGGTCACGTCGAAAGCTGTTTCTCGGCATACCTGGGTTATATCTCGGTATACGAACCGAACTTCAAGAAGTTTCTGCTGTCAACACGCACAGGACACTGCCTCGTACGAGGAAATGCTGTTCGGCTACTGTTCGGCTTCCCAATTGTCAGCTCTACTTCATGTGTCAGTGCATACATTTTGTCACATTAATGGGGAAGTAACAGCACAGAAGCTAGCTGTTCCACATTATGCCTGCAGTACTCAAACTTTTTCGAAAGGTGTGAAATATAAACCGTAAAGCGATAGCAGTAGCGTTGCAGTAGTAATATCATACCGAGTGCCACTTACCTTGCTTCCACGTGAGGAAAGCCGGGGTCGTAACCGTGGAGAGGGACGCTTTTTGGCATTCTCCTTCCGCATGCTTTTTTTTGTCCTGCCCTCGTACGCCTCAGATTTAGATAGCAACACTTCACGCTCGCAACGACATTTTGACTCAATAATTACGAACTCGGGCTCGCCGCACTCTCCACGACCATCTACCCGAGGCCACGTAAGAAACAGAGACCCGTAAAAGGAAGATATTTTCAGACAGCTCGTGTCGTTAGCGAGCGGGCTGGCTGGGCATACAATGGTGGTATGTTAATTTACTATGCCCGCACGTGGTCTTCATATACGTCCCTCAAAATTTCTGCGATGCCTTTCCTGTCGAAGGTCAACCGAATTTCCTGAAATCATACATTGAAACACGTCCTAATTTTAGCCTGTGAAAGAGGCTAAGCCACATCGACAAGTGATCGAGATAAGTCATAGATAAGGCTGCCAACGAGTATAATATCCAATTTCAAGCCCGAAAAATTGTTTCCCCGAGCCCAGGTGGTCGAAATTTCCGGAGCCCTCCACTACGGCATACCTCATAATGATATCGTAGTACTGGCACCTGAAGCCTCAAATATTAATTAGGAGTTGTTCCATCATTGCTTGCGTACACTGATAGCATTGCTAAGAGCGGCACTCGGGTGACGAAAGCCTCTGGACTGTCTTCTGGTCAGAATTGTTACATTCAAGCCTAGAAACCCCTGAAGTAAACAAATGCTGCGTCACCATTCGCTACGGCCACCGCACCTGTGCGATAACTGTTACACCATCACTGTAGTCATAGGCGTGCGCAAGGGGCGGGGGGGGGGGGGGGGGGCGCCCCACCTAGTCACCTAAGAAGAGGGGGGCGCAAGGTCTACCCCACACATTTACTTAATAGGGGGGAGGTGCCGCGACGAACGTTCATCCCCCCCCCCTTAAAGAGAACCCTGCGCATGCCTATGACTATAGCACAGCTGTGAAAGTAACTCGCAGTATGTGACTAGTGGTAAAGTGACACCGTAGTGAGCGCCAAAAATTAAGCCATCATCGTCCACTACTTCGTGCCTCGTACTCACGGCGTAGTTATGGCGCCAAGAATTAATGTATTCATTTTTTCAGACCTAAAGTATTAGCATGAGCTTCAAAATACCCATTATAGGAACTTCACTCGTGTGTGTGTTGGCGACATAATCTTGTATTCGATAAGCAACCAAAGCAAAACACAGGCCGACAAAGATTGTGATAATCGCCAAAACTAATCCAGGTGCTGGTAAAAGCGCCATTTGCTGCTGGATGAAGCGAAGCATTCTTGCGCAAGTTTAACTCGTCTGCGTGCGCGGCGAGAGGGCGTGCCACATTGACCCGTGTGATCGAAACTGCCGTCGATATAGGCTCGTACAGCATCGTCCCCTTTATGCTTAATGCCTGGTAGCCAGACAAGACTCCTTCTCGAAGAGTTTTTATTGCGATACCAACAATATGGACATTTTCCACGGGTTTCTGCGTCTCCATCGTCATCATGTTGCGGATAAAGTCCAAATCAATAACATCGCCCCGAGCATCGTATATTCTACGCGCTAGTAAAAGCTAGCGAGCGTTGGTGATGAAAGCGGCTGAAGCAGAGATGAAACAAGCCGGCTGTCTCAGTCGCAGGGAGACCACATGCAATAACATCGCCCCGCATGCGACGCCCGCCATCGATGGCTCCTCAAGCAGGGAGTTGAGGTCCCCCCCCCCCCCCTCCCGTCCTTCGTCGGGCGAAGCAGCATGAAGGAGCGCCAATGGGGGAGGGGTGGGGGGGGGGGGGGCTGCGTTTTTGAAGAGCAACTGCGAACATTGATCATAAGAGCACGGTCGCGAGAGCTGGCGCAAACGCTAACTCGACAGAGATTAGGAGATGGCTCTCAACGCTTACTTCGCGTTGAGACCACAGACAGCACGAAAACCGCGTCTCTGCCTAGAGCGCCCGTATTCGCTTTAACGAGCATTTTGTAGACTTACGGGAGATTGGATCCAAAAGAGTTAGCTGCAGCCTTATTTCGTATAACGTTCCGATTTGTTCCTGTCGCATTCATTGCTTCGCCCGTGTGGCGAAACTGCCATTTCTTTTTTCTGATGGTGCCCTAAAAGGAAACTAAAGAGCGACCAGTCGGCGTCGAAATTCACTAACTGGGATTGTTGTAAAGTGTGCGATTCATTCAATGCAAGGCGGGAGAGGCATAGTATAGTGCTCGTGCATTGTTTTATCAGATTATTATGACCGCGGTCGACCAGCTTTAGCCAACGCTACAGCTGACAGCATGGGTCAGCGTGCCCTCTCATGAGTAAACTCACTCCTACCTACAATCACTTATGAATGTATCAGTGAGTAAACTCATGAGTAGGGAAGACGTGTTCGGTATAATGACAAAAAATGGGTTACTCAACGATAAAAAAAAAAATCTTCGGGTTTATCGATGCGCGCAATCGACGCCAAAATTGCACAGTGCATGCGTTAACCATAGACGTAGCACCTTACTAAGTTCAACGTGCACCACTATGCTATCAGTAGTATGCTTTATCAAACGCAGTTATTTATCGCAAATGCTTTGAAAATTGAGAGGGAGCTTTCTATTGATACGCGACCAATCATGCATGTCGCTGACAGCAGCCTGTTAAGCGCCAAGTACTTCCTGTGTTCGTCCGAACTTCTTAAATTGCTGCATTTACGTCAGATCTGCGAAAATGACATCTTTAAGCGATCTAATTGCCTTTAGCGCATAACCCGCCATGGAGCGTTGCGCACGAGCTGCTTCTTGGGTTCGCA
Source organism: Rhipicephalus sanguineus (assembly GCF_013339695.2). Taxonomy (NCBI): domain Eukaryota; kingdom Metazoa; phylum Arthropoda; class Arachnida; order Ixodida; family Ixodidae; genus Rhipicephalus; species Rhipicephalus sanguineus. Next base: position 38,612,335 of record NC_051176.1, read on the forward strand.
GTGCGCTGCGCTGCAGTTGTTCACGTGAGAGCGTCGCCGCGACAGTACGATAACACGCGCGCAGACTCTCACTGTGACAAGGCAAAAAAATAAGTCGCTTGGCATCTGCGCGCTTGTTATCGCTTTGCAGCAGCATGCTCACGCTTTCGATTTCTCATCCCCACTGAGCTCGTCAAAGAGAGCCGTTGCAAGGGCGCTTAGGCGCGTCGTAACTTTACACTTCGTTGGCCTTCTTTAATCTCATAAGACCTGAAAGCAATGTCGCGCGTGGCACCTACTCGTGGAGACTGTCGGCATGTTGCCTTCCCCAGGAAGCGAAAGAACGCTATATGTTATTTACGGATGGTCCCACAATACTTGTTGTCCGACAGGGACACCGGGCCTGTCGGCTATAAAACTCAGTTTTCATTCAGAGCCTCAGAACCAATGTCCCTGTTGAAGGAGAAGGAGTCTGAAGAGGTTAACACGCAGAGAACGGGCGTGCAAAATAACCAAGTTTCGAGCCACTAAAATACGTGTGTCTAAAATCGCTCTAGCACGAAATTTCCGCTCGTTTGTCGTAAATACAGCCAATAAAACGTAGAATATTTACAAATTCAATATTAGCACGAAAACAATAAAAACGCGACGCTTCCATGTTTCACCTAATATGCAGTTTGTTTTTTCGACACAGGTTTTCATTTTCTAAAAGCGTGTTCTTGATAGCTTGTGTACCATGCACATGTTGTGCACATGTAGTTTTAAAACACAAATAAGTACAGCGCACGCCTGCAGCACACTTAAAAATAATATAACTTGTGGGTTTCGCGTGTAAAAACAACGGTATGATTATGACGCACGCCGTAGTCATAATACTTTGCTTGAAGAATAAAAAAGGCATGGTAATCGCGGCATCTCACTTTCGCTCGTCAAATCTTACTTTAAGTAGCGCTCGCGGGATGCAAAAATTAAGGGTTCATTATCTTCTCTCCAGGCAATGACTACAGGGGTTCTGCAAGGTATCATTTTATGGCTGCTGCTTTTTAGCTTATACATAAATGACATGGTCAAAATCAGTGATAAACCTAAGTACATAATGTACGCAAATGGCACTAGCCTTTTCTTCACAGGTAACAAACAATACGGATACCATGACCACACTTATAAACACTTCGTTAGAAAGTTTAAACGCATGGAGCGAACGAAATTTTTTACTCATTAATGCAACAAAGACAAAAGCTGTAGTTTTCACTCGTGGAAACAGATTGCTTCTGTAAACAGTAGGTTACGTATAGGAAGCGTGGCAACTGAAATTATAGAGACCGATAGAACTTCAGGAGTATTGTTTAATTGCACAACATCATGGGACGATCAGATTAATAATCTAATTACTAATCTTTCGAAATGTGTAGACATGCTTGCACGAATGCGTTTCTTTCTTCTAGTTTCTGTTAAGCTAACACTTTATAACAGCTTGTTGTTGTCACGTGTCATGTATTGTATTTTGGTAGGGTCAAGTACAACTGCAACCAACATTATTAAAATATATCGACTACAAAAGAGAGCGATTAGGTGTGTAGCAAATGTCAACTGCTATGCACATACTGATGAACTGTTTAATCCTTTTAATATTCTCCCAAGTGACAAATTTTGTGCGTATTACTTCGAAATAGCACATAAGCAATCTTTCATAACAACCGTGCCTTTTTGGAAATGTTTGTATTGGAAACATACCCTACTCCGTACCCTACGCGTCATCAACACTAGAACGTTACATTCTTTAGAAGACACTTAGGGCGACAAATGCTGTGTTTTACTGTTTCTGTGTTATCAAATAAATTACTTCACAGAAAAATAACGAGTGAAAAATGCAGTCCGCGTTACATTAAGCAAGCACTTTAATCGTGATTATTGAGGAAATGATAATTCAGACATTGATGAAACGGTATATGTATATTGTACTTTATGTTGATGTACATCTTAAACTGTACTTTGCAAATGGGTGTCAAGGAAGCCGTTAACGTATATTACAATTTGTGTTGCATAACATTGGTGTTCATTTATACTGCGTTTCTTGTTCCTGTATAGCTTGCGTCATAGGCGTGCGCAGGGTTCCCAATTAGGGGGGGGGGGGGCAAAGGGTCATCGCAGCGCCCCCCCACCCTTCTAAGTCAATGTATGGGGCAGATTTTGCGTCCCCCCCTCTTAGGTGACTAGAAGGGTCAATGTACGGGGCAGATTTTGCGCACCCCCTCTTACGTGATTAGGGGGGGCGGCCGCCCCCCTGCCCCCCCCTGTGCGCACGCCTATGGCTTGCGTTGTACTTCGGAATCTGCGCAGTAAGAAACTGTTTACGTATATCAGAGTTTGTGAGTGCAGCAGTGTTCGTGCATATTTTCACTTCTACTGCGCAAAAGCTTTCGTAGTTAATGTTCGTTTATCCGTCACCCATATGCCCTCGTTGCTTTCCATGTATCAGGCAGGCTGGGGTTCTCCTCGAGTCAAAAACATCACTTTCCTCCCGAACCTGCCCTCATCCTTGAGATGAAATAAAATTGAATTGACGCGAATGACTCCATCGTGTGGGCATCACACAAAATGACGTCACGTGATGTCATCATACGAAAACATCGCATGGTGCAAGGCGTGCCCTTTTCGGGGGCAGCACAAGGCCAGGTGAGGCTCAGAGAGCTTGCAATGCTTCCGATCGCGGAGGCAGTGCACGTTAGGTGCAGAAAGATTTCGGGGGGGGGGGGGGGGGTGGATGACAAGGATCAATACATTCACTGAGAAGGAAAAGAAGATTGCTCGCAGTTAATCACACGTTTACCAACACAACCAGTGCGAGTGCCACTCGCAGAACCCTAAGTCTTACATTACGTTTGCTTTGCTTTTCATTTTGATGCACGTTTAAAAGGGCGCCTTACTGCGCTACGTTGATGTTAGCTGCGAGTACGTGTCCAAATCTACTGGATTGCCGGACCTTTATTTTGGATGTGGCAGCCTCAGTCCCTGGATTTTCCGAAGGCATTGATACACATACGTCATATCACGCGGACCTACTCGATGCGGCGCACAGCACTTTATGATGTTGAAAAAAGAAGGTATCCAGACCAATGAATATGACAACAGGTGAATAACAGACGATACAAACAAAGAATGAAATAATTGGTTTTTAGAATACTACTTTTTTAACATCCGGAATAGATCAAGATGGCTGCAAAACTGAAGAAATTCAGCGAAGCTGAGTATTAAGGATGAGATCATGGGCGGACATTCAAATGTTTTGAAAGACACTTGCGTTAGCCTTAAAGTAAAAAGCAACTGCGCAAATTGCTAACTTTTAAATTTCATTACAATGTCTCATTTACAGTGGCTTCTCTAAGCTTAGTTCGTTCACTGTACGTTGCTGCATTTTAGGAACCCGAGAAGATCACAATAAATGCATGAGAATTGAGAAATAGCTTTCAAACACAATACTCATACAGTAACACGGAACATTTTAACGCAATAACGTTAAAGAGCTCGTTTCGCAGAAATTTCGGTGTCGGTGTCGGCGTCGTTGGTTGTGAGCGAAAAATCATCATCTTGTCCGTGACCGAAAAATCGAGAAAACTGCAAATAATATAAATAATAAAAATGTTAGGTCTGAGTGAGAATCGAACCCAGGCCGTCTGCGAGGAAAGCAGATGTTCTACCACACAACCACGCCTCTGCTTGGAACTGAACTGAAAATAACTTTCGTGCTTCACAAACATACGCGTCCTGTATAAAAGTGTCACAATAGGAGATGTAATATCGTAGAAATGTTTCTTGGTGCAAGCGTACAATGCCATCGGGCGTCCCACCATGTGAATATAACGACGACTTGGTGGTTTAAAGCCAGCCACCAATTACAAAAGGCACACGCATTACTGCGCGCATTCCCTTAAGATCACGTCACGTAGTGGGTGCATCGCAACTTCGAAAACGTTTCTCGGCGCATAATTGCTCCTAGTTTAAAGCATGCTACCCTATTACATAATGCACACACCTTAGTGCGCGCATTCTCTTACCCACAGGTAGTGGTCGAAGTGCGCACTAGGGGCAGGATATCGCTATCGCGTTCAAAGGCGAAGCTTGGCGTCCTCCAATTTTTGTTTACCTAGATCAATTAAACGCGCGTTCTTCTCCTTAGGTTGTTTAAAAGGGTAAGGCATAAACTATGAATGTAGACCTCAGTACCCTGGTATGTGCGGAGGGTTTAAAAAGGCAATAAAAAAACTCATAAAGGGAAGAAAAGGAAAAAAAAACGATAGTACACGTTTAAAGCGAGGAAACAAAACCGAAATGTAAACCTTTTTTGTATTGTTTCGGGGGCGACCTAGAACTCTTGTGGGATATGCTGTGGAAGTAAGTCACAGGCGGTTGAAGAAAAAAAGGAAAAAAAAAAAAAGAGAAGTGTGATTCGAACCGACACCGGCGCGATAACTCCGCGCGCTGAGCTTGTGCGTTTAAGCCACTCGGCCACGGAAGCCTCTTTTTCCTTTATTGCAGTGCTTCAGTTTTCAACAGTAATAAGCAAGTACACACTTTCTACAATTGTTTCACGTACAATACAGGTTCCGTGCGAGCTAGCCATTCGGGTATATCTTTTTGCAGTTTTTTGCAATTCTATGAACAAAGTTGGGGACTCTCGAAAGTATTCCATAGTTGGTCGAGCATCGACATCAACATGACGTACATCCATGTGCGTCCTCCAAACGCTATGCAGAGCATGGTGATGTCATACGGAAATCCATCCTCGTTTTCAATGGCCAGACACCTTATTCCCTGTGCGTCCAGACGGAAATCTTTCTTTAACGTCCTTGCAGAACATCGTAGAAGAACTACCCGCCACGGCAGTATGGTGTTTATGGTACTCGACTGCTGACCCGAAGGTCACCGGATCGAAGCCCGGCCGCGGCGGCTGTATTTTCGGCAGAGGCGAAAATGCTTGAGGCCCGTGTAGTTAGATTTAGGTGCACGTTAAAGAACTCCAGATGGTCGAAATTTCCGGAGCCCTCTACTACTGCGGCCCTCATAATGATATTGTGATTTTGGGATGTAAAACCCCGACAACTATTATTATTCCAGAAGAACACCCCGTCCCAGCAATCAAGAAAAGTATGCCTGATTGTTTCCGGCTTGCGACATAAAAAGCAGTGATCACCACACGGAACGAATAAACCCTTTTCAGACAACCACGTGTTAACTGGCAAGGCACCAGCATGAAGCTTAAAGTAGAACGTTTTGACCCCCGGACGCACAGGCATGCTTTTAACGCGCTCTAACGCTCTGCTCGATGTTCCACCGCAGTAATGAGAGCGGCACAGTGGAATTGGAACTCGGTCAAGGGTGCCAACGTTTCATTCTTAATAGCAAATGCTTCTCAATATACCACATCCATTTGCAGGGCCGTGTTCCAAAAAACGCTTTAGGGAACAACGTTACGCCAAGTGCGGCAAGTTGAGAATGGCTTCAATGGAAAGCTGCGAGTCAGGACTACATGCGATATACTGATCATTAAGATAGCTCTCTAAGTTTTATCCCAGTGAGCGTTCTTGTGTCGAGAAAAAGGGCAAAATTTTCTTCGTTTTCATAGACTCGCATTGTACGACCTTTATCTTCTCTGGGAGAAAATTGAAGCATACTGCAACATGATCGCTGCATTCGTCTGGTGCGTTTCGGTTCTTAGAAGCGCTCGGTGGTCACCATGCGCCCTCTACGCTTAATTATTCGCGAAAAACTGACTCGTTCCACTGAAAACGCGCGAGCGACGAGGCGCGGCCACAAGGCCCGGCAAGCTAGCCGGTATTTAGGGCAAAGATGCGTTTGAATCATGTCAGATGACGTATACGTGGCAATGACGTGCTCGGCTTTTATTCCCTTATAGATTTTCAGTCGCACATATGCATCTTTTTTTTCACCAAAATAAATCAGTGAAAACCTCAGAATAAATATAAGCTGCGCCCCCAAAACTGCCTCGCGCTTGCCATTCACCTGTACAAAACAGTCGCGCTAGGTGTTTTCCGTTGTAACCATAAGTACTTTCTCGCTGCTAATGTGAATACTAAATACATCAGTAATTCGTCGGCCCTACTTGAAATATTTTGTTTCCGCAAACAGTGACCTCGGAATCTTTGCCGAAATTTGCCAGGAAGTTGAAGTTTTCAGCGGCTCGAACATGATGTGTCTGTGTAATGAAACCACCGGCCTGAAATACGCGTGTGGAAATGATCAAATGCAATTGGATGGAGCACCCATGCAAATTTTCTTTGGGTGGGACAGGGACTGCTGTGGGCTTAGCTTACATTTGTGCTTTGGCTGTAACCGACGTTAGATCAGTTGTTGCTGGGCGCGTTTGTTGACGTGATAGTGGCGCAAACCCGAGAAATAAGAACAATTGGAAGATTGGAAGTGAACGACAGCGCGCACAACAAATGACGGAGAGAGAACGACAACACGAGCGCTGGCTAACAACGTTTTCCTTGAAGGCACCAAGGCAATATATACAGGGTATTTTTTTGACAATACAGATTTTTTATAAAAGTCATATGACAGTAAGGCTCCTGTCGTTTTCGCACACCAACTCCACGTCGAGGCGAAAGTACTTTGCCGCAGTTATAATGACACTGATGCGGCCAATTAACAAAACTCGTTAATTATTGTTTTATATATTCACTAGGGGGCACGCGTTTATAATAGAAAGTTGTAGTGCGTGCCACTTTATGACATATCTATTTCTTTAGAAAGTACGAAAGTTGCACGTAATTACAGATATTCGTCATCGAATTTTAAGGCCGATACCGAAACTGACCGCGCCCAGAGCGCAAAAAAAAAAAAAAAAAAAAACGCGACCGCTCTGTCACGTCAGACCGCAACTACACCTGACACGGGAGTCACGAAATCTGATTGAAGGCGCATTGCCGCCGTATCTTTTCGGGAAAAGCCGCAAGCCATCTCAGTTGCGCCAGCGGATCGCCTTACCTTTGCGCGTGGCGTTTGGTACTTATCGGTTTGTTTGGAGCTGTGCACAAAAAAAACCTCAATATCCACCTTTTCTTTCCCTGTGAATCATAAAACTCAGGGGTAGCCGCTGCGGCGCTTTTCCTTGCTGACAGGTGACATTGATTTTCCCGCCTGTTTATAGTTTAAGAAAGAAACAGACAAGCACCACACATCGCACGCTGTTTACTTGTGTATTTCAGAACGCTTGCCGATTTTCTTGAAGAGGTTCTGCTTCGGCGCGCCTTGACTTGAATTTCGTCACTTCCTTGTCGAGCGTAGTTCCGGTGTGACGTAACAGAGCGGTTGCATTTCCTGCGCGCCGGGCCAATGCCACCAAGAAAATTAACTTCAGGCGTGCTCACTGGCGCGGTGACGTCACGCCTCTTGACTGAACGCGCCCGCGCGTGGGAGGCTGGGAAGCTCGTGAAAGAAGAAGTGATCGCGGCGAGTTTTACAAGCCTAATAGCTTTATTTTGCCTTTTGCGTTGTGAATGCATAATGTCTTAAAGTCTGTAGTCATTTATTTGCAATCCAAATTGTTATTCCTCTTAAAAATAAGGAAAGATTGTGCTCCATAAAATACGTGGCCAATGTATAATAGTAAAGTCTGATTGCCCAACACAGCAACGAAATAAATAAATAGGTTAAGATTTATTATTGCTTATTTACACACAGAGACACCTCCCACATTCATAAACACTGTGTCCAGAGAATGCATGTAAACTGTTTTAATTCATTTGGTAAACTTCCGCAATTTCCTTTGCTGAGTGTGCGTTTTTGTGCTCTTTAATACATCGGACTTCATCGAAACGTAGTTCTTCAGAAAAGTGTTTGCAGCTGCCACAACTGCGTTTGTCAGCATAGTGTCAGGATGATGGTCACTGCTACTGACAGAAAAATCTTCAGTTTCTCAAAGATGCCTTGTGACACGCACACGTGCAAACTATTAAAAATAAATAAATCAACGGTATATTACAGGCTTTCTGCTCCACGTTACCCTCATTTACTAAATGACAAAACAAAGAAATCTTTGAGGTTTCTACACGCATCTAAATGCGGCTGAACTGCTGTAGTACATATCTCTTGGAAATAAGCAAGGGGAAAGGGCTTGATAGACGGGTGTTAATTGCAATACCGTTTAAAGCCGCCGAAGCAGCGCTAAGAAATTAACTACGAGCTTAAATGCACGTCGGAACCGTGGCTCACCTTCCCTTTTCTTAACCAAGCATTCGAAGGTGTTACCAGAAGGCAGCGGTGCCTTATGGAAATAACGATATGCATAACGACCCTAAAGAAAATACGGAAATAATGCCTCTTCTGAGGATATACGCAGCAAGACACGCTGTATGATAACGTGTGTACAAATAAAACAACACCCTGCTTTTTGTGGCACTTGCTTTAATTTGACAGATGGTTATTTTTTCTTCAGCTAACTCTGCTGCTAACGACACCGTATCTTAAGAATACACTGGTACATAGATCTGATCATGCCGACGAGCAGGATAGGAGGAAGGTATGTAGCAAGGCGTACTCGGGAAATCAGCTCTTACCAGTTTCTTGGGTTAACTTGTGCACATAAACAAACGAACGAAAAAGAACTCTGTCGTGGCGAAAGAACAAGTATCAAAACACTCCACATTATGTTTTATACTGGCGTCACGGAACTTTCTCGATGAACCACTGACCAGCAAATACATTCGAGAACAATGTACGGGTTACTTCGAGCATGGGCGCGAACCCCTAGCGCTGCTAGGCGGAACGACACGTGCGAGAAATGTGATAGCGCGCCTCACCCCAATATATAGCGGTGCATTCAAAGCGAGTGTTCCAAAACAGAAATATAAACACACGTGGCAGTGTCAAGCCTTACGCTAGCAAGTAAAAAGCGCACACAAGACCATTATTTTATAGCAAGAACCGAAGATGTTGGACGTGGTGCTTTTAAAACAACTCAAAAGGAAGTAGCATAGTTCAACGATACGAGAAACAGCTCGAAACACGGGACAGTGATTGAGACGGACCAAGCGCTGATTTACAACACAGGTTTTTTTATTCCGTGCATGGGGGTATATAAGGCACACGCAACATGAAAGGAAGGAGAGGAGAACAGTGACGTGGAACTTTGTTCACGAAATCTATGTAAGCTTCTGAAAAAAACCATAATCCACTTGAAAGAAACGCAATTTCCCTGGTGAGGAGCATTAACGAAGGCACACTCACGCACATATCACCTTTTTTGTCAATGCAAAATGCCTCATAAATCTCACGTGCTCGTTGATCACTGTATCGCCGAAGTATCTTAAATCGATCAAACATAGCATGACAGCCGCATGCCGAGCTGTGCGGCGCTAGGTAACTGCCAACAGAACCCCGCATTAGATTGCGGTGTTCCCTGAGGCGGTCATTTACACACCGGCCAGTTTGGCCGATGTATAGCAGCGACCGCATAAGAGGGCGATTTCGTATTCCGCGGTTATGACAGCATTCAACAAATGTTTTGGCGTGTTTCTTATCACAGACGCGAGACCTCCTGTCTTCTCTGTTCACCTTCTCTTATATGTGCAATAAGGTGAACAGAGAAGACAGGAGGTCTCGCGTGTGTGATAAGAAACACGCCAAAACGTTTGTTGAATGCTGTCATAACCGCGGAATACGAAATCGCCCTCTTATGCGGTCGCTGCTATACATCGGCCAAACTGGCCGGTGTGTAAATGACCGCCTCAGGGAACACCGCAATCTAATGCGGGGTTCTGTTGGCAGTTACCTAGCGCCGCACAGCTCGGCATGCGGCTGTCATGCTATGTTTGATCGATGTAAGATACTTCGGCGATACAGTGATCAACGAGCACGTGAGATTTATGAGGCGTATTGCATTGACAAAAAAGGTGATATGTGCGTGAGTGTGCCTTCGTTAGCGCTCCTCAACAGGGAAATTGCGTTTCTTTCAAGTGGATGACGGTTTTTTTCAGAAGCTTACATAAAATTCGCGAACAAAGTTCCAGTCACTGTTCTCCTCTCCTTCCTTTCATGTTGCGTGTGCCTTATACACCTCCATGCACGGAATAAAAAACCTTGGTTGTAAGTCAGCGCTTGGTCCGTCTCAAATACTCCCGTGTTTCGCGCTGTTTCTCGTATCGTTGAACATGTACGAACCGGCCCAAATAAGCACTCTAGTTAAGTAGCATAGACTTAGACATACCTTCGCATCTCGCAGAGAACGCATATCTATGTAATCTCGATGGACGGCACGCTCTCATTCCGCTTTTTGGTCGTCCTTCGGGAACGAAAACACTCGGACCTTCGGTCCATTCTCAAAACTTCCGCAGCAGTTGGGCACGCGCCATCGCCCCACTCGGAGAGTTTGCAGGTATACACTGCGCGAACATCCAGTGAACGAAGCGCGCCACATTAACACTCAGCAATTCACAGACGCAGAAAAACGCGGTCTTCTCTATGCAATCACCAACAGAAACACTAGCACGACGAGACAGGCATAGGCGTGCGCAGGGTTCCCCATTAGGGCGGGCAAAGGCTCATCGCAGCGCCCCCCCCCCCCCCCACCCTACTAAGTCAATGTATGGGGCAGATTCTGCGCCCCCCCCCCTCTTAGGTGACTATACGGGTCAATGTACGGGGCAGATTTTGCGCTCCCCCTCTTAGGTGATTAGGGGGAAGGGCGGCCGCCCCCCCTGCCCCCCCCCCCCCCCCCCTGTGCGCACGCCTATGGGGACAGGCTTCGTCAGGCTTCGTCACGTCCACGTGGCGGGAGACGTGGGTCAAAAGCAAGTGACGTCAGAGGCCATGACTGGAGTAGTGAGCATGACTGAATATATTCTAGAGGGCGCTGGCCGGGCACCGAAAGTTTCGGTATGGACCTTAAAATTCGATTATGGATATTTCTAATTACGTGTAACTTTCGCGGTTTCTAAAAAATTGGAATGCCTTAAATTGGCACGCACTACTACTTTCTAATATAAACAAGTGCCCTCAAGTCAATAACTAAAAAGGTAATTAACGACTTTTAACAGCGAAGCTGTTTACCAAATCGTTCCTTCTCCGACGAACAAAAAAACCAACATCATCATAAACGTGTATGTGCCAAAGAAATTCAGTAAATCCCACACGCCACTGGTCCACACAACATGAAGGAGGCAACAGTTAGCCCGACAACAAATGGCTGCGAAGCGACGGTGGCGAGCCGAAGACCCCGAGTACGTATACAACGAGAGAATACTATAGGTAACGGCAAGGGCAACGGCGGCTGCGAGAAGACCCCCGAAGCGATAGAAGGCCTTAGATATATGAGAGGTGCGAACGCTTGGTTTCAGCGCGAGTTTCTGTCTCTGGAGTTTGGACATCTGTGTCGTGTCGGTGACTGTGGTTTAACTCGAACCTCTCTGCGCTGAGAATCAACGCAGAAACACCCTAGCATCACCTAGCTAAAGCCTAGGAACGACCTAGAAGCAACCTAGAAACAACCTGCATCACTTAGCTAAGCCCTAGAAACAACCTATAGAGGCAACCAGATTAGTCTTCAGAATTGTCCAGTTTCGCTGTTTCAAGCCTCGCGCGGCTTAGAGCAAGCTTCTTTTTTTCTGTTAATTAGTCACGTCATTGTAACTTTAGCTGCGGAAAAGTATTTCCGCCTCGGCATAGAGTTCGCGTGCGAAAACGAAAGGAGCCTGGCTGTCATAGAATTTTTATTTAAAAATCTGTGTTGTCTAAAAAGAAAAAAAAAGACACCCTGTAGAAACAAGAACAACCTGCCCCGCATGTGCGAGACCATACAATGAAATCTAAACAAAGATGATGAACAAAGATAGACAAAGATGGACCAAAACAAAGATAGACCAAACAAGTGTCATCCCATACACTCCAAGGAAGAATCGAGAATTTGGGTAGTATTTCTGCCACACAGCAATAATCGTCATCCGGCTTGCTCGCGTTTCCTTTCTTGAAAACCCGGCTCTCGTCACTTTCCTATCAAGAACGATATGTCAGGCTGATAACGCGCGCACCGTTCGTGACCGGGAAGTGCCGGGACCGCAAGATAACGCGAGGAAAGTACGTGAGGTGGATGACGATTATAGCTGTGTGGCAGAAATACCCCCCAAATACTCCATTTTTTTTGTTTTTTAGAGTGTACGTACACGGCGCATCGCACGAGATCAAGAATGTTGCAATGCGCGTAGGAGTTCGTGTCGAGCTTTCGGCACCTAACAAGTCAGGCCGAATCTGCAGACTTGGGAATAGAGAGGCCCCCCAAGCTTGGCCAGGGGGCGCTGCGTCGCGCGCGTTTCGCCGCCTTTCTTGCAAAAACCGGTCGCTGCTCTCCCCGCACCTAGCTGCCTGTTGACTGCACGTTCACGCGCCCTGCACGCGCTGTTGCCTGCTCGCCGTGAACGTGCAGCTTCACGTGTCGCTTGCTCTGATGGTTTAGAAAGTTGCAGAGATGGAAAGAAACATTTTCACTGTGTAAATCTCACCAGAGGAGAGCGGTTGATCGACCACTTTTGCGGGACCGAGCAGGTCGCCAAGGACGATGCTATTGATAGCTTGCACGTGACGTCATGGACGCACAACATCTCCAACATGGCGGCTTAGATGACGTCAAGGCAGTATAATCACGCAACGACTAACTTTCTTCAGGGTGATAATGACGTGGCTGGAACGTTGCTGGGCCTCTGTGCATGAATAACGAAGGAACCCGCATGCGATGTACTCATAACACCAACGTGACATAAAGTTCATCTCCCGCCATATTGGTGCTCCAACGTGGCTCTTTCAGTGACGTCAGTGCAAGCCATGTATTTGTGCGAGCGCTATGTGCGTGCCGGCGGTGAACGCCACATTTCTATGACATGAATAGGCAGGTGACTGCGCGAGTTCTGTAATTATGATATCGGTGAAACGCACCTTCGTTGCGGCATTCATGTCTCCTCGAAGCTGTCAGGAAACAACCACCACGTTTTCGCGTGCGTTTTCCATTCATAACTTTCGATTGCTTGGTTGTCAAGTCTGTCGTGCGGCTTTAAATTTATTACGAGCTCAGTGGCAAGAGCATAAATTTACATCTGCCCTGTTGAATCACTGCCAGCATTTCAATGCGCAGTGTTCAGTTTCGTGGGAGTTTCACTTTTGCGGAGGTTTGCATCGGATGATAATAACGTCGGATCACAAGTTTAATGCAATCTTGGATTTTTTGGAGCCCCTTTTGACAGCATAATAATGCGCGAAAAAAACTTTTTCATGCCCACTTCGACCATGCCTGTTTATTGCAGAGGCGTGTTTCATTTCGGATAATATCGACGCCTGATCCCGCACCGTGTTCGCTGATTCGAATGCCGCTTTGGTTGTTTCGACAGCTCGCTTGGTCAGCATCGTACTATACAATACCCACTGGGATAGCGCATGTTTATGACTATGCCGCGATTTGTGCCCGATGATAAGGGCGTCTGATTTCAGGAAGCCATCGAAAATTTAATTGCCGACTTGGTTCTTTTTTCAGCTGGTTTCCAAAGCGGCAGCTGTATATCGCCCGCGGCTCAGGCGCATGCAAGGCTCTAATATATTACGTGCTGAAACTGCGATAATATGAGTGACGCCTTGGTGGGGGACTACGGATTAATTTCGGCCACCTGGGGTTCTTTAACGTGCACCTAAATCTAAGTACGCCGGTGTTACTGATTTCGCTACCATTGAAATGCAGCTGCAGTATGCGGGAATGGAACCTACGACCTCCATGTTAACAGCGCCACATCTCAGCCTGCCAAGCAATCACGGCGTGTCGCATGCAAGGCCAATATAAAAGCTCATTGCAAACATGCAGCCTAATTCTGTTTGCACTGAGACGCCACGGGAAATGTACCACCGTCAGCTGAATAAAACACTTGCGCTACTCACGGTACGGTATTTAAACTGTGGTGAATTAGGCCAACATGCTCCGCTGCTGTCACATTACACATGGTTGACACGGACAGCCGGCGCGCAATCTCGAAATGTACAGCGGCTGTCTATTTCTTGTAGCTTCGGTTCACAAACGCACTTCCCTTTCAAGTGAGCATGGCCATCGCGTTTCTCCCCGTCAATAGTTCGTAATACTGTGTACGACAAAAATTGCTTCAAGGTGACAAGACCTCGAAAGCATCGCTTAGTCGGCGAACTGCCATAATCTACTCTTGACGCCTCTGCTCCTCGCACTCCTTGCATTGGAAACGGTAGAACTTGATGGGCAGTTTTCGGCTCTTTGTCATTTTAATACTTTTGTGGCAGTTCAGAATGCAGCGAGACTGCGTGCTTGCTTTCCAGTACGACAATGGACCGGCATCCATAGCGTGAAAAGCGTGAGATAAAAGCCCCGGGGAGCACGTTCTCCGCACGCGCAATGGGAAAACCAAGCAAGCGTGACCCGTCCAAGCTACCGGAGATTCCCCCTCTCTCGGATGGGGCGGCGGACGGCGCTGCGCAAAAATTGAGCATGGTCCCCGGTGAGTAAGACTATGACGGAGAGCACAACCAAGGAAGAGCTAGTACTTGAGAATTTCAACTGAAAAAAAAAGGGCCAAGGAAAAATTCCAAACCGCACTGCCCCGGCTTTGGATGGGGGTTCCCGTTAGCCTCATTAACGAACTTGGACATAACACTAAAGAGCCACTGTTGCAAGCCGTAGAAAAATGCTTACAGGAGACGCAAATACTAGATAGTTCGCGAAAAAGTAGAATGAACCTAATTTATAAAGGCAAGGAAAAAAAGGATAAGATTGGCTCGCATAGACCACTAACCATTACATCGGTACTATACAGGTTGGCAATGCAAGCAGTAAAAATGAAAACAGAAGCATGGGCAAAACGCAGTGTTGTAGGCGTTACCGAAAAAAAGTAACTAATTTCGTCACTCGTTACGCTTACAAAAAAGGAACGCATTACCACCCTACATTACCTCGTAAAAAAGGTAACGCGTTACCGTTACAGTTACCCAAAAAAAGTAACGGACGTTACTTCTGCCGTTACTCTATGGTCAGAAATTTTATTCACCGGATTTATACTGTAGGAACCCCAAATAACAGTTTTACAGAGTTGATATATACATTTCACACAAAACGTCTATCACAAACGACAATTTTAGCGCGAAGTACCGACTTAACGAGAATAGGTTGCACAAATGTGTCGTACCTAGGCAACAGTAGCGTTGGCCTAGATAGTGACGAGGCGGAGGCTGCGCCGGTTTGTGCGCACTGTGTCGCCACATACCTTACCCGTTACAGTTCCTAAATAGTAACGAGTACGTTAATAAGTTACCGAAAAAAGTAACGCGTTACTGGTAACGCCGTTACTTGTAACGCGTTACCGCCAACACTGGCGAAACGTAACGATATTTTGGGAGAACTTCAGAATGGATTTCGAGTCGACAAGCAGGTAGATGACAACCTATTTGTTCTTACTCCTTGTGTAGAAATATCTAAAATAGAAAACAGGGCATTCTACGTGGCTTTTCTAGACATCACTGGGGCGTATGACAACGTTAATCAGGAAATATTGTGGGACATATTGAAAGCAATGGACATAGGCGACGGCTGTATACAGCTTTTGAGGGAGATATACTGAGAAAATGCAGTTTACATAGAATGGGAAAGAATGAGTAGCAAAGAGAACACTGAGATTACCGAGGGGCTGAGACAGGGATGTCCTTTGTCCACGCTGTTATTCATGCTGTACATGATGAGGTTAGAAAAATCGCTAGAAGGTAGCAACATTGGTTTTAATCTGTCACACAAACAGGGCGGCGTGATGATTGAGCAGAGGCTTCCAGGTTTATTTTACGCTGACGATATTGTCTTATTTGCAGACAGTCGAGATGACAAACAGAGGCTAGCAGATATATGCAGAAGGGAAGGTGCAGCTCTAGGACTAGGATTTGGTGTAACAAAATGTGGATTCATGGTATTCAATGATCCCGATGATCAGGCGGTGTCATTACAGGGCCAAGAAATACCAAGGGTGAATGAATACAAGTACTTCGGAGTATGGGTAAATGAGGGTGATAGGTACATGGAGGTGCTGGAAAAAGCCTCGGCAGCAACGGGAAAGAGGAATGCAGCAATAATGAAGCACAGAGCATTGTGGGGATACAACAGATACGAGTTGCTTCGAGGTCTGTGGAAAAGTGTAATGGTTCCGGTGCTTACATTTGGGAACTCAGTGGTGTGCATGAGGTCAGAGGTGCGACCAGAAATGGATGTAAATCAAAGGACTGTGGGACGCCTCGCGTTGGGCGCTCACGGGAAGACGACAGGCAAGGCTGTTAAGGGTGATATGGGATGGGCCAGGTTTGAGGTGAGGGAAGCTCAGATCCCAACGAGGTTTGAAGAAAGGCTAAGGAATATGAAAGAGAGTAGATGGGCAGATAAGATGTTCCAGTATTCGTATAGGAAGAGCGTTGACACACAGTGGAGAAAGAGAATTAAAGAGACTCACCAGCAAGTATACGGCTGGCGGTGTAAACGATATGGCAACAAAGAGCGTTAAACGAAAAGTCACAGAGGCGGAGAGGATTTACTGGATGGCAGCAGTGGAAAAAAACCGGCTCTGAGTAAATACTGAAAGGGCAAAAAGAAAAGGAGGAGAGAGGCATTTTATTATAATTCGAGGGGAAGCGCTTTATTGTTTGAACTTTGAAGCGAGGTAGGGCTGCCTTGGAACTCGTCGTTATAAAGCGAGATCCAGAAAGAAGAAAAAATATACATGCTGTGCGGCAGCTAAGGAAATGATGCAGCATGTTCTGATTGAATATGGCGACATCCACGCAGGTGTGCGGTTGGGGACGAGCCTACATGAAGCCTTGGTTTTAGGGATAACATTGGAAAGCTGAACATGCCCGCGATAGAAATACGTATGAGACGGCTAGAGTATTGGTGGCAGAAAACCTTGAAGAAAAGGTCACTTCATGTCAGAACCGGCTCTCGCATATGAACCAAGTTGTTCTGACGCTTGAAAGGAAGATCGACGATTTAGCGAACCAATTTGGTCATTTTTGGGCTACCAGAACTAGAGGGTGAAAACGGTGGATCCCTCCAAACAGCCGTAAATGAAGGTATCTTTCAAGATCTTCTACAGCTGGAACCAGTAGCGATTGAACGCATTTGCAGATTAGGTCGTCCGTCTCCGAATAAGAAACGACCGGTCATTCTGAGACTGCTCGATACGAGAGATAAAACATTAATTTTTAAACAATGCCACAAGTTAACGAACACTGCTATATCAATAAGTGAGGACTATTCGCAGAAAGTTCGTGAAGTTAGGCGGAAGCTTTGGGCAAGTGCGAAAGAAAACCGGGAGAGAGGGGACAATGTTTCCTTAGCTTTTGACAAATTGTACATCAATAAAGTGGCGTATGTTTGGAACGAGGAAATAAATGATAGAGTTGCTGCTCAAAAAAACGACGAAGGAATTTCACGCCGCCCAATGACCCGTCGTCACGCGCAAAAGCTAAGGTAGACACTGGTTTCGCCGATTGCCAAGGCAATGTTTTGAAGATTCCGTATTTAGAAATCAACCGACCATCCTACGGAAATTCAGTTTCAGCCAAAGAAAAACACCTGCGTATCGTCAATTTCAACGCTCGTAGTGTAGTAAACAAGACAGATATACTTGAAGTTCAATTGCTACGGCATGATCCACACATTGCAATCATAACAGAAACTTGGATGAACTAGTCTTTCCACCCAATTACAGTCTTTGGCAAAGATAGAATGCACAAAGGCGGGGGTGTAGCCGTTCTAGTGAAAGATCAGATGGACGCGACGCTTATCGGTGATACTCCCGACCTGGAGTGCACATGCGTCAAGTTATCATGCTGGGGCCATTGCTTCGTGTTGTACGCATGTTACAGGCCACCTGACGCTGCACCAGATTACTTGATTTTAACTTCAAGAGCACATGTCTTCGTACCAAAATAAGAAAATTTTATTGATTGGCGGTCTCAACCTGCCTGGTGTCAATTGGGAGCTGCTCCAAGCAAAAAATAAGAGTGATGAAAACGCTAGCATTCTTTTCGACATTATGCTGACACATGATCGAATCCAAGTGGTTAATGAACCCATGCGTGTGCAAGGGTCGTCCTGTTCTGTATTAGATGTTGTATTTTTAAACCGTGCATTTTCTGAGCATATTGTGTCAATTGAAGATGGTTTGTCAGAACATTTCCTTGTTGCGGTTTCTGTACCCATTGTCAAGATTGCTGTTCGCGAAATTCCCGAAACGATATCTATTAATGATTATTCGAGAGCTGATGACGCCAGCATCGTCGACTACATGGAAACCTGTCTTACGCGCTTTGCTGATAGTGGCAGTGAAGTGAGTGCATTGTGGGCAACCTTTACTACAATGTGCAAGCATTGCATAGATAGATTCATACCTACTAAATCTAAGAAAGTCAATAAAAGTACGCCGTGGATGACGCGTGTTATAATCCAATTGAAGCGCAAAATCAAACGAATAAAGAAGAAGCATGCGCGTACAGGGATTATCAGTGAATTACAAGAAAAGCTAGCATGCGCCGTACATGATTCGAAATAATTCACTGTAACATTGCCCAACTTTATAAAGAACGCGCCGCATAAGTTTTGGGAATACCTAGGCGAAAGCAAGAAGTCTGTCACGGAAATCACAGTTAATGGAACCGGTAATAACAACTTGAATGCTATCGCACAACAATTTAACGATTATTTTCATAGCGTATTTACCAGTACACGTTCAGGGTTACCTTTAGACTCTGTAGTGTTTCAACGCCATGAGGCGAACTTCATCTCATACCACGGCATTGCGTCTATGTTGCTAAATTTAAAAACCAAAACAACTCCTAGCCCTGATGACATCCCAAATGTGTTCCTCAGGCGATACGCCGAAACTATTGCCAAATTCCTGGTTGTGTTATTCAGAGAATCTTTGCTATGTGCAAAAGTACCTAGTGATTGGGGGATAGCTCGAGTTGTCCCAGTCTTTAAGAAAGGCGATCGATCGTTACTACAGAATTACCGCCCCATATCACTGACGTCATCATGCTGCAAAATTTTCGAGCACATAATCGCAAGTCGCATTAATGAATTCTTAAAAGAAAAGTCGATACTAACTACTTGTCAACATGGCTTCAGAAAAGGCTGCTCGACTATCGCACAATTAGTTGTAGTAATCGATTTATTTGCTAAAGCTTTGGATGCTAACGGTCAAATTGATGCTGTATTTTTGGATTTTAGCAAAGCCTTCAATAGGGTGATTCACAAAAACTAATTCTAAAGTTAAGAAACATCAACCTCCCAGATATCTTAATTTCCTGGATCGCAGACTATCTGAATAACCGTAAACAGTGTGTTTCAATTGATGGACACAACTCGGGCTGTCTACCAGTCACTTCAGGTATGCCCCCGGGCAGTGTTTTGGGTCCATTACTATTTCTTTTATATATTAATTACATTGTCACCGTCGTCACACCTGGAACACAAATAAGACTGTTCGCAAACGACTGTGTTGTGTTTCGTACAATTAAGTCTGTGGAAGATCAGAGGGTACTAGATTTCAGCTTGAATAACATATCCTTGTGGTGCGAGAAATGGGGCATGGCTGCAAATACCGACAAAACTGTCTCTCTTCGCATAACGCATAAAAAGAATCCCCTCGATCACGTGTACAAAATGGCGTCTGTCCCATTAAAACAAGTTGATAGCTATAAATACCTTGGCGTAACCTTCACTGCCAATCTCTCTTGGAACCTTCATATTGAGAACACATGCTCTGCTGCATTCCGCAAACTAGCTTATCTGCGACACAAACTTTGAAATTCTCCTTCAAATGTTAAGTTACTCACCTACCTAATCTATATCCGCCCAAAAGTAGGATATGCCTACGTAGCATCGGACCCGTATACTAAGCTCAATATCAACAAACTTGAGAGAATAAAAAGAAAATCGGTTCGTTTTTTTATTATAAATACAAACGTTCGGACTCCCCGTCACAGCCAATGTTGGCTGATGAGATTCCTTCTCTTGAATCAAGAAGACAGAAGTACCGCTTGGATTTTTTACATAATCTAATTGACCACAAGTTCACCCTCGATCCTTCGCTTTATTTAAGCCCTCTTTTCACAAGGCAAACACGGCACCATCGCTCTGATGCATTAACACCTATCTATGCTAGGGCAGACAGGTATAAGTTTTCTTTTTTTCCACGGACCATTTCAGAATGGAATTCTCTGCTCGCACCGTAGAACTTCTGACGATCTGGGTGACATGTACTTTTCTGTACCTTTTTTATGTTCATTCTATCGCAATTTTGTTACGTTATTTTGAATATGTATGCATTTATATATGTGTATATATGTGTGTATATATTTGTATGTGTATTAATATACATATGTATATATTTAGTTTCGTGCACAATTATGTATGCCCGTCCTGCAAGGACCACAATGTGGTCTGCAGTATGTACTAAATAAAAATTAAAAAAAAATGCTGCCACCGCAGCCGGGATTCCATCCCGCGACCTTATAATCAGCACTCGAGCCCTACGCCGACTAGACCACCGTGGTCTGTATGTGGCGATTTTCAATTACTGCCTTTTTCTTACTTATTTTTCTTTCATATACCCTTTAGTTGTGAAGTGGACTTTTGTTCCGCGCGGTGTGTTTTCCCTATTGAACCTACTTTCTTGGTTTTGATTAGAACCCGAGGCTACTTGTTTTTCACATGTTAGAGGAAATGGCCGACTGCCGTGTTTTTCTCATTTTTATTTTTTATATTTCATCTATTAAGCATCGCACTACTATCGTCGTCACATATGTTATGTAAAAAGAATATGTCCTGTCATTGACTTTCTTTTTTATTTCTATACCCTTTTGGGGTCTTTGCAGGTGTACTTTTTTCTACTTCATTGTCTCATTTTTGTTATTGCCGTAATACTAGTTTCATTACGAATCTTTTATTGTAAGCTTTGTGTTAATCAATCAAACAAAGCTTTTCCTGCATTTACTAATTTGCTTCAAGTTATTTTCGCTCCCCCAACGTACTCACATTTATTTAGGCTTTGTCATTTGCGTCATGATTACATTTCATACCATGCTGACTTGCTGCTCGACTTTGTAGCGGCGCAGCCTTGTCAAGCTGCAGCTATGGATGCCTTTTTTTATTGCGGTAGCAATTATATGGACATCCGGCGGGTTTTCGCCGTCGCCGTCATGCTCTGTGAGAAGTCCAAATCGCTAACATCGCCCGGAGCATCGTATGTTGTACGCGTGAGTAAAAGCATGCAAGCGCTGGAAAAGAACGTGGCTGAAGCACAAATGAAACGAGCCAGCCGTCTCCGTCGCACGAAGGGTGCATGCGACAAAATCAGCCCGCGTGCGAGGCCTGCAGTCGATGGCCCCTCAAGCAGAGAGAAAAAGCGCCGACCATCATTTGCCAGGCGAAGGAGCGTCGGTGGGGGGCAGGGGGTGGGCTGCGTCGCCTGGGCAGCAGCTGCGAACGTTGCTCATAAGGGCGCGGTCGCAAGCGCTGGTGCGCGCGCTAGCTCGTCAGATAGCTCGTAAACTTCCTGTGCTCTCAACTCTTCACGTTTAGAGGACTGACAGCACGAAAACCGCTTCGGTCCCTGGAGCGGCCGTATTCCCTCAAACCAGCGTTTTGTTGAGTTATGCGAGATCGAATCCAAAAGAGCTAGCTGCTAGCCTTACTTCGTATAACATTCCAATTTGTTTCTGTCGCATTGATTGCCTTGCCCTTGCGGCAAAACTGTGATTTTTTTCCCGTAGAGAAATAAAAGTGGTGCTCTCTTCTTCAAGACAACAGCACCTGTCGCAAGCCGTAGCCAGCCCGTAGACCCCGAAATTCGAAACGCTGGCTCCAGCGACGCCTTGTATTCACTTATTTGTGAACCTTGTGTTCACCTTGTGTTCACTGAAAATGTGTCGCTATGCACGCCGACGAAAGCTCTCTGCCACGGAGGAAGGAAAGAACTTTCCTTCCTGCGTGCCCTCTGCACAAGCTGATGTTTCCCGACGTATTGCCAGATGGCATCCATATCTCACGCAGCGCCTCCTCTATCGTCTTTCGACGACACTTGCAGCGAAGCACGCAGATACGCGACCAATTTTTCCTCTCTGTGTGTGTGCGTGCGTCGTTTTTCTTTTTTTCTCTCTCTAAATCCTCTTCTCAACCCCTATTTTCCCACCCCAGAGGAGGGTAGCAAGCCGGATTTTAATATCTGGTTAACCTACCCGCTTTCCTCTTCATCTCTCTCTCTGAATATTTACGTACCCCCTAAAGAGTGACCTAATTTGCAGTGGATAAGGTGTTCTCTTCAGTTGGTGACGTCGAATGACGTTGAAGGTTGCTTTTATTGTGACATGAGTTACAAAAAAAAGCTATGTTATCACTGTCAGGTGGTTTTGTGTGGGTTATACATGACCAATCCTGGTAATAAAGTTTCATTGTTGAAAATTAGCGCTTGTGTTCGTTTGTCACTTCGTATTTTGTAACCGTCTCCTTCTGTTCTGTGCTACAAGCCATTTCACGATGAACCAACAATGTCAAATTCGTTTGTGCACGGCTTTTTTTTTTTTTTTCAAGCCATAAGACCGGTCTGATGACGATGCCGCACGATGTGTGCGCCGGCGAGAAGTGAGACGGACCATTTATGTCGTGAAACGACTGCGGGCAAAAAACGTGGGAGGGCGGGCGCGCCAGGCGGCGAGGAGAAAGCGAACGCGGTACTTTTCCCGTTCCAGTGGCCGTTACGAGGTGGCAGCGCCGCTTCCACTCCTCGCGGCTGCTCCGTATGCATCTTGAAATAATTTGCAAAAGAAACAATGCCTCCACGACGTCACTTAGAGGTCAACAGGTAGAGGACGGCGCATATGGGAAGAGGAGGGTTGCCGCGATACCCTCCTTACCCACTTTGCATGCAAGGATGTGTCCTCTTGCAGATCCGCGGGCCGCACTGTGATAACGGCAGAATGCGGAGCAGAATTCGAATAAATGTGACATGTCTACGAAGTAGTCCTACTTTGTTTAGCTCGTAAGCACCTATTATTTTAGAAGAACTGGGACATCTCTCATACACACCAGCGCCAAGCAATTATAATGAGAAATATTTATACACCAAACCATCGTCGACTGCAAATATTCGCTGTTAAAATGTTTCATTTCATGTATTTACTCGCTTTAAAATTACAAAAGTCTGGGTACGTTTAATATTGCTTGTTGGCGGGCTAGTTCAATTTGAAGGGTTGTAACGAGCATTGCAACGGTATCGTTTAAGATCACAGTTCACTATACCACAGCTATAATGGGGACTAGCCTCAAGAAAACTTGCTGGCATGATGATTCGCTAATTTTGTTCGTGTGTTTTGAAGTGCATCAACAACAGCTGGCCCATTTGTCAAAAACTGAACACAAGCAACAACTGAACGTCCTTGTTTTTATTCAGACATTTCTTACTAGAAAAAGGATTGATCTGCACGCAGTGCGAGAGTGTTAGTTTGCAGACGCAGTTTTTATGCACACATGAAATTAGTACAAATAAGTGAACACAAGTTAGAGACGATCCAAACCAATGCAAAATTTGATAAGCATCACGTGGTCGTTACACATGCCTGTATATGTCGACATATTAAACATTGAACAAAATGTCAGCCCAACGAAGCCTTATATTTCAACTATTTCACGAGCAGGTAGTAGCACATCGGCTGCCGCGATGACGTATGCGCCGAGCGGCACTCCTATTACGTCATTCCTCTCAGGCTTGGGCAACACTGGTTTACTCATGCAAAATAAATACCTGCTCATTGAATCTTCCGTGTACCAGTTCTCATTAAGAAACGTCCGAAAACTCTGCATAACTTGAAGCCCTGTGCTGGGACACCACAGAGCCGCATAAAACATGTGACGCCTGGGTATAGATTTGTCCGTCTGATGCTTGGTTGACCTGGTCGGCCTGGTTTTCTGTGTCGTCTGTTCCTTCCGCGCCTCACCGCGCTTCTCTGTCGTAACTCTCCCATCTACATACGTGGCACAACAACCGAAACAGATAACCGAGTGCGATTGCGGTGATATCGCTGAGCGAGTGGCAAGGGTGAGCGGAGGCAAGAGCGAAGGACGAAGGATGTCAACCACTTTTCGAGCTTAGCCCGACTTCAATTTAAAAAAAATATAAACAAAAATTATACAGATATAAAGGTTGCTCCCTTTGAAAGTTCTTTTTTCCAAAAATATTGTGGCTGACAAGAAATACGAGCGTACAAATCCAATTCCCTTTATTCCGTCATACCGCTATCGGCGAGGATATTCCTTGAAACAAAAACTAGCGCTCACGTTCCGGGAGCCCCGAGAGGTCGCGCACGCAAGAAGGCGAGGAGGAAACCTGACCGGCGGGCGGCCGTTTTGTTGCATCGCCGGCTGAATCCATCTCCGCGGCGCCACTAACATCCGTTTGTTGGCACGTCGCTGTCGATTATGGTCCTGGAAGTAGCAATGCGGGCAAAATAGTGATAACCGCAAGACGACACGGCGTAGGTTATTGGCCCCCCAGTGACATGGGCCAACCACAGAAACCAAGCGGCGGAACAGCCGTCCGCCCGTCCGGATTTCTGCTCGCGCTCGTCATTTTCTTCTTTGCGTGCACGACCCGTCTGGGAAACAGAATTACTCTTTCGGGGGTTGACTACACGACGGCACAATAGGGTGCAGCCTATGCGGCCCGGCTGAAGGAGAGGAGGCGATGCATGCACACACTCTTCGCCTCCATCCTCCTCCGTTTAGCCGAACGGTGCGCTCACTTCAACAACTCTCCTCCAACGATTGAAAGTATCCGGTATTTTTATTAATGAAGCAGTAAGCTGGTCACCCTTACCAACATAGAATAGAATTTCAGTCCAATCCTTTTGGCTTTTAGTTCTTGAAGATGTTGAAATCCACCTCACATTTTTATTTCTCTATCCAGTGGAAAATCTGCGCTTCCCGCAGATGTCAGTTTCACTGATTTTGCAGATGGTCAGATATGCTGCGAGTGTAGTTGTGAGCATGATGATGATGTATGGAGTTTTATGGCGCAAGGGCCACTAATGGCCAAAGAGCGCCATGACTAATGATGGGATGTTTATACTTGTCAGCGATTTGCGTTGTCATGATGTAGGATGGCTGTAAAGGGGCCTTAAAAAGACGCGCTCTATACAAGCGTAAAAAATATATATACAGTAAAATTAGGGCGATGATTTATAGAATGGTCTATGGTTATTGAATAGCTGATGAGCAATCATAATTACGGAAGGTGAGAAACGATGACTAGTACGTGTGCCTCCTCACTTCCTTTGCATCCAAAGGCATGGAGGCCACTGCTTTTCTTTGAAAGAACTACCGCAGCAGCGGCCTCTCTGGAGAAGCCGTGCTGCGGTTCCCTGAGTAAATAACATTAAAACTATGTATATCTCTGAAATAACGGAAGAGTGAGTCATGGTTAAAAATAGGTTCCCTGCCTACGAACATAGAAGGGTGAAGTGGAAGATGGTGGTATGATGGGAAATGTTTTTCTCTAATATCTTCTAAATGCGTGCATTGAAGCAGGATGTGCAGGACAGTAAGTGGCGCACCGCATTTTTCACACATGGGTGGGTCACCAACGGACAAAAGGTGTGCGTGTGTACTATATGTATGTGCTATTCTAATTCTGCAAAGTGTGACTTCTGTTTGACACGACTTTGATACCGGTGACCAGATGCCAAGACGTGGCTTGATGACGTGTAGCTTATTTTGTTTGTGCCTATCCCATGTGCTCTGCCAAGAGTCCCTGAGCTTTCTTTTGAGGAAGAGTTTTAAGTCTAATGCAGGGATGGTTATGGATGTATTAGGACTGTTTTCGTGGGCGGATGCAGCTAGCTGGTCCGCCAACACGTTGCCTTAGATATCGCGATTCCCTGGCATCCAGCACACTACGACACGCTGTTCAAGAGCGTAGACCGTGCATATGAGTGTGTAGAGGGAGATGAGCACTGGGTTTTTGTGTTTTTTGAGAGTTTTGATGGCTGTTACCACGCTTAGGGAATCGGTGTATATAACTGCCTTTTGTAGCTTTAATTTTTTAATGTGTTTAACGGCCGCAAGTATCGCGTAAGCTTCTGCCGTGAAGATACTGGAATCAGGGTGCAGAATACCGGAATCCCAAAAGGATGGACCAACGGCTGTATAAGATACAGAAGTATTGGACTTTGAGGCGTCTGTAAAGAATTCTGGACAAGAGTATTTGTCTTGTAGCTCGAGGAAGTATGCACGGATATGTGCAATAGGCGCGTGTTTTGTAACTTCCACGAAAGATATATCGCAACTATACACTGCAACTGCCACGGCGGGAGTTGTGCAGCGGGAGCCATAAGACAGTGTTCAAGAAGTGGCACACCCGCTTCCTGAGCTAGGCCCCTCACACGAAGTGAGTAGGGCGGTCTCACTGAAGGACAGTTGTCAAAAAGTGCAGAGCGGGACAGATCATTGACAGCAGAGTGTGAGGGGTGTTCGTTGTTTGCGTGCACCTTGAGAAAATATGTGAACGATATGTAGGATCTCTGCAGGTGGAGCGACTACTCATTAGATTCAACGCAGAGGCTCTCTACGTGGCCCGTTCGAAAAGCGCCCGTAGAGAGACGGATGCCCAAATGCTGGACAGGGTCCAGGATCTTCAAGGCGCTCTGTGTTTCAGACTGATGAACAACGGCCCCGTAGTCTAGGCGCGTTCGAATGAGGCTTTTATACAGGTTCATTAGGCATTTCCTGTCAGTGCCCCATGAAGTGCGCGACAACACTTTTAGGATATTCATAGTCTTCATGCACTTATTGTTATGTATTTGATGTGTGATATAAAGGTGAATTTAGAGTCCAGAATGACGCCTAGAAACCTGTGCTCTACCTCTACAGGTAACCGCTGGCCATGCAGGTCAATTTCGGGATTCGGGTGGAGGCCTCTCTTTCTAGAAAAGAGAAAACAGGTGCTCTTTTGTGGATTTAACCGGAACCCATTCTCACCTGCCCATTGGGACACCTTCTTCAGGCCGAGCTGGACCTGCCGCTCACAAATCGCGAGACTGCACAATTTAAATGCTATTTGGATGTCGTCAACATACGTGCAATAAAACATAGTTCGTGGGATACAACGATGCAACGAGTTCATTTTTATAATGAAAAGTGTACAGCTTAGTACACCACCTTGAGGCACGCCGGTTTCCTGCACGAACGATCGTGACAAGGCATTTCCAACCCGAACACGGAATGTGCGGTTTGACAGGTAACTTTCAATTATATTTAACATCCGGCCACGTATGCCTAAGTGTATCAGGTCTCTCAGTATGCCGAACCGCCACGTCGTATCATAGGCCTTCTCCATATCTAGGAATACAGAGAGGAAGAATTGTCTGTGGACAAAAGCCTCGCGAATTTGAGCCTGAATACGTACGAGGTGGTCAGTGGTGGATCGACCTTCTTGGAAGCCGCACTGATATGGATCAAGCAGCTTGTTTGATTCTAGGAAATGTATTAAGTGGCAGTTAATCATCTTCTCAAATACTTTACAAAGGCAACTTGTTATTGCTATGGGCCTGTAGCTGTAAACACTAGATGGATCCTTTTCCTGTTTCAGAACAGGGATCACAATGGCCTCTTTCCAGGCAGAGGGAATCTCGCCGGAAGTCCATACAGCGTTATAGAGGCAGAGGAGCGTTTTCTTTGTTTCGTAGGGTAAGTGTTTAAGCATTTGGTATATAAGACGGTCAGATCTTGGGGCAGATTCATTGCAGCAGTTAACCGCTGCTTGCAGTTCAGCTAAGTTGAATGGTTCGTTAAATGATTCGTTTTTTGCACAATTTCTTTCTAACTTTTGCTTTTCTATAGTTGTTTTGTGTCGTTTGAACGTGTCGGAGTAGTGCGTAGAGCTAGACACACGTTCAAAATGTGTACCAAGAGAGTTTGCTTGGTCTTCCAGACTGTTGCCATCTGTGTTTACTAAAGGAAGTGAATGTGTTTGTTTGCCTCTTAACCTGTTTACCCTGTTCCACGTCTTACCCTCGTCTGTGTAGGAGTTAATGCATGATCAATACTTCTGCCAGCTTTCTCTTCTTGCCTGCCGGCGTGTTCGCCTGCCTTGGGACTTGATCATTCGTTTTCGTTTTCTTCTGACGTGCTTAACAGTATGGGAAAATGGTCGCTCCCGTAGGGATTTTTAATGACATCCTAGTTAAAATCAAGTAAAAGGGTGGGTGAAAGAATACTAAGAGCGCTAGATGAGTAACTCCTGTTTGCGAGGCCAAAAAATGTTGGCTCTTTCTTATTGAGCAGGCATGCACCAATGGAAAACAAAGTGCTCAATAAGACGGCCTCGCGCATCGCTGCGAGAGTCCCCCCACAAGCTGCTGTGTGCATTGAAATCGCCAAAAACGAGGTATGGTTCTGGCAATTCATCAATAAAGGCCTGAAATTCGTGTTTGTGTAACTGGTAGTATGGGGGTATATAGAGTGAGCAAATAGTTATAAGCTTGTTGAAAAGAACAGCGCGAACGGCCACTGCCTCCAGGGGCGTTTGCAACTGCAATACTCGACATGCTACATTTCTATCCATTATTATAGCAACGACGCCAGAGGATGTGAGAGCATCCTGGCGATCTTTGCGGAAGATGATGTACTGTCTGAGAAAATCAGTATGTATTAGTTTCAAGTGTGTTTCCTGTACACACAGCACTTTTGGTTTGTGTTTGTGGAGAACTTCCTGAACATCGTCGAGGTTCCTGAGAAGGCCCCTCACGTTCCATTGGATAATTTGCGTGTTCATGATGAAACTAAAGTAGTGGTGTGTGTACGAAAAGGGAGTTGTGGATGTTTAGGTGGGCAGTTGGAACTCAACTAACAGGGCCGTCCACCGGCCCTGTTATCGGCTTCTTAGTTTTCTTAGCACGTTCCAGGGAGCTGCGCCGATCTTTCGGCACCAGGGGCGCCGAAGTAGTGTCCATTGCCTCCTGGTAGACACTGGATGCCCGCACGTGCGAGCTGGTGGTTCGAGTTTCGGGCCTCGCCTGGCCCGACGAGGCCTTGAGACCCGATGACCCTGGAGTCGATGGGCTGTCTTTGCGAGTTGGCGGAGTAGTTTGAGCTAATGCCGCCTTGGGGGCTGGCGCCCCAGCCGACGGTTAGCTC
This sequence comes from Rhipicephalus sanguineus, assembly GCF_013339695.2. Lineage (NCBI taxonomy): Eukaryota > Metazoa > Arthropoda > Arachnida > Ixodida > Ixodidae > Rhipicephalus > Rhipicephalus sanguineus. Next base: position 38,641,553 of record NC_051176.1, read on the forward strand.
TGCCCGGACTGAGGGAGTGGCGGAGGCCGATGCGACGTTGCCCCCCGGCGCGCCGCATCAGCGTAGGGTGTGGTGTGAAATGGCGAGCAGCTTTTACGGGCTTCGCGGAAAGAAATGTTCTCCGTGTACTTTAGTGTGATTATTTCTTTTTCTTATTGCCAGTTTGGACATGCGCATGAGTACGCCGGATGATCGCCGTCACAGTTGACACAGTGCGGTGTGCCATTACAGTTCTCGGATATGTGGCCTTGTACACCGCATTCAGCACAAGTTTGATGACCCCGGCAGCTCAATGATCCGTGGCCGAATCTCTGGCATTGGAAACAACCTCTGGGATTAGAAATGGTCTGACAGTTAATTTAATGTAACCTGTTTTGATGGTTTGGGGGAGAACACTGAATGAAAATGCAAGAATGAGATGTTTCGCGGGGGTTTCTTTGCCTTCTCTCCTAATAACGATCCGATTTACATGGGTTACGTTTTGGTTCTTTCATCCCTCTAGAAGTTCATCTTCAGACATGTCATTGACGTCGGTTTCCGAAACGACTCCGCGTGAGCTCTTCATGGACCTATGGGATGACACTGAAATGGGTACGTTTCCAAGTGTTACGAAATTGCTGAGTTTCTGGTCCTGTTTAGCTGGGACCTCGAGAAGGAGGTCACCGCTTGTCATTTTGGTTACCTTGTAGCCCGGCCCAAAGGCTTCGGTCAAGGATTTTGCAACTATGAAAGGGGAAATAGTTCTTGCTAGTTTTTCTGGGTTCTGGCTGTGGAGTACATGAAATTTAGGGAACGTTTCTGTTGGTCGGGTCAAAGAGTGGAGTATTTCGTCGGTGCGCACCCTCTTGTGGACGTAACGATCAAGGAGGCGGGGGAATGGAACTGTTTCCATGATAAATGTGTGCGTTTCGGCAGCAGTGGCGGCCACCCACCATGGAGTCCAACAAGAGGACGCTGCAGAACTTAACATGTAAGGCTGCAAACGCCAGCCGTACAGTGCCGCTATGACCTAATATGCTATGTCCAAGGGAGGACACATACACGGTTAACCCGAGCCGCCTACGAAAACTGGGAAGCAACTGAAGAAAAAGGAGACAGGACAGAAAGGAAAGAGGATAGGAAAGAAAAAGATCAGAGAGGGGGATAGGAAAGGGCGACCGCCGATTTCCCCTGGGTGGGTCAGCCCACCAGGGGTGCCGTCTACGTGAAGCCGGGGACGAAGGGGTGTGCTGCCTCTGCCGGGGGGCCTTAAAGGGCCTCTCACCAGGTTTGAACATTTTGAGCTAACGAGCGCAATACATACACTGGGCGTTCACGATCACGTCTGCCAAAATTTGCAAAGCTACCCGCCGCGGAAATGGGTCAAATTTCAAGGTGAACGCTGCTTGCTCTTCCTCTCGCCGGCGCGCGCTCAGAGAATGAGGGGATGACGTACATGATAAAATGGCCCTACGTAGATGGTAGTGCTGTGACGTCGGTCCTCTACGTAAACGACTGTGCTCTGACGTCGCCAGCAGTAGCACGTGACTCTGAGATAATTATTCGAGACGACACGTAGTTTGTGTAATTTCTTGTTAGAATAGATGAATAAAACTTGAAAGTAAATAAAACACACAAACAGACTGTGTGCGTTGTTTTTTTTTTTAATTTTTACTGCGAATCGCAGTGAGAAGCGAGACTAATGTACCTCCGTTTCGCATGCGTTCGTTCCCCCGCATCGAGCATCGAGCAGACGCCAGCCCTGGAAACGAAAGTAATGTTCTGGCGCGTTCGAGTACTCATTATGCTCATTTCTTCTACCGCGTCCAAATAAACGTTAATGCGGCACTGGCTCATGATATCGCCACTCTCATGCCCGTACAAATGTCGCAACTTTCATGCCCGTCCCGCAGAAACAGGCAGTACGTCACAGAGAACGCCGACACAACGCCCACGGCCGCTACGTAAACAAAAGGTAGCGGCCATGCAACGCCGCTCGCGTTCTCGGGCTGGCTCGGGCACGTCATGCGCACGTGACCATGCATGGGCATGACGTGTTCATGCGTATGTGTCAAGTGAAGAAGGCAGGGAAGGGATTTGGCTTGCGAAGGCTACACGAGGCGAGTGGCAGGGGTTTGAAACTCGCCTCCTCGCATCATCGTTTCGCGCCGCTACAAATTATTGTTTTCCTCAGCTCGTAATGAACCGATTTGAAAACTTCTTGCGGCATACTGCTCTTCATTTGGCACACAACTTCCAGCGTCTAACTAAAATTTGCTATGTGGCCTGGTGAGGGGCCCTTTAAAGGTCCATGCACCCGGCATCGGCTCAACCCTCAGGATCCCCTTTTCCCCGGACACGGCAAAGCCACGCACGCCTAGGCGCGGGAGGGGGTCAAACCCCCCCCCCCCGTTGGTGTAGTTGTGAGCAACATGCAGAATATAGTATTTACTCGTCGAATGGCAGGAGGTTTTAAATGCGAAGTATTTTTGACGTACGAAACGCAATTGTCCGTATCTATCTATCTATCTATCTATCTATCTATCTATCTATCTATCTATCTATCTATCTATCTATCTATCTATCTATCTATCTATCTATCTATCTATCTATCTCGGTTACCGCTAAGACCGTCTATGTACGCCACCCAGTCTGGCAACGCGCTCGATCACTTCCGGTGCGCAAGTAATAAACATTCGTTCTTCCATGGCCACTGTACGTGTCGGTCTCATCATGCATACTATTGTGTCACATGATATGAAACTACGCAAACAAAATTTCGTGCACAGCAGATAGGAGTGTGCATCAGCACTTTAAAAACGTGGTGGGGTGTTTAAAAATTACTGTGCAGTTTTTCCTCAGTCACGGTAATATTGAGAAAGTATGCTTGATTCAAATATATTGTATGATTAAAAAGCATTCAAAGAAGAAGCAACAGTAACCAGTGCTTTGGTTGGCTCATTCATGGCTCTGCTTTTTCAAATACATATTGTAGACACCATGTGCAGCTTCAGTGCACTGTTCCAGCTTGGCAAGAAGCAGAAGAGTTGGGAAAGTATCATGCAGTGGTGCCTGGTAAATTGGTATCTCTTCCACGATGTTTCAGGATCTGTAGCACTTAAGTCATGTAACAATTAGCTCATAGCTTATTTTCTTAGGTTTCATCACATGTGTTGCCTTGCAGAATTCAATTATTGTCTGAACAGTTCTTCAACATATTCCTTTCTAGGACATCTGCATTTCGTAGAGAAAGTGTTCAGCTTTGAGCTAAAGCTAGTATAAGGCCATTTGCTTGCAGCTCAACAGCACTAAGACAAATAGCCGCTATAAAAATAGAGGACAAAGCATTAGCAAGTTCACTAAAATTATTTTGTGCTTAACAGTTTGCATATGAACTGTTAAGCCATATACTGCGACAGAACAATTCTTAGCACTTGATTCAGTACGACTGTTAGGTATTTATCCTGAACAGCTGTAAAATTCTGAAATTCTCCTCATTGGCACTTTAACATTTTGTGTAGAACTGCCAAGGCATAGCCTGAACAAGATTTTATGGCATCCTTCTGTGGTGAAAAAAGATTAGAAAGTTGCGACTGCAAGAGTATGCTAACTGGTGATGTAGAAACAGTAATTTGCTTTCATTCTGGACGGTGTATGACGTCTGTATGTACACCTCGTAAAAGACATAAAAGGCATTGCAGATTTTACACAGCCTTGTTGAATTGGTCCATAGGTTTTCCAGTAAATAACTCCATTGTAGGTTCGTTTAGCAGTATGTCATCGGTTAAAGAAGTATAAAAAAGTTAAAAGTTTAAGAAGTTAAAGAAGTATCTACAGTATAACGTCAAACAGCGCAGGAGACTGAATGGAAATAGCTGCATATGCGTTTGCCGTGGTTATCTTTGTCTTCCATCCCTTCTGTGCTGCCCAAAGTGATTGTCTGCAACATTTATATTTAAATGCAGAAATGCCTTCTTCTCTGAGCATAAAATTCCATGTCTTTGCAGCATAGATAAGCAGACGGGCAACAGGCAACTAAAATAGGGAAAACAAAGCTAATTTCAGCAGTTTTCTTTTAATTTCAATTGTGCAAATGCTCAAGAAAAGGAATGTGAAGGGGAGAAAAAGATAGCTCACTGCCTTCAAAAGTCTTGGATGTGCCTTACACATAATGCATGTGTTGAAACTTACGCATCTTAGCAAGCGCAGCAGAACAAACACAAGAGAAAGATAAATGTAGACAGGACAGTGTGGCTCTACCCTTTCAGCTGTGGCAGCATCAGCCGTCTTATGGTCCATTTTCTTTTGTACTTGTGTATGTGTTAGGTCTGTCACTGCAAGTGTTAGCCATTACCACTTGTGGCAGAGGGTCTCACACCCATCCGACTGCAGCATGAATGTGGCATGCAAACTTGAATCTAGTTCAATGGGCACTTTTGCCACCATGGCCATGAGTGGCACAGGCTAGCATTCCTGAAGTGAGACGAGTTAATCTTATTCTGCTAAAACTCAAACTTTTGTTCCTTACTGTGGATGCTATTAGTACAAATCTTTAAAGCATCTTTGAATGAAATGTTTGCTGGCAATATTGCAATGCATTTTTTATGCAGGAGATGCTGTTGGGCCTATGCTGAATTTTGTGGAGACGCATTGCAAGGGATGACTTTGGCAGCTTAATTACACAGGTGAGTAAAGAAGTTTTAGAACTACGAGTACAAATGTTTTTATAGATGACTGTTGCTGTGAAACGCGTGAGAAAACAAATATGTGAGAAATGACCAATGCCAACTTTAAATGAATTTGTAAAGGAAAATTCTTTTTATTAGCAGTTGCTGTTAACTCCAAAAACCACAGTGCAAGCATGTGAAAAGGTAGCACATTTCGAGCTGCAGCATTGCACTTTAGCTAAATATAAACTCTGGGGAAAATGCAACACTTCAAAGTAAATTTTTGTCCTCTCATATGTTTTTTCATGCAACGTATGCTGTACTACAACCATGCAGTCGGCCAAATCTGCTGAAGTTTTGGTGAGCTGGTTCCATGTGATTTGAAGTGTTAATAAAGGTTTAGGTTAGAAAGATCAGTGTCATGGCAATAATTTACTACATTGTACAAGTCGTACTGTATGAACTCCAGCCCTGATATCTGCACCCTATTTTACTGCATAGCCGTTGCAGAACAGGCATATTCTTGTATGTACTTCTAAATAGTGAAGTTGCAGGTATGTGGTGTTCTGAACAGGCAGGAGCAGGTCTGAAAACACGGTATGAAAGGTGTGGTAGCCTCCAAACTCACCGGAGTAGAGACCACCGCGGGTTCAGGCTTAGCGAGCCACAGGGCCGCGTCTACCGTCGCCTGCTTACGTTTAGCGCACCGCTCCGCACGCGCTCAACTAGCGAAGGCACCGAACGCCGCGCGACAGAACCAGGGGCGTAGCCAGAAATTTTTTTCGGGGGGGGGGGTTCAACCATACATTATGTATGTTCGTGCGTGCGTTTGTATGTGTGCGTGTATATATGCGCAAGCAAAATTGAAAAATTTCGGGGGGGGTTTGAACCCCCCCAACCCCCCCCTTGGCTACGCCCCTGGACAGAACCACAGTGTTCAATCAAATACAACACACAAACACTTTGTTTGCTTTTCTGCGGCACCCCAACGAAGCACAACGTCCGCTCCCGGGACGCGGGGAGCGAAGGGCCCCCGCAGGCGGACGGAATACACCAAGGGGTTCCGCGAAGCACGTCGCAGCTCGCAATGGCAAGCTTTGACACGCCGCTCGGGAAACGGTCCTGAGCGGCTATGCTGCGCACTCTCGCGATGACCACTGGGCCTGGTCGCTAGAGTTAGGGCAAATCTCCGCACACGAGGGCCTCCGGCAAGTGCGGCTCAGCGCGGTACGACCACGCACGAACACTTGGCACCGCCTTTGCTTAGTGTACGGAACAGAAGCTAGCGCAACGGTAGACACGCCCGCCAAGGATGCCAAGGCACCCAGGCAGGCTACAGTCCGGAGATTCCCAAAGGGGACATCCGAGTGCAAGGAAAACGTGACCTCACCGTTCGCTGGCCCAGGAGAGAGAGAGCGAGGGCCGTCTCAGCGTGCACCGAATCTCGCGAATTCCGAGATCGCGTACAGCGCCACCACGAGAACCCGGCGGCGCATGGCGCAAGATGGCACCACATTGCCGCCACGGCAGGGAACGGGGAGAAAATGGGTTAGCAGACGGCAAATCCCCGCGCAAAGGCTACGGGCGTGCCTCGAATCCCCACATCCTCCTCTCCTTAATTCACCCTATACCGCTATGCAAATGCAGCCGGTCGTCGCTCATGCATGCAAACACGACATGAACTGAGCAACGACTAACCTCAGCCCAGCCCTGCAAATGCTGCTAAAAAAACAATACACTTGAAAATATGTAAAGAAAAAGATTGTATTTCAAAGAAAAAAGAAAATAAAAGAAAAAAAGGCAGTGGACAGAGGGGGGATGGTCGAGTCCACGCTTAGAGTTCTAGAAGTCGGTCCACGTCCATAGTGGCCAGGGTGTCCGCGGGCCTCCCGCTCGGGTGGCCGTCGTTGGTTTGCGGCCCTGCCAGCAGTGCGGCGAACTCTGGGTCCTCGCCCATGCGGCGGCGGCAGAGAGCCACGTCTGAGCGCTGGCTGAGCGGTGCCGGCGCCCGCGGTGCCTCCTTCGCGACGCCTCTGTGGTCCGCAGCCGCCTTTGTCCGCGCCACGTGCATCTCTCCGGAGTAGTGGCTCTTGAAACAGACCGTCACACCGCACGTGGCGCAGACGGTGACACCGTCCGGTGTGGTCAGCTGAGCCACCCCGGCAGCCTCCTCAGCCTCAGCCACCGTGCAGCCGCGGAATGGCCACGGGACGCGATCAGCGGGCAGGTCGCGCCGCACCCGCCTTTGTGTTTTCCTCGGTGCGGCGCTGCAGAAGAACCGTGGCACCTCCTAACCCTGCTGATGCGTCCAGGTGGCCACGCTGCACCCTCGTGGCTTAGATGGTGGTGGCGCTGAAACCGCGGGCCCGGGTCGTCGTGGTGCCATCCGCCTTGTTCGCTGCCGGCGCGATGGTGGCTGTTGAGCCGCGGCGGATTTCCTTGAGCCCATGCTGTCAGTCTGAAGGTCCTTCCTTGATCGAGGTCAGGCGAGAAGTGGCCCACCGGCACTGCACTCTCTTCCCGAGGCGGAGCAGCCCCTAGCGGCAGGGGTCGGTTCGCCTGTTGATCAAAGGACCTGTTATGACGAGCGTCACCATCACCGATGCGCTGGGTCGGATAGCGTCTCTGCTCGCGCGCGTCGAGTTGCGGTGCAGCACAGGCAGCTGCGCGCCTTGCGTACGCTTAGGGATCTAGAGCGCGATCGCTCAGCTCCCAACTGTGCCCGCTTCTAGCGGGAGCCGCAAAGGCAGCCCCGGCGGGCTGTTGCCGTTGGGGAAAGGTTACGGCCCCTCCCCACGCGCAGCGCGGTTCAAGGGCCACGCTGGCTGGCGGTGGCGGGCGATAGGCGCGCGCGGCAGAATGTCGCCTTGAATGCGTTTCGCCTCGGCGGCCAATTCCTCTAAATCTCGGAAGCGACTGCCGCGCAGGTACGTCGAAAAGGTCGGATGTGCCCGCCTGACCACCCGTTCGACGCGTTCCTCGTTCGAAGCTCTGGGCTCAGCGATAGAGAAAAGGTCTTCCATCACGCGTACGTACTCCTGAAGCGAATCATCAGGAGCTTGCGTGCGGAGCTCGGGCTCGCGCCGCATCCTACTCTCGTAGTCAGCGGGTAAGAATTCGCGCAGGCAGGCCGCGCGGAACTCATCGAGGGTTGCTGCTCGGTGGCCTGAAAGCCGATACCACCTAGCCGCCGTGTCAGTCAGTGCAGCTGGGACAACGCGCCCGAGCACCTCCTGATCGTCCAAACCCATGGCTCTCTCATAACGTGACAGAGAGTCCAGGTAATCTCTTGCACTTTGCAGATCACCGTACCCGCTGTAGGTCGGAACGGCCAACATGACAGCGGGATGTGTGCGTTTCGGAACAGCCGAAAGCGTTTGGACTGCCCCTGTGAGCGCCTGTATCATTTGGGCGGCATTTTGCAGCAGCGTCTGTGCACCCGCTTCAAAGGAAGCTGTCGGTGCATTAACGGCGCGGTCGAGCGATGGGTAACTGTCTCCGAGCTCGACAAGCGGCGCGGATTCAAAGGGGATACCGGTCGTTGCACCGTTCTCGGGGAGCGCCTGTTGTTCACAGCCGCCACTTGAGGCAGCTTCACGTCATCTGGCTAAGCCGCTTGCGGCTAGCGGTACAGACGCGTGCTCGAAGTGAGCTTGGCTGCTTGCTTGCATAGCAGCCAGCGGGCAAAAGTCAGTGACGGCTGAGGCCGCGTTTCCGACCTGTGCTCCGTAAGCTCCGTTGGGAGCCCATTGCGAGCGCTGTGACAATGGACTGTCATGCATTCCAAAAGGAGCAGTAATCTAATTTGCCCGCAAGCACTGTTCGGGTTGGGCTGTGGCCCCGTTCCCAGAACACGCTACATCTCCAATGGGAGCTTGTACGCAGCGCCTCGTGTCATCCCTACTGGGGGTTGCGACAGGTGAGGGTGCTGCATTCCGCTGCCCGAAGGGGGCACTGGCCCTGTTCTCGAGCAGTGCGGTATCTGCTAAGAACGTCAGCGGACAAAACTCACGCCTAGCAGACATAACGCGGGTAACACGGCGAGCCTAATTCGCGAAGGCGTATTGACTCAGATAAGTCTAATCAAAGGCTTAATGAGCCTTTGATACCGCGTTGGGGGCCAGTGTGGTAGCCTCGAAACTCACTGGAGTAGAGACCACCGCGGGTTCAGGCTTAGCGAGCCACAGGGCCGCGTCTACCGTCGCCTGCTTACGTTTAGCGCACCGCTCCGCACGCGCTCAGCTAGCGAAGGCGCCGAACGCCGCGCGACAGAAACACAGTGTTCAATCAAATACAACACACAAACACTTTATTTGCTTTTCTGCGGCACCTCAACGAAGCACAACGTCCGCTCCCGGGACGCGGGGAGCAAAGGGCCCCCGCAGGCGGACGGAATACATAAAGGGGTTCCGCAAAGCACGTCGCAGCTCGCAATGGCGAGCTTTGACACGCCGCTCGCGAAACGGTCCTGAGCGGCTATGCTGCGCACTCTCGCGATGACCACGGGGCCTGGTCGCGAGAGTTAGGGCAAATCTCCGCACACGTGGGCCTCCGGCAAGTGCGGCTCAGCGTGGTACGACCACGCACGAACACTTGGCACCGCCTTTGCTTAGTGTACGGAACAGAAGCTAGCGCAACGGTAGACACGCCCGCCAAGGATGCCAAGGCACCCAGGCAGGCTACAGTCCGGCGATTCCCAAAGGGGACGTCGGAGCGCAAGGAAAACGTGACCTCACCGTTCGCTGGCCCAGGAGAGAGAGAGCGAGAGCTGTCCCAGCGTGCACCGAATCTCGCGAATTCCGAGATCGCGTACAGCGCCACCACGAGAACCCGGCGGCGCATGGCGCAAGATGGCGCCACATTGCCGCTGCGGGAGGGAACGGGGAGAAAATGGGTTAGCAGACGGCAAATCCCCGCGCAAAGGCTACGGGCGTGCCTCCAATCCCCACAAAGGTTAATAATAACAACTAGGGTTTAACGTCCCAAAACCTCGATATGATTATGAGGGACGCCGTAATGGAGGGCTTCGGAAATTTCGACCACCTGGGGTTCTTTAACGCGCACCTAAATCTAAGTACATGGGCCTCAAACATTGTCGCCTGCATCGAAAATGCGAAATGAAGGGAGGGCACATGGGGCCCGCAGGGGCGTCTGTGTCAGCAGGCGTTTGGTGTGTAGCGACACCACGGACCCGAGCTAACGGGGGGGTTTCGACCCCCTCCCACGCCTAGCCGTGCGTGGCTTTGCCGTGTCCGGGGAAAAGGGGATCCTGGGGGTTGAGCCGACGCCGGGTGATTGGACCTTTAAGGCCCCCCGGCAGAGGCAACACACCCCTTTGGCCTCGGCTTCACGTAGACGGCACCCCTGGGTTGACCCACCCAGGGGAAATCGGCAGTCGCCTTTTCCTGTCTCTCTCTCCCCTCACATCTTCGTCTTTTCTCCCACTTTTCATCTTTCCTGTCTTCTCCTCACTTCTGTTTACTTCCGTTTTCCTGGCGGCGAGGGTTAACCTTGTGTAGTTACTCAATCTTGGGTAGTTATATTTGGTTATAGCGGCGATGTATGGCTGGCGTCTTCAAGTGTTCTACCTTGAAGCGTCCCCTCGTTGGGCTCGGTGGTGGGTGGTCACCATCGCCGCCGAACTTCAAATTTCTCATATGGATAACCCTTTTCCCGCACTCCCTGATCGCCGCCTGAAAAGGTGGCGCACCGATGAAAACTTTTCTTTTCAACAACCCAAACAGATCTTTCCGAAGTACCATGTAGTCCACAGTCAGAATGAAAACAAAGCAGTCCGAGCAATCTCACCTTTTCTTGTGTCCAAAACTCTCACGGAAGCAATCGGCCCAGGTTGCAAGGTAACAAAAATGGGAAGCGGCGATCTCCTCCTCGAACTTCGCGACAAGACACAGTATGACAATCTATCGAAACTCACAGCATTTGGGGACATACCAGTGTCAGTGGGCCCGCACAGGTCGATGAATACGGTGCGCGGTGTGATCTCTGATGACGACCTCCTCGAACTATCCGAAAGTGAACTACTGGAAGGTTGGCAGGACCAAAACGTAGTCAAAGTACAAAGAATAACAATAAGGCGAGATGATAAACAGATCCCAACAAAGCACATTATTATTACATTTGGAAATAGCAACCTGCCAGACTCCATTGAAACCGGCTATTGTAAGCTTCGTGTCCGACCATATATTCCGAATCCCCGTCGTTGTTTCAAGTGTCAGCGCTTTGGACATGGGTCGCAAAGCTGCAGAGGGCGCGCCACATGTGCAAAATGTGCATCCAAGGAGGACTTGTCTGAGAGCTGCACCTCTGCAGCTCGTTGTGCGAACTGTGAAGGGGACCACCCAGCCTACTCACGATCATGCCCCTCGTGGAAGAAAGAGAAAGAAATAATAGAACTGAAGGTCAAATTCAACCTATCGTTCCAAGAGGCTCGCAAACGTTTCTCCCTCCACACCCAGTCTAGTCCCTCCTACGCCGATGTGTCGCGCCGGGGCGCCGCGCCACATCTTCCAGCGCCCGCAAGAGTCACACGGAGTGTGACTGCGGTCGCGCCATCAGCGCCCCCGGCTGGAGTAGCCTGTGCTGCACCGCCACCTCCCCAAGAGGGCCAGCAGACTCCCGCGCCTGCCGGACCCAAGGCCGCTGCAAGCGCAGTCAGGCCCGAAGCCGCCGCGAACGTGCCTGCTGTGCAGGCACCATCCACCACCTCCGAAGAGGTGATGGACACAAACAGCACGACTCCGGCGTCTCAGACGCCGAAGGAACGGCGCAACTCCTTGGAGCGCGCCAAAAAAGAAAAAACACGCATTACGGGGCATAAAAAGGGCCCTGTAACTTAAGGAAGCACTTTTTGTACACACAGCACCATACCACATACATTAAAATGGACATACAAATTCTACAGTGGAACGTCAGAGGACTGCTAAGAAACCTCGACGATATCCAAGAACTCTTACACGAACACTCACCAAAAGTGCTGTGTGTACAAGAAACACACTTAAAATCAAAACACACCAACTTTCTACGCAGTCACATTATTTTTCGAAAGGACCGGGATGACGCCGTGGCGTCATCCGGTGGTGTAGCTGTTATAGTTAATCAAGGAGTAGCGTGCACACATTTACCACTCCAATCGTCCCTGGAGGCAGTGGCTGTTCGAGTGGTTCTTCTGAACGAACTCGTCACCATTTGCTCTCTTTATATACCTCCGCATCACCCACTGAATAAACATGAATTCCAGTCCTTAATGGATGAACTTCTGGAACCGTATCTGGTCCTTGGGGACTTCAATGCACATAGTGGTCTATGGGGTGACTCTCGCTGCGATGCTCGAGGTCGTCTAATTGAGCAGTTCCTCTTCTCTTCCGGCGCATGTCTCTTGAATCAAAAAGAGCCAACATATTATAGCCTTGCCAACAATACGTACTCGTCTATAGACCTCAGCATCACATCTCCATCACTTCTGCCCCTACTAACATGGAAGGTCATTAATAATCCCTATGGAAGTGATCACTTTCCTATAGTTCTGAGCCCACCAATAGCTAATGAATGTCCTCCACAGGTTCCCAAATGGCAAATTGACAAAGCCGATTGGGAACAGTTTCGTAAAATGGCTCTCTTAAGTTGGACCGACATGTGTGCTTTAAGCATGGAGGAAGCTGTAGAATACTTTACTGCTTTTTTGATTGATGTAGCAAATAAATGTATCCCACAAACATCTGGACTGCCCGGGAAAAGACGTGTGCCGTGGTGGAACACTGAGTGTAGAAATGCGCGCAAAAAACAAAATAAAGCATGGAGGCTGCTTCGGGAATCTCCCACAGCCGAGAATCTGGACAGTTTTAAGAATATTAAGTCCCAAGGCAGGAGAACACGCCGACAGGCAAGAAGGGAAAGTTGGCAGAAACTTTTATCGGGTATTAATTCATATACACAGGAGGCCAAAGTCTGGAACATGGTTAGCAGGGTAGCAGGCCGACAAGCACATTCACTTCCTCTAGTAAACACACAAGGCGACAGCTTGGAAGACCAGGCGAACTTCCTAGGTTCACACTTCGAACAGGTGTCGAGCTCGTCGCACTATAGTGAAGCTTTCCAAAGATACAAAACAAGAATCGAAAAACAGAAACTAGAGCGCAAATCCACAAACGAAGCATACAATGAACCTTTCTGCATTGCTGAGCTACAAGCATCGCTTAACTGTTGCAATAATTCTGCCCCAGGCTCCGACCGCGTTGTGTATGAAATGTTGAAACACCTGCCATCTGAAACTCAAAAAACCCTCCTTTCACTGTATAATGCTGTTTGGTCTTCCGGCGAGATCCCCTCGGCCTGGAAAGAAGCCATTATTATTCCCATTCTAAAACAGGGCAAGGACCCATCCTCCGTTGCGAGCTACAGGCCCATTGCACTAACAAGCTGCCTGTGTAAACTTTTTGAAAAGATGATAAACCGCCGACTTATACATTTCCTCGAAGTAAACAAATCACTTGACCCATACCAGTGCGGTTTTCGAGAGGGTAGATCTACCTCTGACCACCTTATCCGTATCGAGGCACAAATTCGCGACGCTTTTGTCCACAAGCAATTCTTTCTTTCGGTGTTCCTCGATATGGAAAAGGCTTACGACACCACGTGGCGCTTTGGCATACTGCGAGACCTCTCACACTTAGGTGTCCGAGGAGAGATGCTGATCATAATCGAAAGCTATTTGTCCAATCGCACGTTCCGTGTTCGAGTGGGTAATGTCTTGTCCCGAATATTTGTCCAGGAAACTGGAGTGCCGCAAGGTGGTGTCCTGAGTTGCACACTTTTTATTATAAAAATGAATTCGCTACGTCTGTGCATTCCACGGAACATGTTTTATTGCACATATGTGGACGACGTGCAGATCGGTTATAAATCGTGCAACCTTTCAATGTGTGAGCGGCAGGTCCAGCTGGGCTTGAACAAGGTCTCTAAATGGGCAGACGAGAATGGGTTTACACTGAATGCACAAAAAAGCACTTGCGTCCTATTCTCCAGAAAGAGAGGCCTCCATCCCGATCCAGACATTGACCTACATGGTCAGCGTCTGTCGGTAAAAACAGAGCACAAGTTCCTAGGGCTAATTCTAGACACAAAACTTACGTTTATACCACACATTAAATACATAAAAAACAAGTGCATAAAAACTATGAACATTCTAAAAGTGTTGTCACGCACTAAGTGGGGTAGTGACAGGAAGTGTCTGATAAACCTTTATAAAAGCCTTGTACGCACACGCCTAGATTACGGGGCGATAATCTATAACTCTGCGACGCCAAGTGCCTTGAAGATGCTTGACGCAGTCCACCATTTGGGCATTCGTGTTTCTACGGGCGCTTTCCGTACTAGCCCCGTGGAAAGCCTATACGTTGAATCGAATGAGTGGTCGCTACACCTACAGAGAACTTACCTATCTTTTGTATATTTCCTCAAAGTGAACGCAAACAACGAACACCCCTCTCATACTACAATCAATGAGTTGTCTGCTTCTGAACTTTTTCACAACCGTCCTTCGATGAGACAGCCGTACTCACTTCGTGTGAGGAGCCTAGCTGAAGAATTGGTGTGCCACTTCTCGAACACTGTCTAATGGCTCCCGCTGCCTATCTCCCGCCGTTGCAGTGGCAGCTTATAGAGTGCGATCTTTCTTTCGTCGAAGTTACCAAGCATGCGCCACTTGCACATATCCGTACACACTTCCTTGAATTACAATACAAGTACCCACACCCTGAATTCTTTACAGATGCCTCAAAGTCTAACACTTCTGTGTCGTACGCAGCCGTTGGTCCATCCTTTTCCGATTCCGGTATTCTGCAACCTGATTCCAGTATCTTCACGGCAGAAGCCTACGCGATACTTACGGCAGTTAAACACATAAAACAATTAAAACTACAAAAGGCAGTGATATACACGGATTCATTAAGCGTAGTGAAAGCTTTAAAAACTATGACAAAACACACAAATCCGGTCCTTGTCTCGCTCTACTCTATTTTATGCACGATCTACTCTCTTAAACAACATGTCGTAGTGTGCTGGGTGCCAGGGCACCGCGAGATACAAGGCAACGTGTTGGCGGATCAGCTAGCAGCATCCGCCCACGAAAACAGTCCCAATACGTCTGTAGCTATCCCTGCATTAGACTTAAAACCATTCCTCAAAAGAAAGATCAGGGCCTTTTGGCAGAGCACATGGGATAGGAACACACAAAATAAACTGCATCTTATCAAGCCGCAACTAGGTAATTGGCCACCGGTATCGAAATCACGCTACACAGAAGTTACACTTTGCAGACTGAGGATAGGCCACACACATAGTACACATTCATATCTTTTGTCCGGAGGCGATCCACCCCTGTGTGAGCACTGTGGCGATCCACTAACTGTACTCCACATCCTACTGCAATGCACGGAACTAGACGCTCTCAGAAAAAAGCATTTTTCATCAATATACGTGCAGTTACCACTTCATCCCGATATGTTCATTGGCAGAGAACCACTTTTTAAATATCAGTCCCTTTTCGAATTTTTAAAAGATGTCCATAACTTCAACGTTATTTTTCGAGGCGCTCCGTAGCGCGGTCTCATGATTGAGGCTGCTGCTGCGGTAACTCTATCAAAGGAAGCACCTGCCTCCCGGCCTTTGAGCGCAAAGGCCTTGAGGAGGCATTCGTGCCGTCATCCCGCCTCTCACTTGTAAATACCATGCTCAATCGGCATTTATTCCACACCCATAGATCACACCACTTGTCACTGCCATAATTTTATACTATATACACATCTTTTACGCTTCTTTAAAGCACGTGATTTTAGGCCTCTATACAGCCACAATACACCCGGTCATCGTAATCATTGGTCATCGCTAACACCACATAATAGACATGGCGCTCTTTGGCCACCCATGGCCCTTGCGCCACAAAACCCCACTAATCATCATCATCGGAGGGCACATGGGCACATAGAACAGTTCGGTTGCACAAACCAGCATATGTATATATATATATATATATATATATATATATATATATATATATATATATATATATATATATATATATATATATATATATATATATATATAGGTATATATATGCTGGTTTGGGCAGGCTTGCAAAAAATATATCTGATTGTAGTAGGCATAGACAAGTATGCTATTTCCTTGTCTGTTGATGAAGATGGTGGTACTTCAATGTTGCTACTCTGCGAGCTTCGTTCATCTCGAGTCATTTTGGTTCCTGTTTTTATGCTATTTACTTCACAATATTCCAGTAATGAGGCTCACAACAGCACTGCTTGCAGTGTTTAAGATGATTAACTGCTTATTTTGTGCTTAGGAAGCCTCTGATTGAAACATTAGCTTGTGCAGCCTGCATATGCTTTTCCTTTTACTCTAGATGAAGTAGCACTGGTGTTTCTCATTGCATATAGCATTTGTTCGTTTACTTATTTATTGACATTGCAGCAAAGTGGCATAAACGTACTGAGGTACAGCACCCTATTCGGATAACTTATTTTAACATCACAAAACTGATTCTGTGGGCTTAAAACTACGGTATTCACACATTCGACTATCTGCTTCCATTTATGAGATAATGTGGCAAGGTGACGCACTGCAGAGGGTCTAGCCTAATGCTTTTGCTTTCTGTTCCTTAATTGTTTCCTTGATTACTAGTATTTGTGCTTTCCAAAGGCATGTTTGCAAAACCGGTGGATATTTGAGAATATTTATTTTATGATTTGCAAATTCGTTAAATATGTAAGTCCATGTGATCTTGCTTCATTGTTTTTTATGGTCGTAACAAAGACTTTATCCCTAATTCTGGCTGTTGTATCGGGCATGTATGCTGATGAATATTTCAGTTATTAGCTTCAAACAGATTGGTGTCTTTCAGCGGTGAAACTACTTGTAAACGCGTCAGGTAGTTCGTGAAGTTTCTTTTAACATTCTGTACCTTTTTTTTCCCCAGCTACTGCTAGAGTTTGATCTCTTTTTCAAAGGGAACCTGATTACAAACTGTGGGAAGAGGCTGCAAGCAGCTTGGATACACTACTTCAAACTTTAGAGAGGAAGAGGAGGCAGCGTTTACAGAAGTGGGATCCGGTAACTACACATTTTTACAACGAGGCTATTGGGGAGTACAGGAATGGTTTTGTGTGGCAACAGTGATGGCCAGTGGCGGCTGTGGCATGGATGTTTAAAAATGAGAAGGCCAAAAACACTTCCTACATTGAACCTTGAACTTTCAACATAATTATCAATAGTTCGGTCTGTCCAGATAAGAATAAACAGTCACCATTCCTGATTTTGATGAATACTCTAGGCCATAGGTCGGCAAACTCACTCATGAGTCAACTCACTCAGACTCAGATCGAGCCGTAAGTCTCAGTGAGTCCAGCTGAGCAATACGTTGGTGAGTTTGAGTCCAAGTGAGTCCGGTTGAGAGAAATTTTAGTGAATCTGAGTCCAAGTGAGTCTGGTTGAGAAAAATTTTGGTGAGTCTGAGTCCGAGTGAGCCCTAAGCGCAAAATATATTTATTGAGTAAGTCTGAATGAACTCCACTTTTCATTGCCGACCAGTGGTCTTATCTACTTACCTATCGGCATTACTATCAGCCTTATATCGGCTTACGTTTATACTCAAATCTATTCACACGTGCCTCAATGCACTAGCGTTCATGCTCCACCACAATGTTTATTGATAATAGGTGTGAGTGGGGGGTGCTAGGGGGTTGCCATGACCTCCCCTCGCAAACTTTTGTAGAGGAAGTTCTTAATAGAAATATCTCGTGTGAGTCGTACATTTTATAAAAAAACGCCAGGCCTGCGCGGAAAGCGCAGCACAGTCACAGCGAAAGCTGGAAGAGCGGCATTTCTAGAGACCGTTATAAACTCTCCTGTGGCTACTAATACAGGTACATTAGCAACGTACCCACTACGCCACAAAGCGTAATTTTTGGGAAGTTGGGAAGCACCCAGCACGACATTATTCGTTGTTTTGCGGAGAAGCGAGGTACCATATGTAAGCGATTATGTGCAGTTTGTTGATGCGGCGGTTGATGACGATGAATAATTATGGTTGCGCCCTTTGTAATGGGTTGGAAGCTTTAAACGACCCACTAGTTACGTAATGCATATTGTGTGACGGCCGGTCGTTATTTAACTGTCCCACCACGCTTTATAACACACTTTAACCGGAGAAACGTAGAGCGAGAGAGAGAGAGAATTGACTTTATTGAGACCCTGAGGAAATGGACCATGGGAGCCTTATGGGCTTCCTTGGCAACCAACAGAAGTGCACTTGCGAGGAACCCACTACGCTATAAATCATTGTAATTTTTTAGAAGTAGGGCAGTAGGCACTGTGCCATTTTTCGTCATTCTACAGACAGCCGTGGTACCTGCTAAACGCATGTAAGGCATTATGCGCACTTTGTTGATGCTGTGCGTGATGACGATGAAGAATTATGGCAGAGCTCTTTGTAATGGGTTGGAAGCATTCAAAAACCTACTCGTTGCGCAATTCGCATTGTGTGACGCCTGGTTACAGAATTCGCGCTGTGCGACGCTAGGTGCTTATTCTACTCTTTTACCACGCTATATTGCATATGCTAATGTGGTTCCTTCCCGACATGAAGCCCTTATAGGACCTTTTTGCAAAACAGTTTCAAGCACCGGCATGGCTCAGAGGTTGAATACTGGGCTCCCACGCAGAGGGCCCAGGTTCGAACCTCGTTCCATCCTGGAATTTTTTCTTATTTAGATTTTTTTCTTATTTCGAGCGATACTGGTTACGGACACCGGCGGCGGCGGCGGCGGCGGACAACTACGGCACCAAAAACGGCCGGTGAAATGATCTCATAACAGCTTTCGCTGTAAAACGTCCTTACCGGATTGCAAGTACTCTTAACTCCTATTTGAAGGTATAAGATCAAAAGGTGTACCGTAGAGCACCGATTATGTGAGATATTGGTGTTAAAGAGCATTTACACCATGATCGGCAAAGCCAATTTTACGCCAGTGACTCATGATTCAATTCACTATAACTCATTCAGACTCAGGTCAAGCCATGAGCCTGAGTCTGAGTGAGTCCGGCTGAGCAATATGTTGGTGAGTTTGAGTCCGAGTGAGTCTGGTTGAGAAAAAGTTTAGCGAGTCTGAGTTCGAGTGAGTCTGGTTGAGAAAAATTTTGGTTAGTCCGAGTGAGCTCTCGGAGCAAAATATACTTCTAGTGTGAGTCGCAGTGAGTTCCAATTTTTTTGCTGACCTATGCGACAGGCACAGGTTTTAGACCCAGAACGATAATTTCAAAGTTAGTTATGAGAAGAAAAATTTTGTTCGTGTAAAGAAAACATTCACATTTTGGCCTAAGAAGCTTTCCTGCCATTTCACAGCTTTGAATGTTGAGCGCACCTAGCCGAAAAAAAAAAACGAGTCTTGGTCACAATGTTTATTATTCCAAAGAACAAGTGAAATTCAAGCTTATGACTATTTTGCTTCCCTTTTCTGCTGAATGACGTCTGAGGAAAAAATAAAAATCACAAATGGTGAACCACATAAAATACCTGATTTCAGAAATTTATTTCTGTAGACAAGTTAAGCTGAGGATAATCGAACTCTACGTATTGACTTTCATATTTGCGCTTTCTTTTAATATTGTTTCTGTGGTTCTCGCACACTTATACTTTAAATTGTCCTTAAACTTGTGTGGCTTCAAAAAACGCTGAAGTTTGAAAACACTTATCTATGAAAGACCATTTTTAATTTATTTATGAATGACTGATTCAAGTCGGAGATGTTGTCTATTATTCTGCGTAAAAATTAATGCATTGAGTTGCTAAGAAGTTATAATGCATCAAATGAGACCAACTAAACCTAGCCGCCGTGCCATTATTTATTTATATGCTGCAAATTGGATACAACTCGTTCAAAATAATTGTGCGCGGTATACTCGCAAAGCAGCTGTTTCAAAACAACAAATGCGCAGCCAGGTTGCATAGTGCGGCAGCCATTGTCTTGTGATCAGCTACTTGGGAAACTTGAGACAACCTGTAGTGATGGCCATTCCAGGCTGCAGGTGCTCACATTACATCAATGCCGCTTCGATTGCAGGTAAGCTACACGTGTGTGACAACAATGCTCATTGAGCGAATGAGATAACAATTTGATCACTGTGGACAGTAAAGCTGCTAATTGCCAACATTTTCCCACATCATGCAATGAGAACTGCACTGGTAGTGAGCGGTCAGCGGCTTCAGTGCTGTGCTCATGTGTCCTGCTTCTCTCTTGAGGGTCTAAAAATAATTAGGTGCACTCTACATGAAACTGGTGTTCTGCTTCTCGTACCGGAACACTGGTTGTAACCGGGTGTTAAAAGAAATGTGTACGAGTCCTGTACCTAATCAAAGTATTGCTGATACAATATTGTATTTTTGTGTGTGTGCAGACATGATATTCAATACAAGCCGCCCATTTATCACGATTTTTTGCGCCTTCTGACATTACAGCAGAGGACGAAATACATGCGTGCTGTGCTGAACGCACTCACTGCGAGGATACTGGCCGAGTTTTAGTTGCGTAATATTGACCTTGTTGGAAATCCACAGTTTATACTTTTCCCAGTAATACACTTCTTATCTCATTCGCCCTCTGAGCGTCGTTTTCATGCACAAGCGGAGCTTGCCTGCACCCTCGAGTGGCCGTCACTATGGGTCGTCCGCTCAAGTTTGTCTAGTGGCTGATCACAAGACAAAGCGTGCAGCACTGTGCAACTTTGGAATAGTTGTTTTGTGATTATGTCACATACAGTTACGCTGAACAACTTGTATCTAATTTGCAGCACATAACTAATGGCGCGGCCACTTGGCCGTGTGGTCACATTCGGCGCATTATAATAATCAATCATTTATTTAACGTGCCCAGGAACAACCGTAAGGTCTTTGTGCAGGCGCACGCAAAAAAAAAAACAATAAAAATAAACTATACAATACAGACAGTCTTCAGAAATAAAAAGAGCAAATACACGTAGACAAAGAGAAATGAACACAAAAGGGGAGGAGTAAAATAAGACAACACGAGAAATATTGAAGGGGAATGAAAAATTAGATTGCATATATACAACTATGCGGAAAGGCGGAGAAGGGAAGACTTTGTACATTGTGCCATACTATGTCAAAACAGTACAAAGCTCGGATAAAAACAATGATTGTGGACTATGAAAAATGTCAAGATCAAGAAAATTAACATTATAGAGACTTTGTATTCTGTGAACGGTAGAGTGTTGGAAGAAGCAGGCGGGTACATGAAACGGTCTGTTCTCTCTGGTTAACTTACGCGGAATTCGAAAATTTACACAATTGAGAAGTACAGGGCAGGATATGATACCGTGGACTAGCTTGTAAAGAAACAAGAGATCAGAACGATTTCGTCGGCAGTGAAGTGATGGCAATGATAATAATTCAGCAGTATTTGAACGAGATTTTTTAGCAAAGCGATGGTTATATATGCTAAGGAATTTTTTCTGGACTCGTTCAATGGTGTTACCGCTGGATTGAGCAATGCCATTCCATATCACGGACGCATACTCCAGTTGAGGAAGACATAGCGCGGTGTACAATTTTCGGAAGGGCATAGGAGAACGGAATTCTCTAGACAATCTGCAAACACAGCCTAGGGTGCGAAGACCCCGCAAAGCAACACGCTTAGCGTGAGCAGAAAAGTTTAACGTGCTATCAACAACAACACCAAGATCACTGATTTCATAAACCTTGCATAAGGACACAGAATTGACAGAGTATTGAAATGACACGCTAGATGTTTTGCGAGTGATAGACATGAATTTTGTCTTCGAGGCATTCAGAGAAAGGTTATTAGCGTTGCACCATTCGGAAAAAGAGCGCAAATCTGACTGCAGCAAGCGACAGTCGTTAACTGAATGAATTTCCTTAAAAATCTTGATGTCATCGGCATACAAGAGGAAAGAAGAATTACGAATGGCAAAAGAAACATCATTAACGTAAATTAAAAATAGGAGTGGGCCTAATACTGACCCTTGAGGGACCCCACTAGTCATTTTATACAAAGAAGACGTTTGGCCATTTACCGCTACATAACAATATCTATTGAGCAGATAGCTCTGCAGGAGATTCACAACCGACAAGTCAACATCAAATTGCGCAAGTTTAACCATAATCAGTGTGTGGCTGACTACGTCAAAAGCCTTGCTCAGGTCACAGTAGAGTACGTCAACCTGTCCTCTCTGAGAAATAGGTGTGGAGATCTGCGTCATGAAACTAGCAAGATTTCTGGTAGTTGAGCGGCCAGCGAGAAAACCATGTTGATTAGGAATCAATGAGCTTTTAACACTAAAAGACAATATTTTGTGAAGAGCCAGCTCGAAGATCTTTGATGTGGCACATAGTAGAGAAATCGGGCGATAATTAGAAACATCTGTTTTAGAGCCCGACTTAAATACTGGGAAAACACGAGCAGTTTTCCACATGCTAGGAAATGTGGAAGAGTCCAGGCAGTTATTAAATATCGTAGTCAATACTGGGACAAATATACTACTATAAGCTTTTAGTATGGCGGAGGGGATGCCATCTGGGCCACATGATAAGGATGGTTTTAAGCACTTAATGCATTCGCAGATAAGATTTTCATCCAGCGACAAAGCACTGGGTGAGCGAACTGCCTTAGGCTGTCTGATATCAGTGCTAGAGTCTGAGGCCTTATAAACGGATGAGAAATGTGCGGCAAAACAGTCAGCGACGGCATAATAATACATAATAATAATAATAATAATAATAATAACGTTTATTTCCACCAATACAAAGTTGATGGAGGGCGTGAGAATAAAAGCGACTGTCCGCTTGACTACGTTCTCACCCCCCTTTACATCAGACAGAGGCGGTGGCGGCAACAGAACACAAGCGTCATACAGAACATAATGCGTCTTTCTTCTTTTTACGCAGAATGGTAGACAACGTCCTCAACTTGAATCAGATATTATAAAAAAATTAAATGGCCTTTTTGAAAAAGCTATTCTCAAATTTCGGGGTTTTCAGTAACTCACGTAAGTATAACAATGTGCGCAAAAACCACAGAAGCTATTTAAAATACAGCGCTAATGTGAATATCAATATGTACTGTGTTTTATTATCCTCAGTTTAACTTGTCTACAGCAATAAATCTGCCGTGGCAGCCGCATTTCGATGGAGGCGAAAGGCTACAATCGCGTGCACTTTGATTTAGGTGCATGTTAAAGAATACCACGTGGTCAAATTTTCCGGAGCCCTCCACTACATCATATCGTGGTTTTGGAACATAAAACCCCAAGAATTGTTATTACAGCAATAAATTCCTGAAATACTGGTATTTTTTGTCATTTACCATGCCTGTGATATTTTTCCTCAAACACCCGTCAGCAGCAAAAAAAGAAATAAAACACTCACAAGATAGAATTTTTGTTCTTCCATTGGAGTAAATATCTCACCAAGAAATTTACTGTTTTCTTGCTAAGTGCTGGAATTACGAAGTTGAAAGGAAAGGGATTTTTTGGGAGGGCCAAAACTTGCATGATTTTTAACCGAACCAAATTTCTTTCGCAAGACTAACCTTGAAGTAATTGTTCCGGGTCTAAAGCCCCAGGAGTAAGTTTTAATAAAATCAGTAAGTGTGAACGGGACCTCGTGGTCATTCTTATTAAAGAAAGTTATTCTTTTATCTCGTGGGTACCTTCAGTTTCTTATGTTTCGTCAGCTTCATGTTGATCGGCTAGAAGGAGACCATAATGATAAAACATTCCGTAGTTGTGTGGGGTCAATTCAACAAAAAACTTTAGGTATTGTTAGTCTGGAGCATGCTCGTATTTTTATGTTTTGCAAAATAATTTGAAAGGGCAAAACGCTGGCCTCTACAATGTTCGGTTAGTGATTTTCAATGTATTGTAGATTTAAGCCACACTCTTGTAATTGGGATTAGGTCCATGCTAGCCTATGCTGTCAAAATTAAACCAGAGCTCATCAATACAGCGTGCCTCATCCTCATGTCATCGTGGCACCTAAAACCACGAAATTTAAGAAATTAATTGTAATAGTGTCTGAGAATAAAATGCACAGGTTTACTGTCTTTGATGGAATGGAGGAGTTAATCAAGGTATCATGCACCACTCAAGAGTTGTTTGATACAGTAAACTTTAAGACACTTGTTACGGATGGCAATCCTATGCAAAGTGCATCACAAGATGTGTATCAGTGACTCAAGTGAACATTAAAGACTGCCAAGAGCATTCACTGAAGCTTCCGTAATATTGTAAGGTATTGGAAGAGGAGAAACGCAACCACTGGTTTATTGTTGGAAAACTTGTGCCCAGGAAAGTAGGCCCGAAAATGAAAACGTCCGCTAGAGCGTTCCACACAGGTTTCGCTTCCTGAGCACACTTCTCCGAAACCTCGCAGGTCCGCGCCACTCTCTCATGCCCATGAATGAGAGGCATGCACCGTGCTACCACAAGAAGAACGAGCAGGCACGAGACATGGTAGAGGCTTACACAGCGGCTTGCTGGTTCTCTTGGTAGAAATATTATTGGAAGCAGCATGCGGCAATATTTTAAGTTCGTTTTCTGAGCACAACACTGGTATCACATCTACACTTATCAGCTTCAGGTTCAGTGGAACAGGGCTGGAAAAGTTGAAGTTAGTGCTTTTTTCTGACCAGCTAATGGAACTTACCGACAGCCAACATGAGCACCCCTCGCACTTTGTAGGCATATTGAGTGGACATCTCATTCCTAACAAGCACATGCCCACAGGTCCTATAATTAATGTGTCTGCCTGTCCACCTGCTATATTACAGGCCGCGTGATGAATGATTTAGTAATATGCCCACTCTTCAGAAAACAAAGCTCCAGCGTGTTTGTCTTCACAGGCATTGAGATTTTGCCTCTGTGATTGCTGCATGCATACTCAAGAATATTTAAGAGGGGTTGAGAAAACGGTGTGCCAGACTGACCTCTATTTTTTTGACCAAAATAGATATGGCGCAGAAAGGACGGGGACAAGGTGAGGACAGGAACTGACAAACTCGAGCACAAACTTCCAACTGTTTAGTAACAGAAACCATGCTGATTTTTGCATGCTGTCGAACAAGGTAACCTCATTGCAGATATAGTAACCTGGATGAAATAACAAATCATCAGCCAGTTACCTAACAGATTCGAAAGACAAGCACCAGAAACTGCATTGACCTGAGCTGTAAAATTATGCCCGCACATTAGAACACGTGCCCATTACAGGATCAATTTGAGTGATAGGCAAAAGAGGCAGCGCACAACCTAAACTCAACACGTCTACAAGGTATGTTTCAAGAAGATCACTTCATTATCCCTTAAATTTAGTAATGGTGCGCTAATGCACTGACTGCCTGCATTTTTGTTAGGAACGTTTTATCGTCTTCCTTTCAGTGCGGCTACTTGCTCTCGTAAGAAATGTAGTTTGACTGAAGCGTGGCGCACAACCATAGCGCTTGCAGTGGCCTGCCAAGTGCCCGCTCATGTTGCTGCTGACCGCCAAGCGGTGCTCTCTTGCACAATCGTTGATACACCGGTCTGTTTGTCCATTTATATACCCTACTGAAGCTTAGGGGGTGTATAGCCTACCGCAGATTTTGCCGTTTGACAGCGCACATTCTAAGCTAATTAAGAGGGGAACAGCTATCACATGCCTCAATACAGCCCAAATGAAGTCATGTGAGGACCATCTTTTTACAGGATTTAATAATCAGATTAGCAGACTGAAAGACGCTCGATATCCTCCCTCCGTTATCACAGGTGTGTGTGAAAGCCTCTTGCAAAAGCTGGAACGTGGTAATAAAATGCAGGAGCCAAAAGAAAAAATGAGTATGCTTGTAATACCCCATGTTCATGGCTCTATCACAATATAAAGAAGACCGCAGCCAGATACAGCGCGTGCATTGTGTTCTCCGCTCTATGGAAACTGGCCATGATTTGGTCCTTTGATGTGAAATAAGCAGCCGGCTGCATGCTTCAAGAAGCGCGCTATGCGACACACTGAATGTGTCAGCAATGTGATCTACAATATTCCCCTAAGCTGCGGTAGGGTATACATCGAACAACGGGCCGGTGTTTCAACGATCGTGCAAGAGAGCATTGCTTGGCGGTCAGCAACAACATGGGCGTACATTTGGCACGCCACTGCGAGCACTGTGGTTGTGTGCCATACTTCTGCCAAACTACATTTCTAAGGAGAGCAAGCAGCCGCACTGAAAGGGAGACAATTGAGGCGCTCCTACTAAAAAGGCAGGCAGTCATTGCGTTAGCGCACGATCACTAGATTTTTTATTGGCGCCAGTATGCCCTACGGCAAAAGTTAAATAAAACGAAAGAGTTCCGTTTCACGGATAAAGGCCAGGAGCGGTCGATGCAAAGGCCCGTGTGTCCAGCGCGTTAAGTCAGGTGGTCGACCGGGCTGGTAGTCAAAGCCTCGTAGGTGGCGGGTGCGAGCCTTGTGAAGGCCCGGACAGGTCCCAAGCAGGTGATCGATTGTTGCTTCTGTGGCTGGGGCAACGCAGAAGGGGCATGTCGTTGGGGGAGGCTGTGCACCGGATGTCCATGCAGCCCGGATGGCAGTAGTCAACGCGGCGCCCACACGAATCCTCCTGAGCGCAACCTCCTCTCGGCGAGGTAAGCCGCCGGGAAGGTACAAAAAAGTGATATTCCTGAAACATAGCTTGTAAACGTGTGTTTAGGTTGTGCGCTGCCTCATTTGCCTATTACTCTGATTGATCCTGTAATGGACACGTGTTCTAGTGTGCTGGCATGATTTTACAGCTCAGGTCAGTGCAGTTTGCGGTGCACGTCTTTCGAATCTGTTGGATCACTGGCTCATGACGATTTGTTAGTTCATCCATGTTACTGTATCTGTAATGAGGTTGCCTTGTTCGGCAGCATGTATGAACCAGTGTGGTTTCTTGTAATGAACAGTTGGAAGTCGGCGCCCGAGTTTCACTTCGCGTGTCTTCACTTTGTCCCCGTCCTTTTTGCGCCATACCTATTTGTCTCAGGTAAGCTCAACGACAAGTTCTGTTGTCCGTTTTATATTGTGCTATACCTTATCGCACGACACTACTTCGAACTGCTTGTACAGTGCTTTCTCAACAAGCTTCAATTTTCATTTGTTTGTTTTAGAAATCAGCATCTGACCTCACTGCACACCGCGACCTCTGAATTCAATTAGTGTCCATAGTCAGTAATGAAGCAATCTTAAATATTCTTTCAGTAAAATATAACTTTTCATGCATGTTTCTTTTTTTTATCTCTGGTGTTCCCCATGCTGTGTGATTCTGGCGCACTGAGCACTTCTATATTTACCGCATTTTTGTTGCTAAACCGATTTAGTTCTCCCCCACACTTGGTGGATCAAATAGAATTTTCTCATTCAAATAAAACATGGTTACGAGACATGCCCAGCCAACCTTATCTGAACAGATTTTACTTTTGTCAAAGGGTTCGTACAGGTCCTTGAAAACACTTGAATTTGAAAAGTACAATTTCAAAGCTTTTGAAGGTCCTGGAATTGTATTATGTCCTCGAAAACCCTTGAATTTCGGGACCAGTGCAGTCTAAAGTCCACAGTGCGACCTACTTTTTGCTGTAGAATTGCATTGATGCAGCAAACTTTGCATTTCAGCAACAATACATCGTGCGAGTTTGCATGTATATTCTGTTTGTTCACATGCCTTGACCTATCGTTTATTTCACTCCTCACCTGTTAGTTCATCTTGTCTCGCTTTCTCTCTGTCTATTTCTTCTACTTATCTCCTTACGACTTCACTCTTGTCTCCTGTGTTTATGCTGGTTTTATTCCCTGACAAGCGAGCGGTGCATGTGGTTACGGTACACCGTAATGATGTCAAGCCTTGCTAATTCTAGAGAAGCCTCGGCACCTGTCCTGATCATTTGCTGTATGTTGGGAACTACTTTAGATGGCTTCAAGGCTAGACTTTTCTGTAGTATAATAATGCAGTTAAAACTCTTTAAGAAAACTTGATTTTACGTAGTTCCAAATCTAAGCAAAAAATGTGCATTACCCGGCAGGTACTCGTAAGGTTCAACGTTGTTGTCAACCCAAATTACTCAAACTAATTTGGAACCAAAACCGATTTCACAAAGTTTTTCTGAAATAAGTTAGTCGAAAAAAGTGCGAATTTCTTTCTATTTTTTACACACATGGCTTTTTTTTTCTAGAAGTGCAGGCACTAACGCCATTGCATTAAAACGTCTGTCACCCCTAGTCACGAGCCTGGCTTTATTTTGACAAGGTTACATGCCACCCACTTGCACGGAACAGTGGCCTCAACAGTTGCGCTGTTTCGTACCAGATATTGCAGCAAGGTGGTGGTGGTTTATTGTTCGTGACAATGCACCCACAGGAACCCTGCTGTGTGCTTTCGTTATATCATGATTATGTGATAGATGACACCGATCGTCTCGTCGCAACTTTCTTGCTTGTACTGCTCACATTATCACTGTATTCCTCCTCCCCGTCTGTATTTTGCCTCCATGTCATATTTTACGTGACTGTCTGCCTGGCCTGCATAGCCTGGACCACATGTGTGAGGCGCAATGTTCGGTACACCTGAATAGCATGCGTGGGTTTGCGGCAAAAACAATGCCATGGTAGATTTTGGGTGTCTCTGTGTTGCAATTTTAGGTTTCGAAGGACTGAAAGACCCCTTTCTCAATTTTACAAACTTCCTCATTTAACAAAGTAGTTTGAGCGTGGTCATAGCTTCGTTAAATTGAGTTTCAGCTGTATATGTATAAGAGCGATAAACTTAGCCATAATTTGAAACATTGTTATAGTAAAAAAATATCCTTGTTTGTATGCGAGTTTTAAGTCCTTGAAGAATATGTGACAGACCCTTGAATATCCTTGAATTTTCTCCTTGGAACCTTGTACGCACCCTGATTTTGGTTGTTTTAAATATTTCTTTGTTTGGTTCAGCACTATTGACACTAAAGTATATGTTTCGCTAAATAGCATTGCTTTTTATATAGTTGCAGGAACAAGCCCTGCTTACCCCATGCCTGGTGCGGAAGGACATATTGGCGTTTCACCTTGCAGACATCTTGTTTTTCAAGGTTCATCACTGCTTGTGGGAATGGCGCACCTTCTTGCATCATTTTATCAAGTGTGAAGTCACATACTTCATAGTTCAAGATGTCTGCTACTGTACACTTTAATAAAATAAATTTGTCGGTGCTTATGACATCTTTGCGATACATCATTCCATGAGGTGTCTTCAACAACAATTGCTCTGTTGTTAGTGAGCAGGTACTGCTGCTCACCAAAGGAACGTCGTTTGAGGAGGCAGTGTGCACACCATTCTTTCACAGCACAGATTCAGTGTAAAGGATCTTACATTTTCTCATTATTGTAAAACACTATTAACAGCTGGGCCGTAGGGTGTAGATACACAAGACGGGGTCTTCTGTTGAAGTATTGGCACACTTTGTATTGTTACGAGCGGCTCGTAGAGTACAGATACAGAATACGGGGCATTCTGTTGTCGTGCTATTGGCACACCCGTATCTTAACGGTTCACTCAATAAGTACAAGCATGGTTTACGAAATCTTCTGTTTTCTAAGTACGACGGCACCTATATCTTGTTAAACGGTTTCTACAAAACGCACTGTCCGTCAACGGAAAAGGGCGTTCTTAAGTTACGAAAAAGTGTTCGGTCACAATATACCATCAAATTTTGTCGTGAAGTAGGGCCATTTTTTACAGTGTATTGCCGGTAGGAGCCTTATTTTTGGCGTGCTTGAACAATGAAGATTCAAAGCGCATGCGTAAACTTTTAAGGTTGGCGGCAAGTCGCCATAAGGCGCACCGTACCCGTATAAACCCGTCTGATTTCAGCTTTTTAATTATCCAATTATTAGCGGGAACTCCGTCGTGTTGGCCGCACCCGCGTTAGCAGTGCTGATCCAAAAGCCCGCAAGATATACCTAAGCGCACACAAACCACGCCCACTCAACAATTTTAGATGCGACGCATCGCTTGCTCGGGGGTGTGTAAGGCGGCGTGGTAATCCGCACGCGCCGTGGTATGTCCGCCCTCACACTACGCATGCGCGCTTCTCCTCCTTCCCTCTCTCCGACAGCTGCGCGTTACTCTCTCCACTTCTCTACCAGCACCTGCTTGCGCTTCTCCTGCGTTCTCGCTTTTGCTTTCGCGGCGCATGCGCTACTCTCCTCCTCTAAGCGGTTAGAGCGCAGCGCGCGTTTAGTGCAGCGCTTGCTTTGGTTGACTCCGCTTGACTCCATAGGTGCTTCAGATGAAGCGTGATGGAAGCAACAGTCCCGTCAGTGAGTGGGCTGACGCAAGCACGCGTCAGCATCAGCCCAATTGCGTCCACTCAAGACAAAGCTGCGAAGCGAAGGGCAGCGAACTACCATTCACGGCACATGCATTGATCACGTCTTCACCAATTTCAAGATCCATCCACTGCACCAAGATCCCCTCAAGGTTCACTTCAGCGACCACAAAGCCATCCTCATCAAAGCAAAGTGCACACCTCAAGTACCAGACGCTGCTCAATAAAGACCTTCGTTAACCGTTTCACCTTCGTCTACAACGTTAATAACACCGTTAATAACGATCCGAGGTCGGTAGCATGCCCAACGAACGCCAACGGAAGGCGATCGTGCAAGTGCTCCGGCTTCGCATCGCCTCATGGTCCCCTTTAGCGGGAGATGGTGTAATTTTTTGATTGCGCAGCGGTGCAGAAACACAGCAGCACATATTCAGGAACTCCGGCGAAGAAGAGCGGCATCGCGCCTGTACCGGCTTCTTAGCGACAGCGTCGCTAGGTCTTTTCGAGGAGCACGGCTACGCGATGAACGACATCTGGCGATCACAGAATACCAAAAGGACTTGTTTCTGGGCTAGTTGGTGGGTACGTTGCTTGAGTACAGGCGACTGAGGCGCAAAATACATTACTTAAAAAAGGGAGAAGCAGAAGAGAAGACAGTCCGTCTTCTCTTCTGTTTCTTCCTTTTTCAAGAAGTACATTTTGTGCCTCAGTCGTCTGTACCTAAGCAACGATCACAGACTGCATCTCCTGTGCAATGTTCGTCGTCGGTATTTCAGACACAAATTAAAAATACGTGTCCGCTATTTGCAGCGTTTTACGGAGCGATGTACGTACAACGAACGAGACGGCTCGCAGGCCCGGTTTTCAACGTGCTTGTATATACTCGCAGTGCACCGGCGGCCGCACGTAGCTTCCGTCTGCCTCGTATCGGGACTCGCCTTCGCGTTATATAGATGTTTCACAGCGTTGGCCGCATGGAGCGAAATACACAGTTCGGACTGTACTTTACTCCAGCAGACATTGTTTTCTGTGAAACAAAATCTATACGACGCGCGTTTCACCTGCGCCGGCGACACACATCAGCCGCTGGCGGGCTCGGTGCAGACGACGTAGCGAAGCTTTTTTCTTTCGCTTCGAAGTTGTAGGCGGTCACTCTCGAGGAAGCAACCACGGACGATCACACCAGCTTGATTTTGTTGCCGCTGGGAGTGTTCCTCGTAGCCATTCGCGATTCGGCACGGAAGCGAGGTATCCGCGGCGTCCAGACACGGAGGCTTGCGCACGTACGCGCACGGTCGCTCGATGATAGAAGAAACACGTGAGATCCAGCCCGCTGGGTGCAGCCGGACGCCAGTGCGAGTTGTACTTGCCATCAACGCAACTACACATACACAGCGCAAGCTTCTTACACTCGCCTGTCTGCAGGGCCACTAGACAACACACGACAACGATTTGCGAAAATCTGCAATACGGCTTTCACGGAGGTTTTTTTTTCTTAGAGCAAGCTCTTCAGTTCACAGAATGCTTTTCTCGCTGGTTTTGCTTCTGCAGCTCCCCAGTTGCAGTGAAAGTGCATAGGCTGAGGGTCAACCATGAGGCGCGACAATGTCATATCAAACTATAAAAAAAGCATTTGTGGTGTTCGCGCGTACCTTCACTGGAACTGGCAGCGGCACTCATCGGCGGACTAAAGCCGCCGAAGCAAGGGGAGCGGGGGGAGCTTGAAGTCACTTGGTAATGAACTTGTGTGCACGTTAAAGAACCCCAGGCGGCCGAAATTTCCCGAGCCCTCCACTACGGCGTCCCTCATAATGATATCGGGGTTTTGGCGCGTAAAACCCCAACAATTATATATAGACTCATAATTTATTTATTAAGTCACGTACTTTCTCAGCTATCCTTTCTTTTAGAACCAGTACATTACTTAGGTCTTGGCATCGCTTCTTCGCGTCTCTTTACTTCAATATTTCCTTTGTGAAGTGCTGCCCAAATTTGTTATCTGCTTTATTCTTACTTTTAGCCGTCTGTGTCATTCCTAATATTCGCACATTTACACTCCACTAGCGTTTTATGTTATGTCAAGGCGATGTTCAGGACAAATATGAAATAATGTGGGCGTGCCTGATGTATACAGTAACAAAATTCTGCTTGCGTCTGAGTAAAATAGCAAAACTGAGTTTGTTAAAGCATGTTAAGCATGTTAGGAAGGATATTAGAGAGACATGATAATACCGAATGCTCCATTTTTCTCGTCAGCGTTGCCCCGAGCCGTTTTACGCTATTTTCCGCACGCACTGTATCTTCTATAGTCTGACCCTAATAGCTCAGTTGACGATACTTTATGCGTGTCACAGCTATTAGGCGTGCCGCCTGCATCGTGTTTCTTTACCTATTAAATGCGAAGCATTTCTTAGAGAACCTTTGGCACTTCGAGCATATCTATCTATCTATCTATCTATCTATCTATCTATCTATCTATCTATCTATCTATCTATCTATCTATCTATCTATCTATCTATCTATCTATCTATCTATCTATCTATCTATCTATCTATCTATCTATCTATCTATCTTCCTACGTCTGGGTGCTCTCATGATCACCTCCTTAACTTGGTGTAGACCAACATTGGCATGGAAGGGTAAGAGGATTTGACGAATACGACTGTCGGGTCATTACATGAATAATGTGAAAATCCTGTCGCGTACGTCGTCAAACCCTTTTCTCCAGACACGTGTGGCACATACCCGTTTACCACGGGCCGCGGTGTACGGGTATGCGCCACAGATGACTGACAATTTATATCTTCCCAGGAACGGCGAGAACAGACATTGCTCATTTAAATGCGAGAGCGTTAAGTAAAACCGACATCGGCAGCGTCGACCCGACGAATGGAAAGAATAAAAAATAGGATCCCAGCAGGTATCGAACCCAAGCATTCTTCGTGGCAATCAAGTATTCCACCACAGAGCTACGCCAGGTCTATAAACTGGTTTGGAAAAACAGCCTATGCAGGCGTAATGTCGATGCAACGTCAAGTGTGGTTGTGGTGCTGACTATCTCATTTTACAAGAAAGCAAAAAACACTACATATGTACTCCTAAAATACAGGCGTCGTATGAGATGAACGTCTGTGGTTCCAGTGTTGGCTGCGCTTTTATAGCAGTGTAATAAACATTACATTTTTATTCCTATGATTCAGCAAGCTATATTGAAGCATTGCTCGACCCCGGAGGAATACATCATCGAATATTACGTATGATATTCACATGATTGCACCATAAAGTGCGCTTCGTTTCGATAGTACTGACGTATGTGCGCTAATGTGAGTGCTGACGTTACGTCGGACCATAAATTACGCTTTAAACGCCCTTGTTGTCAACGTGCCTCGTAAGCTCACGATGTGCACACAACTAATACACTTAAAAAACACGTCGATCCACCTCGTAACGCTTGGCTGAAAAGCAAAAAATGCGCCATAGAACTACTCGCTGACTGCGTCGCGTGAAACCGATTCCCACAAGGCGTAGGATCTGCCGAATTTTTCACATTGATTGTTTTATACTGAACCGTATTTATTTTACTTAGATATATTTGTTTTCCTTATTGTTTAGTTTGCATATTTTTTTTTCGGTTGCAAGTCACTAATCGGACCTATAAGTGGCAATAGTGTGAATAACAATGGTGTCTTACGACTCTTTGTGCCACTATACAATAGGTCTGAGACGTCTCTGGGGTGCACAAGTTCTCTCGTTCCAAGAAAACTGATGAAATAGTGGACGTTAGTGAATTTGTCGCTAACGAACGCTTTCTGTCAAAAGATAGAATGTGACATGTCATTGCAGTTTTATGTCCTTTATGTATACTCCACGCATCACAAAACATGCTGCTACCAGCGTTATAGCTGCTGTACACGTGCCCGGTGATCTGGTATTACGCAAACAGTAATTCCTTTACGGACGAGGTAAAGCTCCACCCCGTTATTGGCGCTATCCTGCAGAGGCTCCTTATTTAAGTTTTTGTAATTAGATCGCAACCTGCTAGCTGACCGGCAAGCTGAGCAGCTACTACCACCTATTACAAAAATTGGAAGTAAAAAGCGCTGTCAGCGCAGCGTATAATGAGCTGTCATGTCAACCAGCCAAAGCAACCCCAACAAATCGTTACGGAATGAAACTAATGTACTTTGAGCAAGAAAGAGAGAACTATTGAGATACAAAGGACATTTCATTCAAATGAACTAAAGTTGGTTGCACTTGAGAACCTTTGAGAACCTTTTAAGCAAAAATTTTTGTGCATAGGCATCCTACGGCATGATATCCGTATATAACAAATTTGCAAATGCATCGAAGTATATTAAGATACAATTGGGAAGTATCCCATCGGATACAATAATTCCGGTAGTATCGCCCCGCCACGGTGGTCTAGTGGTTATGGCGCTCGACTGCTGACCCGAAGATCGCGGGATCGATTGCCGGCCGCGGCGGCTGCATTTTCGGTGGAGGCAAAAATCTTTGAGGCCCGTGCACTTATATTTAGGTGCGCGTTAAAGAACCCCAGGTGGTCGAAATTTCCGGAGCCCTCCACTACGGCGTCTCTCATATTCATATCGGCGCGAGGTCTCGCTTTCCGCGACCATGGAGAACTCCCTCGCCGGCCCGCAGTTGTGGAGAACAAAGATAATCCGACCACTTACAACGAAATTACGCAGCACTTCTATCTCGGCAGAAGAGACTTTCCCCTTCCTAACAAGAAATTAAGTCGAGCGCAGGCATTGACTCTCAGTTTACTCCAGACGGGTTCGTATTCCAGCCCGGCTTTATTATATAAAATTTATCCCGACATTTATTCCAATAGCTCCTGCAGGCACTGCAACGAATTCCCTAGCCTAGACCACATGCTCTGGCGTTGCCCCTCGTTACGGGGCATGGACCAATCCAATGAAGACAAGTGGCTATCCGCTATGAAGAGCCCCGATGTTGGGGCTCAACTATGGGCTGTCCAGAGGGCCCACGATGCGGCGGTCGGGCTTGGCCTGACTGTCCCAATGTGGGAGCGGCCCGCTGCGCGTTGAGTCGTGCACCTCAGGACTTACAGTAAAGTTTCGCATCCATCCATCCACACAACTTCCCCGACTCAGCTTTGTCTGCTGCCGTGCCTGTTAACGGCGCTGAAGACCGGCGAGCCGCAATGTTGAAGTGGCCACAGATATTCGCTGATTCTCTGGCTCGTTTTACGCTTGAAAAACACGGTGGCCGGCTTTACCGGAGATTTTGAAGGGGCAGCTAAACGTGTTATCTCCTTATTATTTTTTTACGCTGTCGAACGACACAGCCGATGGCAGGTCTTGAAAGGGTTGGCGTATATTTGAAGGAGCCCTGGCAGCAAAGTTTTGTTTGTGACTTTTATGCTTTAATTTGTAGCTTTGTGTCTGATATTAAGAAAATTGAATCGTAAATGCTCTAACGTTTCGCATAATTAACGCTAACGTCATTGATTGTGACAAATTTTGGCATCCTTCAAAATCTCCGCCTAATATCATAAACTGGAACCCCACCACGGTGAAGCATCATAAGATCACGTGCGTCCAAGTTTTGGTGACGTTTAGAGCGCGCATTTTGAATTCGGGCTCCGCGTGCGGAAGAGAATGAAACGAACGGAGTGCTGCGATACCAGTTAGGGTGTAACGCAGCAGTCACGTTCTCCTGTCGAAATTTGTGCGGTACACTCGCCGCCAAGCCCCCATTACACTGTCAAGAGCGTGCCTCCTCAGAAAAATAAAATACTTACTAGGTTGAGTTTGAAGTGAAGCCAACGTGAAAGATAAGCAGACCGGTGGTTCACAACAAAAAAAAACAATTTATTCAACGCAATTGGTCGTCTTCAAGGTTAAGTACGTCCGTACTGCTCAGAATTCTGTTCGCATCTGCCGATTCTTGCATTCCCCAGGGCTCGCCTTCTTACGCTACCCACTCACACACAAACACACGCTGCCGACGCCCCGCCCGTCTCGTCCCCAGCCAGACGTCCGTGCAGGCGCGTCTCGCGCATGTCACCAATCTCCGAAGAGCAACGAAGAGCAGCAGAGTATCTTCCTGTGTAAGGCAAACGTTGAAAGCGTCGCGGAGAAGCTTGGACAGTAAACGTTAATTGCCTGTGCAGTCCAACCGGGAAGTGTTTTTAAACGGCCTTTGGAGCTATATGCGACAAAGGCATTCCTTCTTGACGTACTCGAAACGCCACTGGCGTAAGCAGCACACAACAGTTTCACGACATGCTGGCACGTAATACAATAGGTGAAAATCAAAATGTACAGCGCCGTCTGTCGACAAGCCCCGAAGCCTGATCCGCCATGTTTTGTTGGGCGCGAAAACGAAACCAGTCGCATATCGCAGTCTTTCAGGTGCTAGCTGCTGGTTTTTTATCTTCGTTCTGCGATGAGTTCCCAATGCTTCGCGCACTGTTCAGGACACGAGGGAGCCCTGACAATGCCGCTAACAACGTAACACTAATTTTAATCGAATTGTTCAGTTACCTGAACGAAGAAAAAAAGTACCGACGCGAACTTGTTTCGTCAACAAAATCGGCACTGCTTTGGTTCGGAAATGACCGGCCCGCGCAAAAGCACTCTTCAACCTCACTTCTTATTTCTCCGTGCAATTTAGTTGCTCGCCTACAACGTAAGCTAGATTTGCAGAACACTATTACGATATATGCATTTTGAAACAGACGGCCAATGTCACACATGCGCGAGAGAACATGATTGATCAGCATTAGCTTGTCAGCGTCGCAGATCGACGAAAGTAATGATTTGCGTATATAAACGTGCGGAAGCAGTGCCACAGACGCTGCTGCGCGCATCAACGGAAAATCGGTGCCGCCGCACGAGACTCGATCGGTGCGAACATCCGAACAGGCATCTCTTTGCAAGCTTCGTAATGCAGTGTGCGCCGAAGCACATAGTCCGCATGCCGCGTCTGCCCTGCGCTTTACGCCCTTATCCCTCCGGTTGTATTTTTATTTTGCTTTCTTCGGTCAGCGCTCGGTGCGAACACGATCATGGCCTCCGAGACTGCGCACCGGCGGGTTCCTCTCCGGCCGTCCCAATCGCACGGAAAAAGTGTTATTTCAGAGGTGGGTGTGGCCCGCTCCTCCTCCGCACCGCGGCGCTCGCTACTGAGGGTCGAATAGAGTGCCTCGATGCGCGCGCCCCTGCTTAGAGTGGTGTCAGCTTTTGAAAGGGCAGGTGCCGCCTCCTCGGCCTTGGTAGAGTGTACTAGAAGGATCTGAGTGGGACGAACGGAGCGCTCTTGCTGAGGCGGCACTCGTTGACGGAATAGGGGGCGCTGCGGGCGAACTGGATTGGTCGCTACCGAGCGTGCCGGGGCGCACCGGCCGCGCTTTCTCGCGTTTCGCCCTGTTTTTCTATTTACAGGATCTATATACAGACATTAGGGTAGAAGAAAACAAGTGAGAATGAATTGAAAGTGACTTATAAGGCTTTCCAACGAAAGCGTGCCGTGTGTTCTTTTTCGTGTTCCCTCTAGAACACGGACAGCGATGCGTCAATGATACCAACTGACTGATCCGGTCATATTTCTCTAAGAAATTGACCACTTAAAAGTGTCGTGGTGGCAACTTCATAAATTAGAAGTGAATGTGGTGTCAGTGCGCTAATTTTCTACCATGGAAATTTTCAGCGGCAGTCGTTCGTTTGTCTGAACGCCCGAGAGTGATAGCTGCCGTTGACGTACTACTTTCGCAGCTTTTCGCACACCCCTCGAAACTGTCGGGATACTTTAGTATCCTTTTTAATTATTGAAATTACTTACAATATTTTGAGCATGCTGCGACCACACGCGAGATTACTCAGATATGCCGAGAATGCTCTACACAGAAATAAACTACCAGTGCTAACCTTGTAAACAATTTATTGCTTTTAACCACGATTTCAAAAAAAATGTGGAGCTTAAGTGTTATAATAAACGCTATGGTGCAGGCTACCAAAGTAGGGAATGCAGAGTGAGAGTGAATAACCGATAATAATGCTTTGACAGAATTAAAGGCCGAAAACAAGGGTTTCTAAGATTGCTGTAATTGAATCAATTAGGAGAAAATAAGGGTCCAGATTTGCAACAAAAGCCCACTTGGCCTTCTGTTGCAAATCTTGACCCTTATTGGCTTTGGACCAAGTCTACAAAATTTTCGGCCATTTGAGTCAACAGAACAAGCAAATTCCTGTCAACGTGTTTGCTGCTGGGCCAGACAACACAGTTGTCTGGCCCAACAGCTTCGTCGTTAAATCCCCTTCGGTAATAGACGAAGTGCTGAGTGCACCTGAACATTTTAGAAATTTAGATGCTTGAAGAAGGGCTTCCTCTGCCTGCAATACATTTCTTGCAAGTCCTTCAGAGAGCTTTCCATTCAGAAATGTTTTGTAACTAGCCTGCTCAATCACGCTCATGTGAAAAAGGACTGCCCTCTCTGAAGTGACAGTGCCAGAGCACGTATCCAACTTCGACGGTGTATAAACAGCGCCTTCATAGCCATGGAATTGGTGCACCGACCAATATTTAGACGGAGTCCTCAGTTCTCGCAAGTTTTCTAGTTTCAACGACGCTGTCGACACGTCGTGCACGTCGCCTTGACTTTCAAAGTCCTCGTCGACAGGCGTGCTCGTGCAGGCTTTCTTGCTATTCTGGGGTCCCGGCATGGTAGGCGCTTCCCGTTTACGAGGAGCGCGTTTAGGAGGCAGTTTCGTGCTCAAATATTTCGAAGCGTTGGGCAAGACTGTAGGCACAGCGTCTGGCGTCAGCGCGGGAACACCGCGAGCGATTCTCGCTTCTTTGCCATCAATGATGTGGACGTATTCACGCAGTATGTAGCGGTCCTCGAAGTGGAGCTCACACACTGCACAGTTTTCCTCGAGAGCTTTGTCGCTGCGATGGAGGTTCCTTTCCCAGATTTTTCTTCTACTTTCATCTTTTGGAACGCTAAAAAGCGATAGCTTCCTTTCTGCTTTGACGCCGGCATAGCCTGTGCGGCATCCCGGTGCGTAGCAATGGCGAAGCCTAGCTTTAGTCATGCCGAAGTCGTTGGCACTCACTCATTTGGGCATTGAAGGCTCCCACCACAGCACAGTAGTAGACAGAGACAAACAGCAGCAGCGCTCACGCACACATTACGAGTCAACGCAGCTAATAAGTGAACGCGACGACGAACACACTTGGAACATGTCCGAACCAGTGCCGCCAGTGCGAACACCACCAATCCACTGCGACCGCAGCGCCGCCACGCCAACTGTCAACGAACCGCGCTTCGCTACGATGCAGGTGCAGAGCCGGCTGCTCGTCCCACTCAGAACTTCTAGTACACTCTAGCCTTGGTGGCAGCGTGGCCGCCATTTTGAATCCCCCGCCCGGTCACTTGTAAGTGGCGCGCGTGCTGTTTTTAGGTCGGTGCTCGTTTCCCTCCAGTTTTATGCGCTCGCTACCGTCACCATGGCCGGGTGTTGCGTGCCGCAGTGCACCAATGATTCCAGATACGCTGGGAGCTGTATCGTTTTAGAAGTTACGAGGTTTCTTTGGACAGTAAAAGTCAAACGTGACAAGCGGCATCCCAAGAACACATTATGCACTTGTGGCGTAAGTTTCCGGCCGGTATTTCGAATGCACATGCAAGGATAACTTCTGCCTGTGTTAACCTTGCGTAATAAATGGACACACTGAT
Organism: Rhipicephalus sanguineus; assembly: GCF_013339695.2. Taxonomy (NCBI): domain Eukaryota; kingdom Metazoa; phylum Arthropoda; class Arachnida; order Ixodida; family Ixodidae; genus Rhipicephalus; species Rhipicephalus sanguineus. The sequence continues at coordinate 38,681,363 of NC_051176.1, forward strand.
ATCAGCTGCATGCTTAAAATGCTTTGGTTCACGTGTGCGTGAATCCTGCATTTTTCGCAAATATTCTTTACTGCACTTGGTTGGTCCTGTACCTGCCTTTGATTCTTGCTTTCGCTATTTTTGTAATTTGAAATGTATCATGGAATATATTATGCGTGTTTGTCTGCAGATCACATCCTTCTTTTTTCTTAATAATAATTATTTGTGAGAATTTACGTCCCAAGAACCCCGATATGATTATGAGAGGCACCGTATATAGTGGAAGGCTCCCGAAATTTTGACCATCTGTTGTTCTTTAACGTACACCTAAATCGAAGTACGCGGGCCTCTGTCATTTCACCTCCATTGAAATGGGGCCGCTGCGGCCGGGATTCGATCCCGCAACCTTCGGGTCACCAGTCAAGCACCATAACCAAAACCGCGCCGGGTTCTTGTTTTTTATATTCCTTTCCGTGTTTCAAGTACGCCTTCTGGGCTGGTCTGATGCCCATGTATGTATGTGTGCAGTTAAATGTTTTTTATCCTTCCCTGTTTCTGCGTTTCAAGGTTACGTTTCCATCCCATCTTAATTACGCAGTTCCTGTTTTTTTTAATCATTTACGATCACTGTAAAGCAACTAGTGGCAGTTGTGTTTTATTGTGTAATTTGTGTTTTATTTGTGTAATTGCTTCTGTCAGTGCAGCATTAATGCGCACAAATAAATGGCCTGTACACTGGATATTAACGCGCGCGCCCGCACACACACACACACACACACACACACACACACATTCAGCATTTTATTGCTTTGAGCAAGCATAATTTATTTATTATTAATAATGTAAGCGCTGAAGGCTCATACAGGAATGCAAACAGTTCTCATACAAACAGTTCTCGCGAAGCGTCTATACAAAGAAGACGCATGAAAACAAGAAGACGGGGAAGCATTGTGTACAGTAGACACGCTATGTCAGTAAAAAAATACAAGAAATGAAGTCAAGTTGTACAATGAGTACGTCATAGAAAACCAGTTAATGAAAGAAAAACTCACAGGCTCCCTCCTGCGTCTTCTTAGCTTTTGCGCACCTAGCGCGGTTTTGCCTTGCCTCCAAGATCGGAGGCACCTCACCTGGTTTTGCATTGCCTCCGTGATCTGCGCACTTTTGATCAAGCTACGATGTCATGTGATAACGGCATCATATGACGTCACGCCAAAATTGGTGAAGCCATGATGACGTCATATGGTGACGTCATCACGTGACGATGATTTTTTGCATCCCTCGTCCCCGACGTGGTGGTACGCTGACGCCGTAGACGCGGGACGCCGACGGTCAAATTTCGCGTTCGATGAGGCGTTTAAGGCTTTCGCCTTGAAAAATACGTCCGCCACGGTGGTATAGTGCTGATGGAGCTCGGCTGCTGACCCGAAAGTCACGGGTTCGATCCCGGCCGCGGCGGTCGCATTTAGGTGGAGGCGAAATGCTAGAGGCCCGTGTACTGTGCGATGTCAGTGCAGGTTAAAGAACACCAGATGGTCAAAATTCATGGAGCCCCCCACTATGGCGTGACTCATAATCATATCATGGTTGTGGCAAGTAAAACCCAAGATATTATTGTTAATAAAAGAGACAAATAAACGATGCCGTGCATCTGCCGCACAAAGTGTAAAACAGTATTGGAAACACTCAATAATATGTGCATGCAAGTGGGCGTGCAAAAAACCTGCAGATACAAAAAGAAGGAAAAACGCACTGATACTGCGCGCATCCAAAGTTTTACGGCATACTACTCAACAACCTATTCATCGTTTTGATAAGGTCTCAAGCTGCAACTCGAGTGCCGATACAGTAGCGGCTACAGTTTGTGAGCAAGAAATGTCAGCAATAATAATGATAAATAAGCTTTCATTTCATTTTAGCAGGATATTCGCACCATACTGCCCCTCGGCCCTTTATTCTGTGTACAATATGTATGATGCCATTTATATTAAACGAGTAAATTGTTTGCAAACTTAGCAAAATGAGCCACCTTAATCGCGCTTAGGTAGCTTCGCAACACTAAACTGTGCGTGTTCAGATACATATACTGCTGCTGCTGACATGTATACAACTACTTTAAACGATTATTTGTGTATTAGGAATGCAGAGCTTATGAGAAAATTAAGTAAGGCTTTAGACTTTGTCGTTTCCAGCGTAAGGGAGAGGATTCGTTTTCAACATAACAGAGTCTACGTCTACCTCTAGCGCATAACGCATGCACAGGCCATCAGGTTACATGAATTACATGCTTCCTTGATAAACATTTAGGCAACAACAGCAAAAGCTGCCCAAGCTTCAAAAAAGAAAAGAAAAAGAGAAAGCTCACTAGCGTGCACTTATTTCCGGACGTATCCGCGCACCGCAAGCGCTTTATGTAGCGCGTTTCGCATGCTGTCGAGCTGCGGCGGGATTCGCAATGGCGGCCGTCGTAGCAGACGACGCGCCTGTCCTCACCCTCAGCGGAGCGCGCGGGCATCAAGGCACCCTAAGGGTCGAAAAGGCTGCCGCGCTGTCGGCGCGGCTTGCGTGAGGCGAGGAAAAAATGGTTTTGCGCTTTTATATAACCTCCCACTGATTTGGAAACGTCAGGCCAATGTGTACGAGAGGCAAAGTGCATGCTGGGGTTCATTTTTTCTCAAATGCGCTTTTTTTTTTTGTTCTAGATATGCGCCTCCTATATTAGAGCACTTAGAAGTGCGATGCCTTGCAAGAGATCCGCATGTGCTGGAAACGCACTACGAAGTTTGAGGGCTGCATTGTATGGAGGTGCTGGCGAAGGATATCATTGGACTGGGCGCGATGACGCTTGGTGCTCGCTGGCCCTGCCGCTGAAGACAGATCAGTCGCAGCCGGGCCTTCGTAATATAAAGCTGTTTTCTTGTCGCCTCCGTGTTCTCTCTGAGGGCTCCGGCCAACTACTGGCCTGAGCCCACAATAGATATGTTCATCATTTTGTAAGCTAAATTTAAGGCCGGTGACGAAAGCAGCCCCTTTCGAAGCAGTATCGCAAAAAGCAAGTATCGGTGCTTGCTTCGTTTGTGCATTTCCCTTTCGGTTTAACATTCTTTGTCTCAAGATATAGCGTAATGAAAACACATGTACAGGGGCACTCAACGCCTGCGACGCAACCACGCAAGGTATCCACCCGAACGCCGCAGCAAGAGCGCGTTACGAAGAAATAAGGTCGAGAGCACGCTGGTGCGCTAACCGAGCCGACCAAACTCGGCACTCGGCATCAGCACTTGGCATGCTTTCTCCTCGCGATGTCGCCGGCGCCGCCGGGTCTGGCGCGAAAGTTGCGCTCGCGTAGCGCACAATGCTTGCACTCGCCCTCGAGGTTTCCCCAGTTTCCCTTTCCAACTGCCTCCTGCCGCACCGCAGAAGCAAGAGACAGGGAGGAAGGTGGAGGCGGTCGCCATACGTCTGGGCTGAACGTCATCGGTGCTGTGACGGCTCTGGACAGGCTACAGGCGCGTTTTATTCAATACTGGTGGCCCATTTGCATTGCTAGTTTTACGGTGTTTAGTAGATACGTTGGGCGTTCTGAAAACGAACATCGAAATCTGTAGCTTTTTCTGACAGAATGCAACACGCGTTCAAGTTTTTATGTACCTGATATAAAACACTGGGCGTTACATAGCAGTCACAATTAGCGCTTTTTTTTTTTCAGTTGTCCTCCTGGATGAGTACTTAGTTTTCCTTCTGAAGAACGCTGTTCTGTCGCTTGTACAACCCTTTGGATGCAGTCGAGAGTACAGTAAACGTAGATGATATTGATATTACCATTTTGCCACCAAAACATAAGCATAATAGAGACGACGAAAAAGGAGACGATGACAACTCAGGCACACTCACTGCGAACGACGTGTAGTAAATGTAGGTCGGCTAATCAAAGCCTTCAACAATATTCCGGCAAAATTACTTATGACCATACTTCAATGACATGACCAGGGTACTCAGTTATCTTGAGCGTTTCTCCATAGAGGGTAACCATGCTTGGGGTTGACCACCTCATAAATATATGTCCGCGATCTAATAGTAAAACGATGTTTCATGATAGGAAGACAGTATGATTCATCGACGAAGATTAGCCTAGTTTCCACCCAGACACGTCTCGAGAAAGGAAGGATGCTAGAACACCCCTATATTTCTCAAATCGAGGTATTAAGCGCTAAGATGAAACGGACTGTAATAAAAAAGTAATACTACCATGAGACGAATTGATACGTCCTTACAATGACATATATCAGGAAAATTGAGCAGTTTCCGTGCTTTCGTTCGTTAATTGGGCCAAACAAAATGCAGTAACACAAAAAAAAGTCACAGTTTCGCCGCAACGGCGAAGCAATGATTGCGATAGCAATAAATTGTGATGTAACGCGAAGAGCGGAAAGCAGCTCGAAATTGCCAGCGCGTCGCTCGAGCCCAAAGGACGCACGAAAAGAACGCACACAGGACGAGCGCGAACTAATGCGTCACAGCTCGACACTTGAAGCGCACTGCTCAAACATAAAGCAGGACGCACGAAACAAACGAACGGGTACGCACAAGACGAGCGCGAACTAATTGTCACAGTTGTTACTTATTTCTGTTCGAACAGCGCTCTCCTTTCGCAAACGCGGCGTTCGCAAGGGCGGGGCGACGATCTTTAAAGCGCGCAACATGCGCGCACGTCGCGCCATCTATGTGGCCACTAAGAAAGCATGCTGAATTACATGGTATATATAAATAGCTCGCCGTTAGCACGCTGAGAGACGGTGCTTTCGTGGCCTAACGTCTAACGCGGCGGGCTGCAAAGCGAGAGGTCGGCCGTTCGATTCCGCGCGTCGGAAAGAATTTCTTAATTATTTTTCTTTGTGGCCTTTCTATATATATACATACCTATACATATACGGTGAATGACGGGGACGGACATTTTCCAGCCGAGACTGTCCATATAATTGCTATCGCAATAAAAAAATACTTGCCGTCAGTGCATTCAGAACATCCGGTCGCTGACCCGCCCTTCCTTGGACGCGAAAAAGTGCCATCGTGCACGATGGTATGCCGTGCGCTCTGCTTTCGGCCGCGGTCTCCGTTGCCGCCGGAAACCTCACGAAACGCGCTCTCTGGCGGTAGTCGGGTGCGCGACGCTCCCAACGTTTTTTTTTTTTTTTTTGCTGGGGAGCGCGGAGATTGGGACGGCCAGAGGAGGAGGAACCTTGATTGAAGCATGTGATGCCTCTTATCCCCACCGAGCTGGTAGACATCCCTAGTCCGGGACGTCATTAGTCCAAGCCGCCGCCCGCACGCGTATAGTGTTCAAGACACACACGTATACACACGTATAGCGTTCAAGAAAACCAGAACACACACGTATAGCGTTCAAGAAAACCAGAACGACAATAATAAATTCGCGCGATAGAATACGACCACAAGGCATTATGAACAACTAGTGTGCAGCAAAAAAGCATTAATCGGGCCGCTCTCCTTGTATACAGTTGAAACGCGCGATCGGTATTTTTGTTTGGTTTGCGGCGCACCGCTCATGCACAGGTCCCTGCCTTGCTTATTTCGAAAAAAAAAACGATGACACACGCTAATGCGGCGGGTGTAGAGATACCTGCGGCTAAAGAAATGAGCCGACGAAAGCAGCGCAGCATTCCACAGGTCGCGCAGAAACAACGTGGTGTCAATATCTGACGAGTGTTAATGACGCGTGTATATAATCGCAGCGGAAAATACAATGGAGATGTAGTATTACAGTGCAAGGTTATCTTAAAAGTTTGACAGTCACATCTCCTCTGCAACGAACACGTTATTGAACGCCTACCTCAGATCGGACGCGCACGCCCCTAGAGAACAGCAGTTCAGCTTTGCGAAGCGGTGCGCCTCTTGCAGATGCTGTCCGGACGGGTTTTTAAGCACGCAGAACTCCGATATTGTGTTCTCGTCGATTTGTGGCAGCACAGTGAGGTCCGCAGACCATTGGGCGCTGGATGACGAAAGAAACGGCCGCATTTTCTTGGTCTGAAAGCTCCGACGACGACTTTGGCTCAGCCTCTCCGTGGCCTCTCCTTATGGAGACACTAGCAGACGATTCCGCGACTGCGCCCAACAAAAAAAAAATTACACCATCTCCCGCTAAAGGGGACCATGAGGCGATGCGAAGCAGGAGCACTTGCACGATCGCGTTCCGTTGGCGTTCGTTGGGCATGCTACCGACCTCGCGTCGTGGAACGCGAAGAGGAAGGCTACGCGCGTCGTGCCTTCCCTCTAGCCTGGCCGTTAATTCTCACAGGTCGAGCGGGGAACGCGGTCGACAGGCACGCGAGAGGGGGGCAGCGTGGAGAGGCGAGAGAGGGAGAGGAGACGCGCATGCGCTGGCGCTCATCGCGGCGTTGCCCAGGAGAGAATTTCGGCATGTCGAGCCCGCATTTCAGAGGAGTCAACCGAAGCAAGCGCTGGACAACGCGCGCAGCGCTCTACCCGCTTGGAGGAGAGGGGACTAGAGGAGGAGAGTAGTGCATGCGCCGCGAGGGCAAAAGCGAGAACACAGGAGAAGCGCAAGCAGGTGCTGTGAGAGCAGTGGAAAGAATAACGCACAGCTGTTGGAGAGAGGGAAGGAGGAGAGTTGCGCGTGTGTAGTGTGAGTGCGGACGCCCACGCCGCGGTACCTACCCCCGAGCAACAGATGCTTCGCATCTAAAAATCGCGGACGCGCCCAGTGTTCCCGGAGCACCAAGCATTATAAATATCCCCCATTGACATCGTCCCTCCGAATAATCACACTCGCGCTGACGAGGACACGACAAAACATTCGAAGTACAGGTTTGAGACGAACCAAGCGAGATAACGGAAGTGAAACCGTTTGAGGCGTCGCCGCCAGTCGGAGCCGCGATGACAACACGGACATCAAGAACGTTCGCGGTGGCTGCATGTTCGATGCAGGACAAAATGCTAGATGCCGGTGTACTTAGATTCAGGTCGACGTTAAAGAACCCCAGGTGGTCGAGATTTTCGAAACCGTTCATTACGGCGTCTCTAATAATCTTATCGTGGTTTTGGGATGTTACACCCCAACAATTATTATGAGATCGTCGACGTTATCGTTACTAGCGCATCGTCACTCAGGGCGATGGGGCCGGTGTCAGGGGCTCGCTGAACGCGTCGCAGTACTGTCGATGTCGCAGGGTGCTGAACTCGAGCCTTCGTAGGCTGTTCGCCCTCGAAATAAACTTCCACAGTAACGAAACCAATTCATACTTCGCTAAAATACTTATTCACATCAAGCTATCGACTGGCGGCTACATCTCGAACTTGAAATTCCATGCCAGTGCTCCTCTAATAGTCGAATGATAGCATTTCGCAAGGTTGAGTTATAGGCTACTTAGCTTGTCCCGTCGGTTGCTTTTTGTCCCCGTGTTTTTTGCACTGTTTACTGCCATTTAGGTTTTGCTGGCAGCATAGAAAACGGTGATACGTTTAAGTGCGAGCTCCATTTGTTTTGATGTTGTGTTTGTACTATCACTGTGTATGTCATATTTATTACTTGGCACCGGAGATTGCATGCCATGAGGTCAGTTCGGCTGAAGTATCCACTTTGATTACTGTGAGGATGTATTTCGCATCCCAGAGAGCATTTGTACGAATGAGTATGAAATCCGATGGAATCGAAAATGACCGTCATGATGATGACGTATACTGCGCGTGTAGTGTAATAAGCGGTCATCTTTGAGTCACCGCCTGCCAGCAAGTAAGCGGTCAGAGCACACATTTTTGCAATAAATGGAACAGACATGAAACTGCAAATTATTTTGTGCAGCAGAACAAGCATATTCGTTACGGTTATGTTGAGTTAAAAATGACCTGAGGGAACGAGGGCCGATTTTAAGGGGCCAGAACCCCCCCCCCCCCTTGTGTAAACTTCGCCAGTAATACACGACAGGTGTTCGTCACTGCAAGTAAGAACGAAAGAAAACGAGAAGAACAGGTTCTTGGCCACCCCACCTTGGGCGAATGGTGTAGAAAAATCTGACATACAAAGAAAAGGGTGATTAGAATTGTCTACTGGTAAGTTTGGTTGTAGAATTTAAAAATGCTTTCTCGCTTTAAAGTTGACTTAGTGGAATTCAATTTTCTAGTTCACAAGCTAAAAGCTAAGTACGTATAAATGGCAGCATTTTCAGTCTACTTAGGTCCACCGCAGGACGAAGGCCTCTCCCAACGATCACCCTATTCTGTGCGAGCTGATTCCATTACATCCATGCGAACTTGATCACTCCGTCTCACTCTCTCGACTGCCTTTCCCATTTCTTGGTAGCCATATCTGCCTACTAGTTGGCTGTCCTACGTGGCAGTCTCAGGTACATTTCTTTCGCTTGGTGTCTACTAGAATGTCCGCTGTCCCGTTTGTTCTGGGACCCATTCTGCCGTCGCTCAATCTTAAGCCTACCATTTTCCATCCCATTGCACGGTGCGCGGTTCTTAGCTTTTATTTTCTATTTTCTTTCTTATACCCCATGTTTCAGGCCTGTGTTAATATCGGCAGCATGTAGTTATTCTATAACTTTCTATTTAGGGACAGCGGCAGATTGTCATTATTTGGGAATGCTTGCTGAATGCGCTCCAGCCCATCGTTATTCTTCGGTGAATCTTTTCAGAAGCAGGCTGTCCCGTTAGTAATTTACCTAGGCATATGTATTCTTGTACAGACTCCACTGGTTTATTTGAAATCGGACACTCTTTCTCTTTTGCCAGGCTGTTGACCATTATAATTGCTTTGGGCACATTGATTTTTAGCCCTCTTTTGCTACTTTTTCGGTTTGTGTGCTCAATCCTTTTTCCTACTCGTCCCCATTATTTCAGAAGGGCACTATGTCATCGTAAGTTTGTGAGATATTCTCCGTTAATTTTTACTCCTTTTTCTGCTCATTCTCAATTTCGGTCAGACCATTGTCGAGTAGAGACGTTTTGCCAAATTACGGAGTGATGCTGAGGAAAAGTGCTTGATTTCATACTCTAACCCTCTTTTCCGCATATAATAGAGTAACAAAAATAACAGTTAAAGACGTGTGGCTGAAACGGTAATGATTAAAAAACAATTCTGAACCCGCATCATGTTTTGCTCTTTCACTGAGCCAGCTAAACGTGAGAAACTCTGTAATGTGTTCACTTACGGCGTAACATGAAATGACCACGCTATTAGAATATTCTGAAATATAGGGGCGTGTGAATACTGAAATTTAGAACTGAATCGAGTACGAATCGAATACTATTCGAATAGTTTACGAATAGCAAGGCAATCATTTTCAAGATATGCCTAGAATTCTACGACTTTTTATTTCAAAGAAATGTTGACAAACTCTAACAAAGTAACATTACCGTTACATTTAATAGAGGAGAGATACCACAATTATGTAAACTAAGGTAAGCTCCTATACAGTAGCTTCTAGCGCCTTCGAGGTATTTTTTAACTGTAGGATGAATACAACAGTCACTTCAGTATTCGAGGTAGTACTTTGTCACCATCTTTCAAGTAACACTGAGACCTAAAGGTAAATAATGTTTCAGGAATGAACATCAGGAATCTCAAGATAATGATAGTGGATTGATGACACATTCGCTTCGGCTACGCTGGAGTTTAAAGCAAAACTTCCTTCTTCCAGTGATGAGTAAAGCTTCGACAGTGTCGCAAAAGTTTGAACTGTATGCATCTTGGCAATTCACTAAAAAAAAAAAATATCCTCCTCTCTTTCAACTTGTTCCTTTGGGGTTTTCACGTCGGTGCGGATTATTCGAAAAGTGTTGGGAAGGTCATCGGTAATTCGAATGTGCGCTATTAGATTCACGTCCCGAATCGAATACCAGGCTATTCGAATCTTTTGTCGAAATTTTCGAATATTCGCACACCCCAGTAAAGAGAAATAGACAACCACCCGTTTGTAGCACGAAGCCACAAGGAAATCCATACGGATTTCTCAAAAGAAAGAAAGCTTCACATTCGTCCCGGGACCGATCCCCGGACCACGCCGAATTTTTCGGCAACTAAGGAGCTTTCTTTCTGAGAAATCTGCATGGGTTTCTCTGTGGTTTCTTGCTACAAACGGGTGGTTGTCCACTTCGGTTTCTTAAGGGTTTCTTTGCTTCAACAAATCAAAAGCCCAGCTTGCCAGCAGGTACCTCAAAGAGTCCCACCCCTTGTTTTGTGGCAAGCAATAAAGGTATGCTGAAGCAATTTTCGCAGTTCTAGTACTATCGCGTTCAATATTATCTGCAACGCGCGAGTCGAGGCTGGAGCGATGACCTCGAGGAAAAACTGGCGAAGGTTTCGCCATTCTAGCAATGCACATAACCGCGGGCTTTTCATCTTCTGCTTTCTTTGCGGAGCGATAGTACACTGGCCTGCCGAACCGCTATCGGTCCATTGCAAAAAAAAAAAAAAAAGAGCGAAAGAAAATGCCAGAATAGTTGCCATGACTAAGCACGTGGCTCTGCGGGCCACTGCATTGTCGCTCTGCGAAGAAAACAGGCATCGTAAAACGCAGAAGTATGCGCATTTCTGAAATGGCGAAACTCTCTCCACGTTTGTTTGTCGTTTTTTTCTCGAGCGCGCAGCCTCGGCCACAGCTCGCGCGTTGGAGCTCATATTGAGCGCAACAATGCCTCTTCTGAAGCGCCCTCATGCAAATTTCATCTACACGCGACGCTTGAGTGCATAGAAGTTTCCGAGCCATCATTTGCAACCCGCCACAATTGACTAGTGGCGATGGTGTTGGGCTGCTAAACACGAAGTCGCGGGATATATTCCCGGCCACGGTCGCCACACTTCAATGGGGGCGAAATCCGAAAGCACCTTTTTCTCAGACGTAAGTGTAGGTTAATGAACCCCGGAGTGTCCAAGCTATTACGGAGTCCTCCACTTCAGCATAGCTCATGTTCAGACCGTGGTTTTGACAAAATAAACACTATATTTTATTTATTCCTAATCATTTTCGATTGAGCGCCCATCACAAACATGGGGCTCACCTGTAGATTTGAAACAAGTTCCCACTCGTTGCATTATATACTACCAGGCAGGCTTGGAAAAGATTACCAATTCGTTCGCAATGTCTGCATTTTATTTGCGGCAGCATCAATACAATAACTTGCTAAGTGGTCCTTTTCAAACTCGACAGGAGTGTGGGATCGAAGCAGATCTAATGTTCGAAGCGCACACCACAAAAGAAACTTCTTACGCGGCAACAAATGTCGACCAAGGGTGCTGTGCAGGATGGCCTGATTATGGCGAAACTCGGAATCTCTCCGAGCTCTAGAGACACCCCCTTTTGAACGAACTAATAGCGCGAAAAGGCCAAATCCAGCCCTCAGCGCGCGCCGTGCTCTATTGGTCACGATGGAACACGGCTGTTTTTTAGGGGTACAGGCTGTTTAATTCATTTTCAAGCGTTTAATGCCTGCGCTAAACATTCTTTAGAATAATTAGTACAGTGGTCTCCTAGGTTAGCTCTGGTCGAGCGCCTTTCAACAGTGGGCGTCGCACATCGAACCGAAAAGTCGCACATTTACCGCATCGAGAATTTTTACAGCGGGGCTGCTAAACTTTTCTTAGACCCCGGAAACTGAGCGCCAGTTTCGGTTTCGAGGATCATGCGCGCTCCTAGCGGTTGCCCGGCATCCTAAGATCTGATTGAACAAACTCAGGTTGTTGTAGATGTTCGCATTTATTGTCTTTCACAAGATTTTACAAATAAAGAAATTGCATTTAATTGTAAAGAATTCTTCTTTTGTTTATTTGTCTTTCTTATTTCTAATCTTGTGAATTTTAAATCGGGCAAAGCGCGGGCACTCGCTTACAGTGTCGCTGACTTGTGTTCGTAGCGCCTGCCTCCGGTCACCCTTGCCACTCGCTCAGCGATATCACAAGCTGGATCGCGCTCGGTTGCAGTGCCAAGTATGAATACGGAAAAGACATTTGATGTGGCGTGCAGCGAACGGAAGCCGCAGTGAGACACGTCGAGCAGGTCAACCATGCATTAGACCAAGGTGGCTAAATCGGGGCATCACATGTTTCGCGCTGCTCTGTGGTGCGTTAACCCATGGATTTTCAGTTTCGCGAAGGTTTTTCAGGTTTCCTAGTGACAAAGGGTGAGCACAAGTATATGGGTCCATTATTAGAGCAGGTATTCATTTTGCCTGAGTACATGAGTAAACCCTTTACTCTGCAAGCTTGACTGGACTGACATAAGCGCAGTGTCGCTAGACTAAATCGTCATGACGACAGCCTACCTGCTGCCATCAAACTACGTTTACTTAAAGGCTTCAACGCGCGTTGGTTCGGCTACACAGTTTGTTGATCTTTTTGTTTTAGCAGGTAGTTCAAACGATGTGAAGCAACTATAGGCTCCTCCCTGTTCGTGGGAATGCATGTAGACAGTTTGAAACTTTATAGACCTTTACTATTAATACTGTCATTTAAATACACGTAATGAACTCACTGATGCTTTGAGAAATCGTTTAACAGGGAATGTCGCTGGAGCCAACGTTTTGACAAGTGGACTTTTCTTCGTGAAGGCATTGCTGCTGCCATGACGAAGGCAAGTGAACTTGTCGAAACATTGTCTCCAGCGGCATTCCCTGTTCAACTATTTCTCATCGCTTCAAGCCTCCATCCTCCCCTGAGCTTCGGTCTTGTTTGGTGCTAAGTTCTGTAAGAAAATTATGTGCGCCGTCATAACAGACGTGACTGGGTCAAGTACGACGGGGACTGCTCGTGATTCTTTATAATTTTCGCATTGGTTCGGTTATTCTCGGTTGAATGTTTCATCATGACGTGCATATTTCAGTTGTGGATTAAAGCTGCTTTTGCAGAATGACACTTTCACACTACGTGTATGTCTCTGTTTTCTAGTATGAAACATGTGATTAAGAAAAAAAAGATATAAATTTTACTTGTGTTGATCGAGTTTTGTCTTTTACTGAGAAATAGGTCGGCTTTAGGTGTCCACTTCATAACACAAGAACAAAATTAAAAAATCTAAGCATATCCACGAAGTGAATGATGGTGAGTGGGCGAAGCCCTGGGGATCGTTCGGTAACCGTGAATTGCCCACTCGCGCATGTAAATGAGTGACAACGCGTGTGTACAGGTATATACAATGTGTTTTATTGGTCATAACTCGTACGTTGTGCTCAGTTCTAGATTCAGTTTTGCCTTCATTATTACTGCTTTGTGGTCCGTGAAATGTAGATCCAATGGTTCTTCAATTGGATCTAGCCATGACGAGGTCGCGCGGCACCGCGCCTGAGAACGGTCTATTTTGGGACCATGTGCACGCTACACGCGCTCTGTAGACGGTTTCGCGCATGTTTTCACCTGTTAATAGATGCGCTTATTTTCGAGCAGCTTTCGAGCGGCGCCGCACCGAGTACGGTCTATTTTAAACCATATGGGCGCTATGCTCACTATGTAGACGGTTTATGCACAACTGTTTTGCACCTGCACTTCGACTGTAGACCACAGCGGACGGACGGACATTGTGAGGTCTTAAGGTGCTTCGCCCCTAAAAGACGGTTAACTAAATTTAACGAATGACCGCGTCGCCCGAGTGGCCAGTGGACCTGCAAGAGAGCACGAACACATGCCACTTGCATGCAAAGTGGAAACGAGAGCCTCCGCTGCAACCCTCCTCCTCTCGGTTTCGCGCCCTTCCCTCCATTTACTGACCTCACCAGTAACGTCACGAAAGAAATGTTTTTTTCTGTGATTTTTTTCTAGTCGGGCACCCGGCAGCCGCCAGTGGTGGGAGCGGCGGTGGCGCAGCATATCTGCATGCGAAAGCGCATCCCATTGGAGGTATGAGGAGTTTCTGCCCCCTGCTTTTTGTTCGGCCGTGCGGAGTCACCAGAAAACTATCATCATCATGATCGGTCTCTACCTTCTAGCGCGTTTCTCGGCCGGCGCGCGCTGTCTTCGTCCTCTTCTTCATGCTGTGCTCGCTCCTCGAACACGTGCGAAAACATGACTGATTAGCTATTTATCTGGGCGGAAGACCAAGGTGATTAACGCAACAAGTCTTGCTAAGAACATGATAAGACCGCGCTAATTACGCCGTGTCTTGCTAAGGCCGAGCTAATAAAGACCATGCTAACAGTCACATGGTCACTATGACAGTTACGAGTTGAACTGGGGCCTTCTCAGAATCAACGAGTTTGAGCGCTAGTTCACGTGCCAATAACTTTAATTGACAGAGGCCCACTGCAAGAATCGGGCCCGCCCAGCGCGCTTGCTCTTGCCGAGGCGCAGTACTCACGCCGCGACACCACCGAGCGGCACGATTCAGCTACGAGATCAATCGCACAGATGATGCGCACACGCACGAAGAACTAGTTCTTTCATCACGCAGCTACGATACCTCGCATTCATTTCACAGCGCTCACGACGTACAACTCTCAGCCGCATTGCCGCCATGAAGCGAGTGCCCCTGGTGACAATCTGTCCATTTATTTACCTGTAATATTCTATAGAAGCAAAACCAACTGCATGAGAGTGCTGCGTGTGTGCCCTTGTTGCCTTCGAATGTGGAAATTTTCATGCTCCAGGTGGAATGAAATAACTTGCCTGAAAGAGGACAAACGCCCATGAACACGCCTGTGGGAGGTGCGATGTTCAGTTGGCAAAAAGATTACGCGACAATCACGCTGGCGTTGTTGCCCTGTTGAAATATTGAATGAGTGGTGGCACTGACGCGTTGGGACGCAATCATGTACATGCAGATGTCGCACATGCGTTTGTGACACCATATGCGTTCTCTTAGCCGTCTTTGTAACGCTGCTTTCGCGCGCTCCGCACTGTCATGTCATGACCGCCGTAGTGCGAGCTCGGAGCAAACTAGTGTTCACCCCAAGCCAAGGTATCCTGAAGCATATGCTTTGCCAGTCCCTCGTACCCTCTCCCCGCCGCCGAAGAAATGAACAAACCAAAAGCAAAGAAGGGAATAAACTCGAAATGTTTGTAGACACTTCACCAGACAGCCACAATTCGGCGCTATAGACTCGAAGTTGGAATGTTACCCACAACGTAGCTCCGCATGCATTTCTGTAGCCGATGACAATCTGATGCGACGATTCCGCATTTTACTGAACTGGCGGCTTTTTTTCAAGCTCTCCCGTAGACTTCCTATTAATGAAAACCACGTCATTGCCCAACATATGGCTGAAAATATAGGTTCTAGAATGATTTGCCTCGAGTCACGCATGCTTCCCTTATTAATGCACATTCTAATTATATATACTTCCGAAACCTATTTTAGACTACTTTTACTGTCAATGTTGTCACGTATCTAGTAAGGGAACTGGCAACGACATACAATGATGGCAGCTGGCGCATGAAAAACCTAGCTATCGGACCTAGCTACTGAGCGGGGCGGGCTTGTTGCTCACCCACTCTTGGGGATTGGCCAAGACTGCGTTTCGTAACTTCTCTCTGATACCTTCAAGGATGCGTATAATAATAATTATTATAAAAAAACTAAATTAAAGAAAAAGATTGGAAAAGAAAAGAAATGACATTTAATGTATTAAAAAATTGTGCAGTTTTGAGCAGACCAGACAGCTGTATTCCTCTGACCCGAACAATTTGGAATTGCTTTCAGTTCAGACTGTTAGATTTCAGCACATTTTTCAATTACTGTAAGAATATTTATTAAAGTAGAGATTAAAATGGGATACGTTTTGTAACTTGAATAAAATTACACACAGCATCGAATACATCCCTGCGGCAATGTCCGAAAACTGAGGCACCGAAGCTTAGCATTATTTATGCAGATAAACTTAAATCTATTTTCGAAAATTGAATAACTAGAAGTCGTTTTCTAAGTAATGAATACCTGCGACATGACAAAACGTAATGTTCAATGTTTTTCTATTTCTTGACAGAAATGACACAGAGGTCATATCGCCAGGCCAGCCCTGTGTAAATATAAGTTTAATGGAGGGACACGGCATCGGAATCTGGTTATCATAACTTCCGATCGTCTAGATTGACTACACTGAGGTTTCCATAGAAGTTTTAAATTCTGATAGTCCGTCGCTTTCGTTATTGCTTCCATCGTATCTGTACAAATTGCTAATTTTCTGTATCTGATCACTGTTAGATATTCCAGCAGTGGTAGTACCGACATCATTGGGCCATCATACAGTGATGCTCGCGCTAAGCAATCGGCCATTTCATTTAACTGTAATCCACAGTGACCTGGAACCCACAATAATTTTAGGAACTTTAGCTGTGGCGGTACTAATGTGCGGAATGTCATGAAGGCTCGAGATTTATCTGAGGCTGTAAGAGCGGTACATAGCGAAAGAGATTCTGTTATTATGATGGAACTGATTTCATTCAAAGGGGGTTTACGAAGCGCCATAATGATAGCCACTAGCTCAGCTTCAAAAACTGGAGTACAATATGGGAGCCTCACAGAGAATGACCAGCCAAGCGAATGGGAGGCAATTCCTACGCCTGCCTTTTCATCATGCACTGACGCATCTGTGGCTATTATGTTATTTGTTTGTGCATGTAGCAGGTAATCTTGTAACCTGTTATTTAAGAATCTGAGAGATTGTAATTTAGATTTTGGGGGGAAAACCTCATCATATTCTATCCTAATATTCTTTTTGAGCCATTAGTTTCTATAAGCTTTCTAATGTCCACATTTATACTTTCCAGTTTCTTTTGAAAAACATTATCTGGGGAGTGTGAAACCGTGGCTAATGAGCAAGGAAGAAAGAGTCTAGGTCACTGATAAAGGCATATTCAGATCTTCTTGCCGGTAAGCTATAAAATTTCAAAAAATGCTTGTACCGTTAAGATGCTGAATTGACAAAGCAATGTTGGCAGTCGCGCTTCCTGGTAAATTACATTGTTGGCCACAAACCTGGGAAGTCCCATACACATGCGCAGCGCTTCTTGCTCGAAGAGAACCAGCGGCTTTGTTTTATAAAAAGGCCTCCCGAGAATAATATGCACCCGAATTCCAATACTGGCCGCAAGTGCATTTTGTACGACATTATGATGGTGCTCCTACGTAACCCATATTTTTGGTTACTTAGCCTGCGCAATAAGCCTGAAACTTGTCGTGCCTTTGTTGCTATATACTTTATGTGTGGACTCCGGTTAAGTTTTTCATCGTAGATGATGCCCAAATATTTGATAGAATCTACTTGTGGAATGGCTTCCTGTTTATATACTATAGAAATTGAATCTCCTAGCGGAAACACCAAGAGTGCACTTTTGCTTACATTTAATGACAATGAAATCGAGTGCAGCCATGTTTCTATCATACTAATGTATCTTTACATTTTTTGATGTAATGAGTAAATGTCAGCGTCAGCAGCGAAGAATGCGATCTCATCTGCATAAACGTACACATAGACATCCTGACAAGTTCGAATTCAGCTCATTAATACATTAAATAATATTGGAGATAGGACTGTTCCTTTGGGTTTGCGCTGTGCCCACTACATCAGTTGGCAGTATCGCCACGCGCTGGGCGCAGCATATGCGTTAACAGGCTTTAGCTAACTAATCAAACCGTCTTTGAAAATTTGTTAGTACATTGGAGGCACACAAAAGCACCTCTTGTACATAGAATAAGAGCTCACCTTGCGAAATAATTAATTAACCACCCTGAAAAAAAGAAAAGTTACGCCCGATGGATATGTTCAGCCTCACGATCCTCAGCATAAAGAACTGACAAAATATATAGTTCAGTGTTCGGCAGTGGAGAGGCCTTTCGAAGGTGACCTCGGTCTGTGCACTGGTCGCAAACAGGGTGGTTCCTGTAAATAAAAGTAAAGGAGTGGGTTTCAGAAGATACTTAGGTACATTTCTGCTTGGGTAGGAATCGAACCCGACCCTCCAGGATGCGAGATGAGCACGCTTCCACCGGGGCGGAGTGGTGTAATCGGTCGTGCCGTTAGTTCGCGCGATATCGCCATGGCCCGAGTTGGAATCCTGAAGCCATGGCTGCTTCACGGTTCTTCTTACTGTAGGTGTGCCGAGTGCGTGCGTAATGCACACGTCACAGAAACCAGCTCTTGCCGCTTCTCGCGAATTAGTCGTCTTCTTTAACGGCTAGCTCGGATGCCGCTGATAATGCCAGTGTTTGCATATTGCCCCTTTTTCTGCGAAGGCGCTGATGGCACTGGCTGATTACCAGTTGATGCGGCGAATTCTACACGTTCTGTCATGCATTCAGATGGACAAACTTTAAAATGAGATTATTCAAAAAAAAGAAAATAATATCAAGTGTTGCACGTTTGTAACACGTGACGGCGAAAGCCTGATCGCACACTGGGTGCGCGGTTGCCACAACTCTCATAAACGCATCGTAATCGTGACACAGAATTTGCCAAGAATGCAAGCCTCAATGTTTCACAAACGTGTTAAGCTTGCTTTACAAGAGAAAGATTCACTTTCATTTTACACTTTTCACCTTTACAAGAGAAAGATACTGCAAATGAGTTCTCACCCGGAGGCTGCATGTTAGGCTTGTTCTGGAAGCATCACATGGTTGAGCAGCGGTATCCACGCCTCCACGAGGCAATTGGCCTTGACATGCGCCTCCAAAATGTACGCTCGATTGCAGCAAAAGAATACCCGTTCATGACAACATAGTTTGGGTAGATAGATGTTCAACAATATATAAGTTCGAACTGGCCTATTTCAGTGGGCTGTAGATTTGGTTCAAAGTATCGCATTTTAATGTGATTTGTGGCAAAACATTCACGAAGAACGGAAGTTCAATGGCCCATTCTGTTTCTTGGTGTACAGCGCAGAAAAAACAAAACATTAAATACGAAATAACGAAAACAGCGAAATGTTATACAATGACGGTGTTAAAAATTCTTATGACCATGCAGCATATGAAGAGTGACTGTTACAGGTTTTTAAAGGTTACGAATGTTAGTAATCACTTACCCCGCAGCAGGTGTTGAAAATAACCACCCTCCTGGCGTAGGCATAACGGAACTCGTCTCTTCATGTCGGCTGCAACACTCCACAATGAGTGGGCAGTGCTGTTTGCAATTTCCCTAATGCTTCTTTTTTTTCGGGGTTCCAAACCAGGACGGATAGTTACGTTTTTCATCCTTCTCTAATGTTTTCCCGCAAACTGCATTAAAATCGAATAATGTGTAACGAGACTACAGCCCAATGGAATAGGTCAGTTCTAAAAGAATCACCCTGTAGATGGAGCTGTGACAGCGAGACAGCCGTGAAGGATGGATGGATGCTATGAGCGTCCCCTTTATAGCGGGCTCGCCACTAGGCTCGATGAAAAATAAGAAGACGCCAAAAAAAGAACTTTGTTTTCAAGTAGGTGTAGTGCCTTGTCTATTTCGATTAATTCGACCTTACCACAGAAAAAAAAATTCACAGCCCAGCTCTTTGCCCCTTACGGCAGAATGACCTCATTTTTTCCACTGCTTATTTATGTGCTTTCTCTCTACTTTTCTGCCACCAATACTTTATCCGTTTCTCACCACACTCTATCCGTATCTCACTTATCGCGGACGTGTTCAGCTTTCTATTGTTATCCCTAAAACCCAAGGCTTCACGTAGGCACGTGCTTTAACATACACCTCGGTGGATATCTCCACATTCAATCAGAACATGCTGCGTCGTTTCCTAAGCTTCCCCAGAGAATGTACAGTACGGTCCACTGTTAAAGGGAACACTCGAACGAGCAACATTCATTTTGTTGGCCCCCTAACGGCTGGTGAATGCGGAAAAATTGTTCGTTCACGTAACTAGTCTATCATAAGGGTTCGGAACTGTCAACCACCAGTAGTGTTACGCAAATCTAAGCCATTATGCTTTTGTAGGAGAGTGAAATCCGGACATACCCGAAACGCAAGTGTTCCCTTTAACAGTGGACCCGTCTGTGCATTTTTCTTCTTCTTTACTGAACCTCGCTTTATGACTACGCGTTCTAAAGCAACCCGACCTCGCTTCAAACAGTAAAACGCGTCCCCTTGAATTATCGTAAATGCCTCCCTCCTTATTCCCTTGTTATCCTTGCGATAGTTACTCAGAGCCGGGTTTTTTTTTTTTTCATCGTGAATTAGGTAAAGTCCCTTAATAATATCGAAAGTAGCGACACTCTCCTCCACACCTCCTCCCAACCGGCTGCGCGCTCTGTGCATGGCACGCACACTAGGCCGCGGTGCGACCGCCGGCCCTAGGCGTTGTCTGGCGCCCGCGCCTCTGTTAAAAATTTTTTACGTTCTACTATAAAACAAAACCGTGAGAAAGTGGTGGGGCATGCTTGACCCTGCCATGAGCCCCTTAATCATGTTCTGGTTTGCGCAATAAAAGCGTTAAGTGTGAACGCTTGCGGCAAGAACAGAAACTGCGTACGATAGCCCGCAGAGGCTTTGTCATTTTAATACCGGTCGTATTAATAGTGCATAGTCTTAATGGTAGAATATTTACGCTGTATATTTGTACAATCCTCAATATGTGTCAGCCCACTGACGTTACGCTAAATGCCGATTTTATCTAGTGCAGGATTTTCACATAAATGTTGTTGTTTACGAAGGTGACCCCGAGTGGTTATAGAGGCAGGATAGTTTTTTGGCGGCTCGGGCTCATTTTCATGTAACTTCTTTATTACTAGGTGAATAAAAATCTCAGCTGCTTGAAAGCAATCACTTTTTTTCACGATCTCGAGGTACAAACAATTTTACCGACCGATTGGAGAAGTGGTCTGGCCAAGGATTTGACTTGAAATGTCTGGATGATTACTGAAGCCAGCGGATAATTAAATTAAGTTATGGAAATAATACCTTGTCCGGCTGAAGTGTCAAGGCTAGTCCGTCGATGGCACTTGAGGAGGCATTCAGACACCGGTGTCGAATCAATATTTAGCGCTGTAGAGCAAGGCCATAAAGGACGTAGTCATTTTGTGATTGATAGCTGAAATGATATAATTCGTACCATTTTCTAAATTACCGAGGTCATGAATCTGCAAATATTTTTCAAAATATATTTCAGGGTATATACAGGGTGTTCAAAATTAAGCTTTGTGGTTTTCTTAAAATTCAGCACTTGGAGGTACGTAAAAACCACCTTTGCTGATCAGTTTTTTATCCAGAGGGACACAAAGTGAGACAATAATTATCGCTGTCAGCCGCACAATTACCTAAGGTTTAATAATGATCTTTTTAATGAGTGCAACGAGCGGGCATGTTTGTATTAAAAAGTTGGAGGAAATCGCGTTTCTACACAGTTCCACTTGGAATAATTCTTCTAGCATGTCTGTGCCCCGAGATATCCCGCTGCAGAATTCAAGTGCGGTTCGCATGATTACGCGTCCAAAACAGCGAGCACTTGCGCAAACTTTCGCCTCCATGTGCCGCGGCAAATTCGTACGGCGTTTATTCTAACGGGTCGAAGGCATGGGTAAAAATGATAACGGTTACCCTTTTGCTGCCGTCTGGCGATAGCAAGCAATGACTGGTCGTCACATCAGGGAGGAACATTGCGCCGATCCTCACCGTCTTGCATGCGTAATCATGCAAACGCAAAACCAAGCGCAGAAGGTTATGTAGTCACGTGGTGGGCCTGGTGATGCGTCATTTTTCTTCAACTCCTTATATTTCATGGTTGCATCACAAAAAACGTAGACATGATTATATTGTCGCTATCGCTTGGCCAACCAGATTACTTAATCTAAAGCCGCGCAGTATTGAGCGTTATAATTACAGTTTATACGTTCATGTGAAAGCCACCACCTCCAGATCCATGCATACCCTTCTGACGACATTTTGTTAGTAGTGACATCTCTATACAGCGCGCCTCAGACTAGTTTTCCCTCTCTAATTTTTTTATACTTTGTTGTAGCCGTGGGAGCACGCAGCTTACACAGCATGCAGCGGACGATATTGGCCAGCATGCAGGCCACATTCTATCGCCTTCGTCCGCGTCGACTTCCTTGAGTGGTTGGCGGTAATATTCTATTTAAGCGTTGAACACAAGTGTGACGATGAGCGATGGATTTGTTCAACTGTCAGCAGTTCAATGGCAATGCTTCTTATGCGGTGACGGCCGTTCCAGGCCGTTGTATACGTACAGCACACCCGTCCGCAAAAGTATACGGACGTGGGTGCGCGTGCCAAATTGCATCGACGCGCTATCTGCCGGCGCGGCACCCGTACACGAGAGGGCTCCAAGAGCAGCAGTGAGCATGCGTGTTCCATCATATCTGCTTGTTATCATGTAGATTTTCCTGACGCGGTTACGTTGCTCGTCAAATGAACGTCGACTGGGTGTCGCTTTCTCTGCTCCATCGCATCTGTACCATTGTTTACGTAGCGCCTGTGGCTGGGCTGGCTCGCGCGTCCGGCGCGCATCGCTTTGCTGTTAAGAGCGAAACTGTTGTAGCTCGCCGTAGTTTGTGCGGTTCCACCAGAAAAACATCATCATGAAGCAGCACGCGCTCTATTCGTCCTCTTCTTTGTCGTCTGCTTCTCTCCCAAAACACAAGTGCCGATTTCTCCGGTGCGATATGCTGTAACTCTGATGGGCGAGACGACGAGTACAGAGAGAGAGAGAGAGAGAAAAAGAAATTAAAGATATACAAAGTGATAAATTCTAGGGGGAAAATTTTTCTTCGCGAGGCGAGATTTGAACTCGCGTACACACCATCCGAAGGTGAGCATCTTAACCACTCCGCTATCCAGGCGCGCTAGCCTAGCACAGTATGGCCTTGTATCCAAGGCCATACTGCGTCATAGTACAGTATAGCAAGGGAGTGGGCAAGGGAAGTGATGGAGAGGATGACTGATGTGAGGGTGAGGAGGGAAAGGAGGAGTCAGTGAAACAAAATTGAAAGAAAGAGAAAAAGAGAAAATCAAAGATATATGTGTATATATATATATATATATATATATATATATATATATATATGTAGAGAGAGAGAGAGAGAAAGAGCTAGAAAGAGGGAGAGACAAATGCAGGAACAGAGAGAAAGAAAAAACGCCAGGCCTGCGCTGAAACCGCAGCACAGTCACAGCGAAAGCTGGAAGAGCGGCGTTTATAGAGCCCGTTCTAAGCTCTCTTGGGGATACAATACAAGTACACTAGAAAGGTACCCACTACGCCATAAATCACAATTTTTGTGAAGTTGGGAAGCACCTACTAAGCCATTATTCGTCTTTCTGCGGAGAAACGAGGCACCAGCCACACGGCTGTAAGGCATTATGTGCACTTTGTTGACGCGACGACTGATGACGATGAAGAATTATGGCTGAGCCCTTTGTAATGGGTTGGAAGCTTTAAACGGCCCACCAGTTATGTAATTTGCATTGGGTGACGCCCGGTTGCTATTTCCTTCTCCCGTCATGCTGTATAACATACGTTGACGTGGGAGAGAGACGGGGGGGGGGGGGGGGCGAAGACCTTTACTGAGACCCCGAGGAAATTGATCATGCGCTTATGGGCTTCCTTGGCAACCAATACAAGTGCACTTGCGAGGAACCCACTACGCTAAAATCATTGTAATTTTTGAGAAGTAGGGCAGCAGGCACTGTGCCATTTTTCGTCATTCTACGGAGAGCCGTGGTACCTGCTAAACGCATGTAAGGCATTATGCGCACTTTGTTGATGCTCTGCCTGATGACGACGAAGAATTATGGCAGAGCCTTTGTAATGGGTTGGAAGCATTCAGCAACCTACTCGTTGCGCAATTCGCATTGTGTGACGCCTCGTTACAGAATTCGCGTTGTGCGACGCTTGGTGCTTATTTTACTCTTCTACCACGCTATATTGCATATGCTAATGTGGTTCCTTCCCGACATGAAGCCTGTATAGGACCTTTTTGCAAAGCAGTTTCAAGCAGACGAAGACGACGGTCTGAACGGTCGCGTTTTTCATGTTCTCCGCTACCAAGGATTTATCGGCCATGGGCCGAGGTGTTGCTCAGGCTTCAGCCAGCGGCAATGACTACCGTGTTGTACTGCCTCGCCTTCCCACCGGTAAGCTGGTTGTGGATTCGATTTTTCTACATGCGGACTTAGCTGGTCGCCCTTACCGGGTTCAAGACTTCAGAGATGCTCTTCGGGAGATTATCGACTTGAAGGAAATAAGCTCGATAGGTCAATTCCAAATGTCACATGTTTGGATGGTCACGTGCAAGTCAACGCTAACGAAAACAAAGTTGGTCACAAGAGGTGAATTTTTCGTCAAAAATCGTCGATGCCTCGTGATTGACCCGGAGCCTACGGAAGTAAAGATGAAACTTATGTGGCTTCCTGAGCACTTGGAAGATGCCTATATTCGCGAGGCACTGCAAGTGTTTGGGAAGGTCAAGACAATATCAAAAGAAAGCTGGAAAGTAGCGGACATGGAGCAAATGCAGACGCTAAACCGTGATGTTGTTTTGTCCCTTGCCGATGGAGTCCGTGTTGGCGACGTTCCCCACATTCTTTATGTCTGTGGAGTGCAAAGCCTCGTCCTGATATCTGGCCGCCCACCACTTTGTCTTCGGTGTAGCAAGGTTGGACACATCCGTCGAAATTGCAGGACTCCTCGCTGCGACGACTGTCGACGCTTCGGCCATTCCGCTGAGGACTGTGTTGTGACATACGCTAACAAACTGAGGCAGCGTACGCAACAGCCAGATGATAGCCTACAAGAGCATATCATGGATGCCACCGAGGTTCTGGATGCAACAGGAGACACACCGTCAACTTCAGATTCTGCTGGCTCCTCCAAGAAGGATCCAGAAGTGACAAGAAATGCAGTTGCTGTTGACACAGTTGCAACTTCTGAGTGCAAAGAACTAGGTGCATCTTGCAAGCAGCTGATCCAAAATAGCTCCGAACAGCCTCAAGCACAAGGAAAAGTCCCCACGGAGAATGACGCTGCGCTGACCCAAAATGGCACCGAAGAGCCTCTAGCACAGGAAAGAGACCTTAGGAAGGATCCTGCTGAAGTTGCTTCACCTGCTTGCGCTGCAGCTCCGCAGCAGCCTTTTCATCATGGTGTGGCGTTAGATGAAGATATGCAGGCTTCTGTGGACACGACAATACCCAAACGCCGCGCGACGTACAGCTCGGATTCAAGCAAGGAGAGTGACCCAGCGACAGTCAGTAGGAAGTCACGCCGTCGCCGAACGTCCCCGCACCATGGGAAGTGTCGGCGATCCCGATCTAGGAGGCCTGAGGGGGGTTCAAGGGAAGCCTCACCATCAACCCTCAGGACTGATCACATGGGACAATAAGCGCAATAGAAGGTAGTCACCATGGCGCAATCTGAGCGACTTATCTTTGCAACCTTGAACGTACGTGGCCTTAGGTCTTCGCAGAAACAGGCGCAGCTCCGTAGACTTTTTAAACGAAAGCGTCTCGACTTTGTCGCCATCCAGGAGACAAAGATCGAGAGTGACGAAGAGACTGAGAGGGCCCTGCGGCCTTTTCTGTCTGAGTACAACGTGTGTGTTTCACATGCAAAAGGTTTATCTGCGGGCTGTTGGCTGTTCCTGAGAAAGAGCCTACCCTGTTCAGCAATCAGTACTAGTGTTGATAACGAGGGCAGATATATATGCTGTGATTTTTTGTTGCAAGGAGCGCCGTGGCGAATTATCAATCTATATGCGTTTAATGAGGTTTCGAAACGACTTGATTTATTCAAAAATATGTCTAATTTAATTGACTCCGACAGGTGCACTGTACTAATGGGTGACTTCAACTGTGTATGTGACGCTAATGATCGTAACAATCCTAATTGCAGGCGAGACAGGAGTGGTGAGCTTTTATCCGGTATTGTAGATAACGCGGGGCTAATTGACATTGGTGCCTCGAACCGTGTAACGGCATATACAAGAGTTCAAGGATGTTCTTATGCTCGCCTTGATCGGATTTACGTGTCCTCATCGCTCCTCTCTCGTAAAATATCCCGTAGCACTGAAGCAGTGTCGTTCTCAGATCACTGTATTGTTATTGCTCAAATTGGTGAAAACCGTCATAAACAATTCCGCCCACGGTGGGCCCTTTGGAAGATGAACTCAAAGCTTCTCTGCGATCAGGAATTCGTGAATCGCGTCCAGACGACAATGAGGCAATCTTTTTCGATTGGTTTGCACATATTTGCTGCTTGGGAGCTTTTTAAACAAGAAGTCCGTGTTATAGCTATAGAAATTGGAGCCGTTAAGTCTTACTATAAAAAGTATGAAGAAAAGGCACTCCTTAAAAGTCTGTGCAATCTTTATGAAATGGAATGCGAAATGCCGGGAACGTACATTAATGAAATCGAAAATATTAAATGTCAACTTCAAAGATATGATGCAGCCCACTACAAAGGAGCGCGTATTCGATCTAGAAACCAACGCACCTTGAATTCCGAGCAACCGACGCGTCAAGCTTTACTGGATGAACAACGCCATGCAATTTCTAAACTAATTCCAGACTTATACTCTAACGGTGTCCTGATAACAGATACAAGAGACATCACTTTGAAGTTCGAAAAGTACTATGAAAGTTTATTTAGTTCTCTTTCTGATGATCCTGACGTTCACCTGAAGGCTAGTTTTGTTTCCCTCTTGAGCCCCTTGAAAGACGATGACTGTGCAGCCATCAATGGACCCATTACGATAAAGGAAATTGAGCAGGCAATTGACAACTTACCTTTATCGAAAACACCTGGCCCTGATGGCATCTCAGCTGAATTTTACAAAGCTTTTAAAAAAACGCTATCTCCCATATTGCTGGACATCTTTGAAATAAGTTATGACATGGAGACACTCCCGCGATCTTTTTGCAAAAGCCACACTGTTTTAATACCGAAAACCTCTGACAAGGAAAAGCTTCGCTCCGTCGAAGGTTACAGGCCAATATCGCTGTCAAATGTGGACTACAAAATTTTTGCGAAAGTATTATCAAATAGATTGCAATTTGCGATGTCGATTCTCATTGGGTCTCATCAGACATGTGGAATTAGGGGCCGATCTATACAAAACAATATACACGTTGCTCGAACAGTTCTTCAGTTCTGCTATGGTTATCAAAAACAGCTTGCAATGCTACAGGTAGACCTTGCAAAAGCCTTTGATCGTGTTAGTCATTCGTTCCTTTTTTCTCTACTTGAGCATGCCAATGTTGGCACAGTCGTGCTTAAAGGTGTTAAACTTTGTTATAATGAATGCTCAACTCGTCTCATTGTTAATGGTCAACTCTCGAAACCTGTTTCTATTTGCTCTTCGGTGAAACAGGGATGCCCGATGTCACCACTTCTGTTTGCACTTTATCTAGAGCCGCTGTGCTTAAGCATAATACAGTCCAGTTGTATTCGCGGCTTTAGTATATTAGGCAGTGAAGTTAAAGTATTAGCTTATGCAGACGATGTCGCTTTCTTTTGCACAGATAAACCAAGTGTAGAAAATGTGGTATCTACAATTGAAAAGTTTGGCGTTGTATCAGGAGCGCGTTTAAATGCCTCTAAGAGTTTAGGACTATGGTTTGGCTCGTGGGGTACCACGCCGAATCAGTTCGCAGGGATTAATTGGACACGAATCCCACCAAAATACCTCGGAGTACCACTGGACGCGTAAGATTCAGTGCGCATTACTGGAAGGAGCGCGTTCCTAAGCTTGAACGACAGGCCCAGACATTTGTTCCCCATCGACTTTCAATATTCGGGAGAGCTGAAGCTTGCAATACTTTCCTAGCAACAAAGCTTTACTACGTATTGCAACTTATCCATTGCGCGAGATTTTATATACAACGCTTTCATCGAATTTTTGCTACTTTCATATGGTCTTCGACTTTTGAGCCCATGCGTCGTGACAACATTTTCAGGCCAGTTAGTGAGGGTGGGTTGGGATTAGTACATCTTTATCTATGGCAAACAGTTTCACGGTTCTTCTTTTTTCGAGACAATTCCCACCCCGTAATCCGTTCATTCTTGCAGGTTACACTTGTTGATTGCTTGCCAGACTTAGTTGTTTCATCAAACTTCTCCGAACGCCCGTGTTTGTGGGGATTCATGCAGGAAGTTTACCTCGCAGTTCGGTTCCTTAAAGCTCGCTTTTCCATGGAATACCTGTACACAGTCTCGCGCAAGGTACTATATAAGGATTTACTAACTATGCTCTTCCCGCCTCCGCTGTACCGTTCATTGTACTCCGATCTTTCAGGCCACGATGTGTTGAAACGTGTGCGCAAAATGTATATTCCTCCTAATTCAAAAACATTTTTCTATAAACTCCACTCTGAAACACTTCCGGTAAGCACATGGTTGAAAAGAAAAGGTATTTTTGTCTCTTCTGTTAACTGCCGTCTATGTGATGTGCCGGAAACAATAGAACATTGCTTTATTAGCTGCAAAGACGCTATTCTGTTCTGGGATGTCCTTCAGAGAGCACTGAAGAAACGTTTTGTCGTCAATTCTCACACCATACGTTATCTTATACCAACATCGCTTGATGAAGTGCCATATGATATGTTTTTCCTCATGGGTATGCATAGCTTATGGAAGACACGTATGCAGGACCGTAACGCAGAACCCACCATTTCTTCAAGCATGCACTTCATTCGCATGACTATTCAGCTAAAGGACATTTATGATGACCTGGACTTTAGACCGGACTGGTACCCCCTCTTGGTGAGGTGCTCGGCCTCACCACCTTTCTAGTATAACACGATGTGAAGAACTCTCGCCGTTCTACTGCACGTTGTGTTAGCCATCGAGTGTGCACTTAGTAACGCTTGAGCGCATATTGTCGCTATGTGATTGTACCTTTGCTTGCTTTATTTGTGCTATTATTGTGCACTGTAATACTAAGTGTGATAAATACCATGAAAGAAAAAAAAAAAAACCGGCATGGCTCAGAGGTTGAATACTGGGCTCAAACGCAGAGGGCCCAGGTTCGAACCTCGTTCTATCCTGGAATTTTTTTCTTATTTTGTTTTTTTTTTATTTCGAGCGATACTGGTTACGGACACCGGCGGCGGCGGCGGCGGACAACTACGGCGCCAAAAACGGCCGGTGAAATGATCTCATAACAGCTTTCGCTGTAATAGAAGACAGAGAAAGAAAGATAGAAATACCAAGAAACAGAAAGAAAGAGAAAGATTAAGAGAGAAATAGGAACGTGAGGAGGAGGAAGGGAACGCCACACGCTATAGACGATTTTCCGCAGCTGGTTTGTTCAATGAAAACTAGATGGCGCCACCGCACTGTGGCCGTCCCCCTACCGTTGCCGTCTTCATGGCCATCCCCCTGCCGTGGCCTTTCGCAGTGCACTTCAATATGTCTCCATCCGCGTCGCGTCGTCTGCTCGGCGTTCCCATAGCGTCTGCGCGCACGCGAGTAAAAGCGAGCAGACGGCAGCGCAGGAAAAGTAAACATGGCGGCACCTGTGGATGCAGTTTCCTTCCGCCTCGAATTTATCACGTCGTCGTCCTGCGCTGTATGGCCCGTAAGTTCAAAACCTACGCATTTATTTGCTTTATATTGGCGTTCTGAAGCTTCGAGAGCAATGTTCTCATCGGTATTTTGCAGTGTTTCCAAGATTCATTCTCATATTGTCGGAGGCAAGGCTTAGCGGGCATGGCTAAATAAACGCAGCTGATCGCAAAAATAAAGACAAAGCATACCTGACGCTTTTTCTCCAGCGTGAGCTGACTCAAAGCGATGGCTGATTTTGCCATTCATTTATTGCTGGGAGGACAACGGGCAAGTAGCAAGCTCCAGTTCGGATCGAAGCGGGCTGTCGCGTCTGCATGGGCGCTGCCATGTTGGCTTGTAACCCCAGCTACTGGCGGTTGCTAATACAACAAATAAAGGTATACACCATAAATACGAGGTAGATTAAACATATCGCTTATCGTTGTGGCGTGGTACGTACCAAACAAACGCAAATGTCTCAACGTTTTCAACTTTGAGGCGATTACATGTAGAACTATGTTTTGCTGCGCAAGCATGTGACTTGTTTACACCCTGCAGCAACCAGCTTGTGTGGTACGGCCACGGCCGCATCGCTGGCCCAATGCGTTGGCTGGGGCAAATGGCTGGGGGAAGGCCAGTTACGATCACGTGATCAAACATGGCAGCGCCCGTGCGCCGCTGCGGAAAATCGTCTATACTGCTACTTCGGTGTCTCCGCATCACCAGTGTGGAGCTGCCCTACTTTTTGTTCATTTATCGCGCTGCAATATGCCGTGCTTCGATACCCGGCAGCAAACATTGGAAGCGTATGCGGCCGCAGAAAGAACTCATTTTGCTCGAGTCATCCAAAGCCGTCAAAGAAAGCAGTGAGCCGCGCGGTAACTAAAAGAAAGAAAGAAAGGAAGAAAGAAAGAAAGAAAGAAAGAAAGAAAGAAAGAAAGAAAACAAAAGAAAGAAGGAAGGAAAGAAAGAAAGAAAGAGAGAAAGGAAGAAAGAAAGAAGGAAAGAAAGCAAAGAAAGAAAGAAAGAAAGAAAGAAATAAAGAAAGAAAGCGGTGCGCGAGCCACGCAGCCGCAGTGTAAAAGAATTGCAGATGCGATGGAGCAGAATAAGCGACACCCAGTTTCGAGCACCGTAACCATGCCAGGCAAAGCACGGCCGGGCTAGACTGCACGTGCGCGCGCGTGCGGTCTAGCCCGGCCGTGGGCAAAGCTACTGGACAGGCCAGCATACATGATGGACGCGCATGCGCACCGCTGCTTTAGCGCCCCTCTCGACAACAGAGGCCGCTACGGCAGATGGCGCGTCCATGCATTTTGGCATCAAACCCCTTAATATAGAAAGTAGCGACACTCTCCTCGACTCCGGCGCTTTCCTCTTCCCTATCCCCTCCCAACCGGCCTCTCCCAACCGGCCGGCGTGCGGGCGCCGGCCTTATGCGTTGGCTCACGCCCGTGAGTGCCGGGAAATGGAAAAGCGCCGAGACAAGAGGCGGGAGAGGAGGGGCCGCGGCGCGTCGGTCCGGTTAAAAGACGGTACTTTCCGAAAAAATATCCAGGGTCTTTATTTTGGCATGTGCGCCTGTGGTCCGTATACTTTTGCTCACCGGTGTACGTTACTCCGCGGGTCGTGCGAAGAAACAATGCAATACGGTCTCGCACAGGACGGTGCTCATTCGTGAGCGATGTCTGTGGCTTTGGCGTCGCGGCAGCTCGATTACATGAGCAGAGGAACTAGCGCCCGGGGGCGGAACGCTACGGCAGCGCCGCTTCCACCACTGGCGGCTGCCGGGTATCTACTACAGATAATTCACAAACAAAACATTTGATTCATGACGTCCCTATGAGGTCAACAAATTAGGGAAAGGGCACGAAACCGAGAGGAGGAGGGTTGTCGCGGAAGCCCTCATTTCCCACTTCGCATGCAAGCGGAATGTGTTCGTGCTCTCGTGCAGGTCCGCTGGCCGCTCGGGCGACGCGGCCATTTGTTAAGTTTAGTTAACCATCTTTTAAGGCTCTGTTATACTCCGACGTCCGACGCGAGCGCCTGCGAGGACGTTGCGTTTCGTCACGCCGAGCCGGCGACGCTACGCCAGGCGCAAATCGGTCTCCGCTACAGTCGAGCCGGCTGCAACGCGCCGATGCGATCGCATCTAGAGGAGCGCATGCGCAGTAAAGCAAGGAACGCCCGCGTCACCTGTCGGGAACCGATGAAACAGCCCGCGAAGCAGGTTCCTGTACATGCGAGTCCGGCGCGGCCGGCGCGAAATGCAGCAGGAGCTATTCGGCGCCGAGCGGCGCCCTAGCGCGCCAGCAGCCGTCGGCCGCGTCGGCGGTCAGCCGACGCCGGACCATAGAGGGCTGTTTTTTGCTGACGTAACGTTGCCGTGACGCGCGCGCGCGCTCGACGACGTTACGCTGGAGTATATCAGAGCCTTTAGGGGCGAAGCTCCTAAAGCCGTGGGTCTGTCCCTCCTAGCTCGTACGTGACCGCCTATGCCGCGCGTATGTGCCAGTGGTGATGGCAACGAAGCAGCGCGAGTGTTCTTGGCCCAGCGCAGGGACGAAGAAGACGTTGCAGTTCTTTCTCTGATCGATAAAGCGTGTTTGTTTGTCGTGATCCGTGTCCTCTTCGATCCCACGTCGTTACACTGGTAGAGGTGCGGGGTAAGCTTCATGCTTGGCACTCCATCGTGGAGCCGACATTCGAGCCCGGAATCGCCACCACGCGTCGAAACACCGGTCCACCGATTCAGTCGCCGTCTGCTAGTCGCCGTCATGACCGTGTACCTCGCACCCAACCTGTCTATCGGGGACGTCAAGTCGTTTATAGACGCTGCGTTACGTGACTACGACAACAAGTACAAGAACCGTCCGTTTGTGCTGGTTGGGGACTTCAAAGTGGACCTCATTGCCAATGACTGGATCGTGCAGCACATGCTTTCCAAATACGCACTCAGATGTATCCATATGCAACCTACCACGATCCGAGGGACGTGCATAGACTTAGTGTTTGCAAACTTCCCACTGCAGCCCGTACAAGAACCTCTTTCGCTTCATTTCACGGACCATAAAGCCGTCATAATGAAGGGACCTCGCAATCCAGCCGCCATGACAACGACGAAATGAAATCAACAAACGAAGGAACGAAACAACAAACGAACAAGAACAAAATAAAAGTTGATTTTGTATAATATACGCACAGTCTTACGTCTTTATAACGATGTAATGGGCTAACTTTTACGGGAGAGTTACGGTTTACCGATGATCTCCCCCTCTCGAGCTTCGCCCAATTATCATCATTCAATCCGTGGATATGGCGTGGTTTTTAATTTTGTTTGTGCGTTGTGAAGTGGACAAACTGAAGCTGACCGATTTCTCAGTAATACAAAACTCAATCAACACAAGTAAAATTTAAATCTTCTTTTTTATTCACATTTTCGTACTAAAAAAAAGTCACAGTTTTGCCGTAACGGCGAAGCAATGAATGCGATAGCAATAAATTGGAATGTAACGCGAAGAACGGAAAGCAGCTTGAAATTTCCAGCGCGTCGCTCGAGCCCAAAGGACGGACGAAAAGAACGCAGACGGGACGAGCGCGAACTATGATGCGTCACAGCTCGACACTGGAAGCGCACTGCTCAAACATAAAGCAGGAAGCACGAAACGAACGAACAGGTACACACAGGACGAGCGCGAACTAACTGCCACAGTTGTTACTTATTTCTGTTTGAACAGCGCGCTCCTTTCGCAAACGCGGCCGCTGCAGCGAGCGAAGCGACCTTCGTACGCTCTGTGACTTCAGCGCGGACATCGCGGGGAAAGCACAAGACATACAACCCCCCGCTCCCCCCCCCCCCCCCTCGGCAGCCGCCCCCTTCTTTCCTCGGGATAAGCGCACGATCACCGGTTACCGAGGAGGAAGTAGCCACTGCCATATGCTCACTAAAAAACAGCTCTCCAGGCGAAGATGGCATTGCCGCAATACCTATCAAGGCAGTTATTGACTCGATCGTCGCCCCATTTACCTACATATGCAGGCCGACCTCTCAGCTTTTCTGCCATAATAAACCTTTTCTCTCTCTCAGACTCTTCTTGACGGGAACTTTTCCATGTGCCATGAAAACAGCTCGCGTAACAATAATTTTTAAAGGAGGTAACAAAAATGAACTTCAAAATTATCGCCCCCGCTTTTCTCTAAGGTCGCGGAACGCCTGATATATAAGAGGGTATATTCTTTTATAGCAAAACGAAATGTCATTTGTGAAGAACAGTGTGGATTTCAACCAGGTAGATCAACTCAGACTGCTCTACTCCGTATTAAGGATAGCCTACTTCATAACTTTGAAAAAAAGCTTTACACTGTCGGAATATTTCTGGATTTCCGTAAGGGCTTTTGATTCGATAAAGCATGACATACTAATTAGGAAACTGCAAATGTATGGAATACGCGGAATTGCGCTTGATCTAATGAAAAGCTATCTTTGGGCGAGAAAACAATATGTACAGCTTCATAATTTTAAGTCTGACTTGGGCGTAATTAAGTATGGGGTTCCCAAGGATCGATACTTGGTCCTTTACTATTTGTACTTTACATCAACGACATAGTAAGTATTCCTTTCACACCAAACATAGTAATGTACGCCGACGATACCAATGCATTCTTTTCTGGTTTAGATCTCCGCGATATTGAGATAACCGCAAATTTCTGGTTGGATGAAATAAAATTATGGCTTACAGTTAACCAGCTAGAACTAAACATAAAAAAACTAAATTTATGCTCTTTAAGCAAAAAAATAGGCCTGTAGATCATGCTATCTCTTTGATTTTCAATGGGGAAAACATTGCGCAGGTAAATAAGATTCAATTTCTTGGCGTATCTTTTCAAAGCGACCTTAGTTAGTCTGACCATGTGGACAACCTTCGAATGAAGATATCAAGGTCGATCGGTCTAATTCGACGCTTGCAGCATCTACTTCCAGGGAGAGTTAAACGGCAGATTTACTTTTCTTTTATCTACTCGCAAATCATGTATTGCATTTTGGTCTGGGGTACGTGTAACAAAACAAATAGAGAAAGTATAATTCTTCTCCAAAAACGCGCACTAGGTCTAATAACTACCTCGGTCCGAACAAACACGTCTCTTTTTCGTGTGCATAATGTACTGCCGTTCCCAGAGTGCTATAGGATGCAACTAGCCATGTTAACCTTTAAAAAAATTAAAGATAATTTTCAGATTTTTTCTGATACATATTTAAGCAGAGGTCTTACATATAATCTGCGTACTGTTGTGTTGGTCGGGCCAATGTGCCGGACCAACTATGGTGTACAGTCACTTGATAACCAAATTGTTTTATTGTGCAACAAGATTCCTGAAGTAATTGAATACGCTAGGGAGGCTACAAACATTAGAGAATTTAGGAAGCGAATTATGAATGTAATAAATTCAACACAATTCTAGGATGCATGTGCTGAAACTATTTAATGTATGTAATATATTTAATGTATTCATTGTTATCACATTACATTTAAATTTCTATGTATTTCAATATATGTTACATGGTGCTGATTATAGTGCATTTTGTATTTATCGCTGAGGAACAGCTTTGTTTGCATCTTTATTTTTGTCCAATTGCTTTCGTATTCCTCGTTTATTTTGCTTTGTATATATATTGTATATTCTATACGTTGTCTTGCTGTACCTGCCCGAGGTGCCTCACGAAGAGTGGGCCAAGTCAGGAGACACACTCTCCTTTTGGCCCCTTCGTGGGCATTTTGTGAAAATGCCCAAATAAATGAAAATGAAAATGAAATGAAAGCCGATCACGTCCTGTAGGTCGAAGAGCAGCGGCGTTCGCAGGAACGGGGTGACGATCTTTAAAGCTCGCCACGCGTGCACATCGCACCATCTGTGTGGCAACTAAGAAAGCATGCTGATGTAAGTGGTGTATATAAATAGTTCGCCGTTAGCAGGCTGAAAGACGGTGCTGTTGGTGGCCTAACCATCTAACGCCGCGCGCTGGAATGCGGGGGGTCGCCCGTTCGATTGCGCGCGACGGAAAGTTTTCCTGAAATATTTTTCTTTGTGGCTTTGATATATATATATATATATATATATATATATATATATATATATATATATATATATATATATATATATATATATATATATATATATATATATGTATATTGTAACGAAGAGGAAGTACTCTGGCGCAGAGGCAGCGTCATCGAGTGTGCAGCAGAGGCTCGAGCTAGCGAACTGCTCTCGGTGCATTGCGCGACCAGCGACCAGCTACACACTCAATAAATCGCCTTTATATTTGGTGGAGGTGCTGGGTAACGTTCCCTCTACCGTCCCCCTACCATCCTGGATCTCCGTTCTCGGCGGCTACCTTCTGCTATGCTGGTCGCCAACGAGCAGACGCTTCCATCGCCACCGGCCACCTGTCCTGGCACTGTTCCGCAGCGAGAGCCTCCAATCTTCAGCGGAACAGACGACAACGGCGTTGAAGATTGGCTGTCGACCTTTGAACGGGTGAGCGCTCTAAACAAATGGACGGACGCGGACAAGTTGACACGCGTGTCGTTCTATCTCGCGGGCGTGGCCAGTCTTTGGTTCAAGAACCACGAGGGAGACGTCAGAACATGGCCGCTGTTCAAAACGTCAATTACGGCAGTATTCGACCGACCCGCCGTCCGAAAACTCCGAGCCGAGCAGCGTTTGCGCACACGCGCACAAGAGACAGGTGAAACGTTCACCAGCTATATCGAAGACGTTGTCGACCTGTGCAGACGCGTGAACGCTGCCATGACGGAAACTGACAAAATCAAGCACATAATGAAAGGGATTGATGATGACGCTTATCAGATGCTGCTGGCGAAGAACCCGATCACAGTCAACGACGTTATTAGCTTGTGCCAGAGCTATGATGAATTGCGGAAGCAGCGAGCTCTGACAAGACGTCCTCCCGCGCACGATTTGGCATCACTGTCGAGTCTGACCAACGGCCACGACAACGCGTCTCTGATAGCTGAAATCAAAGCCTTTGTCCGCGAAGAAGTCGTGCGACAGCTCTCTCTGGTGCCCTTCACTCAGGAACCTACCACGACACTACCATCGTCCCTCCGTGGCGTTATTCAAGGAGAGGTCGCTGAGGCGTTGCCAGCTGCCCGCGTGCAAAACCTTGTGGCTGCTCCACTCACATACGCTGCGGTTGCTGCCATGCCCACTCGCAAAGCACCTGCACCACCATTCCAGCATCCTCTGAACTACCACCCACCTCCTGTTCACTGGGTCAGTACAGCCGCCGCCAACCCGTGGCGCACGCTCGACAATCGTCCGATATGCTTCGCATGTAGATGCCCCGGACACGTCGCAAGGTACTGCCGCCGCCGGGTTCAAGCCACTGATGACAACCCCCGAGAGCCCTACTTCCAATTTGACTCAAACTCGCATTACGCTCCCTCCGCACCAGCGCATGCTCGCTACCAGGCTGATCGCCGCGCCAGAATGGAACATCTTCGCTCGCCCTATATAAAGGCGATTTATTGAGTGTGTAGCTGGTCGCTGGTCGCGCAATGCACCGAGAGCAGTTCGCTAGCTCGAGCCTCTGCTGCACACTCGATGATGCTGCCTCTGCGCCAGAGTACTTCCTCTTCGTTACAATATATATATGCATAGGGGACATCAGGGGCGTAGCCAGGGGGGAGGGGGGCTTATGGGGCTTCAGCCCCCCCCCTCGAAATTTTTCGTGCTCTCATACACCACCAACCAGGGGTGTCACCCGGGGGGTGGAATTTATTGGGCTTGAAATTTTTATTTATTGGGCCCCCCTTGATTTTTTTCCCTTTTCTTCGTTCTATGATACACCGCCGTCCGAAATAACCACCTTCACCGAAAACCACCCAGGATGTCGTCTAAAATTATTTTTTTTTTCGAGCACGGCTCCCATACTTCACATATTCTAACCACGGCCGCTGGATGAAAAAGCGCACGGGCGCTTTTTCATCCAGCGGCCGTGTTCTAACATTCTGCAAAGCCTGTCGCATTCAAAACGGTGGAGCTTTGAGCAGTGGCCGCTAGGAGCGCTGATTATTCAGTGTTGCTTCAGAAGCTGCTTCTGAAGGTCATCGAGCGAAATGAGTGCTACGTGCGCCGTTAACATCCGGCGTTTACCTATGTTCCGCTCTGGGGTGCTATTCTGGACATTGTCAAATTCCGCCATGTTGCTGATTTGATTGGTCACGCGAGGTCGTTCGCATAGTGGCGCTGCAATGGGGTTACGACACAGAAAACCGCGATGACGTAACGTGAAAAAAAATGTTAATTTTTTCCGAAGTAACGCTTCGCCGTACCCTGCCGTGTAGAAATAAAGGTTTGGGCTGAACAACGAAACCGAAATATGGTACTAAGCTGTGCCTACGGTCTACTTTCGGTTTATCGAAACTACTGCTCGCTTAACGAAGAGCCACCATGTCTGCAACACGATTGGACATTCCACTTATGGCGCCCATTGTGTCACAGGACCTCACTCTTTGTAGCGTCAATATGACGTTGCGTGACGCATCCTGCCAAATTTGCAGCTTAAAATGTGAGAACGATGAAGTGCCCAAAATTGGAAGCCATATTGTTGTAAATTGAGTTGCTTGTTTGATGTGCAGCCTCAAATACGTATGTGCACATATCATTCCGTGAGTTACTTTACAAGCATGTTTTCGGTTAATAATATTATAAAGTGTTGTACATGAAGCTTGCTTGTAAAAATAAAAGGTTATTGTTTAATTTGGCCTGTTCGAAGTTGCGGTTCTCGCCGCAAGAGAACGCTAGATTAGCGAAGCAAAATGGCGCTGCCCTTTGTCGTGTAGTGGCTGGAGCTGCAGGAAGAAAGAGAATTCCGCTAGTACCGCGATGTTTTTGTGATGACCGATCAATTGTTTCAACTGCGGTGCCGGCTGACGAAGGACATTGTGCGATGGCTGTGCGGGGAGCTTCGCCAGGACCTGGAGCGGCGGCATACGGACACGAGAACAGCCCATACCGTTGTTGTCGTTTTTAAATGCGAAGCATTTCTTAGCGAACCTCTGGCACTTTGAGCGTTTCTATCTACGTATCTATCTATCTATCTATCTAGCCGCCTACGTCTGGGTGCTCTCATGATCGCCTCCTTAACTTGGTGTAGACCAAAATTTGCATGGGAGGGTAAGAGGATTTGACGAATATGATTGCCGGGTCGTGACATGAATAACGTTAAAATCCTGTCGCGTACGTCGTCAAACCCTTTCCACTAGACACGTGTGGCACATACCCGTTTACCATGGGCTGCGGTGTACGGGTATGCGCCACAGGTGATTGACAGTTTATATCTACCCAGGAACGGCAAGAACAGACATTGGTAACTTACATGCTAGAGCGTTAAGGAAAACCAACATCGGCAGCGTTGACTCAACGAATGGAAAGAATGAAAATTAGGATCCCAGCAGGAATCGAACCCAAGCATTCTGCGTGGCAATCAGGTATTCTACTACTGAGGCACACCAGGTCTATAAACTGGTTTGGAAAAACTGCCTACGCAGGCGTACCAACGGTGCGATGTCACCTGTGGTTGTGGTGCTGGCTATCTAATTTTACAAGACAGCAATAAACACTACATGATACTCCTACGATGTGTACTGCTACGATACAGGCGTCATATCAGATGAACGTCTGTAGTTTCAGTGTTACCTCCGCTATTATAGCAGTCTCATAAACTTTACGTTTGTATTCACATCATCCAGCAAGC
Organism: Rhipicephalus sanguineus; assembly: GCF_013339695.2. Lineage (NCBI taxonomy): Eukaryota > Metazoa > Arthropoda > Arachnida > Ixodida > Ixodidae > Rhipicephalus > Rhipicephalus sanguineus. The sequence continues at coordinate 38,720,581 of NC_051176.1, forward strand.
TATATTGAAGCATTGCTCGACCCAGGAGGAATACATTAACGAAAGCTACATATGATATCCACATCACCGCACCGTAAAGTGCACTTCGTCCACCAGAACGACGCAGTGTCCTCTTCATTTCTTAGGAGGCTGGGCGATGGCCTCATGCTGACCGAGGATTATGCCAGATTAATTGACAGCCGCTTTGTAGACTAGGCTACGTAGGCCACATACGCCCAGGTAGTCTACGAATACGACAAACGCTATCCACTGAAGTTGGTCTACGTAGCACTATCCAGGCCTACCAGCCTCGACGGCCTATACCTCACCAACACGAAGCGTGGCTGCAGGTTCGGACATGTCGCCGGCTCTGTCGACAGATAATTTGTCGACGAAATGACCGAGGCATCCACGAATTCCAACAGCTCTACTACACAACATACTTCACTACACATGGACCCCTCGTCACCACGATCACGACCGGATCCTATAACAAATCATGACCAGCTGCTGGTGCTCACTGATCATGGTGATGATGCCCTTGTTCAAGAACTGTCAAGAACTTCTTGCACACATGCACACTGGTTCGTGAAACGTGCGTGCGTGCTCGGGACACGTATAAGCACTACTTATCAGCTTACCGCTTCTGGTTTTGGTAATACCTACGTTGCCATTGGCAGCGTTACCCAACCGTAAACAACTGGTTATATAACACATATGCGGTTCTTTAACATATGTGTGCGTATAAAATATATAGAAATTTTTAGCGTCATTTTGTAACGTGCCGCTCAGTAAAAAAAGTTATGCCACAGTCACCTACCCGCCACATGCTTCGCATAACATCGACTCCCACGGTACGTGGGATCTGCCTAATTTTGTTGAGCTACAAGTGCTTTGCCTCCTTCGCTTGTTCGCCACCGGCAGTTACCACGACGCGATCGCGAACAACGAGGACGTGGTGATGAGCTAGTCCAGTGTGGGTCTCACGATTCATGCTGTCATGGAAGCGATCGTCGAGCGCCTCGGTAATGAGTGGATCGCCCTCCCTGCCAAAAGGAAGGTTTTGTCCACATAGATGCAAGATTTGAAGGCTGCGTTGAGGTGGTCGACGACACGTTCGTGTGCATAAGTGCGCCGTATGAAAAGGACGATGGCAACAAGCTGCTTACTTTTGCCGCAAGAACTTTTAGGCCCTCAGCGTCATGGTGGTGAGAACAAATTTGATCTTATTCAATCTCGCGCATGCCGTTAGTAGAATGCAAAGGAGGAACGTGAAAGACAGCTTTTCGCCACTCTCCAGTATTTTAGCGACATTTGCCGTGGCTCCAACTGCAGTGATAGAAAAGAACGCAGTAGTCGCGGTAAACGGAGTTTCCGTCACTATTTAGTTTTGGCAGGGGCGACTTGACACCATAAAAAGCTCATCGAGCTTCATATTTGATCGTGGGAGCTTTTAAGAAAAATATTGCATGGAAGGAAATCAAACGTGCTGATTGCGCTCTAATTTCATAAACAGTGATATGTAGACATGCAGTAACTGCCACATATGAAATGAAAGATACAGCTGTCGAAGCTGCGCTCCAAAAGCAAGTCGAGAGAAATAATTGCGTTGGACCACACAGTTACAGTTGTTCTGCATGTAGCTGGTTGTATTGCTGTTGCCGACTTCCTTCCAATGCAAACAACACTCTGCAGGTATGTGACCAACCCTGCCGATGATTGCCCTCGCACTCGGGGCCCGTGCACGACGCCTTTATGTGGAAGACATCCACCGTGAGCCAGGACTGGGCAGTGGACGCCGTGGGCAGGTCGAAGAAAAGCTGCTTGGTATGCAAGCGTGAGAATGCTTGTGTGGTGTCTGAGTGTAGCAAAAACATTATTCATGGTAATTTTATTACACGCTGCATGGTTCTTAACTACTCAAGTCTCTTTCTCCAAATTTCTGCCCCGTATGTTATTACTGGCAGCTACCTTGGTCGAACACTATCTACTTTAGTGGCACTCGTGTTCCCTTCAATGAAAATTCTCTCATGGAAACATCTGAGAAAACAAGTCAAACTGAGACTCGAGGCAGCACACAATAATCCAATTTGCTCTCAGTGTATAATTGCAAATTGTCTTTCTATGGTCATGGGAAAGACTACTAGTGCAATAGAAAGGTCAAGCATGAAATAAACTTTCATGAAGACATTGTATGATACTTTATTATAACGTGGTGAAACAATAAATAGTAAGCATGCGATGATACAGAAAATGCTGCACTCTGAGGCAATGTTAAACAAAAGAATACAGCAAATACAACTGCCATAGATTTTGTACATTCATAAATACAATTATTTGTAGAAAGGACAACTTGTATAAAAAATACAAATAAGCAAGCACAGCCATGTGCTATGTAGCAATAAAATAAGTCAACTGACAACTCAAAACTATTTCAGTCATGGTTCATAAAAAGCACTAAAAAAGAACTCAAACGGTTGCAAAAGAAACCTGCTGTCACTTTTCATTGACGACCTAAGCACAAAAAAAAACTATGGGAAACCAAGCCTTGAGTGTGCTGACCGTCTGCAGCCGCACATTAGTCTCATGCAATCAAAAGAAAGGGAAACACCCTTACCACCAAAGAAGATGCGACTTCTGTCACTCGCCCCATCTTTTCTATGAAAGAAGTTAAAGATTGCAGTTCAGTAGCTTCGTTGTCATTCCTCCTGACGAAGGAATTGAGTTGATTCCAAACCACGTGGAAATAAAGCCATTTTTTCGTTGGAGCATTTCAAAAGCCGTAATTATGTAACCTAACCAGACAAGCAATTCTGTCAATATGTCTAGCTGTAAAAAAAAGGGAAAGCAGTGCATATCAGTGACACGATGTCTTCGAATAAGTTAAAAGAAGTGAGAAAGGAATAGTACATATTCATGTATACATTCATATTATGCTAATTGGAACACTATCCTCCACAGGTGATAGTGCATACTCGCTTCAACCTTGGCTGCTTAACCCCATCTCTGGAGCACATCCTGCAGGATCCTCTGCTGCCCGATTCCGCCGCACCCACTCTTCACTGCGGTGCATCGTATAACTGTGCACTGGAGTTCTCAAGGCTCACTTTCGGTCCTTGCAGAGGTACAGAACACTGTACTATGGCCCACTCTTCACGTCGAAGATCATCGCAGTTTGTTTCGTGCTTCACAACCTCGGTGTTTGGCAGCAGCTGCCTGAGCCAGATGACATCCCTTGCACTGAAGAACTCGAATGAGAAGATGCGGACCTTTACAACAACAATAGCGACGATACGGCTGCAGTAGACATGTACCAGGCGGGTAGGCAAAGGCAGGATCACGCTCTGTAGTGGTTCACAGCTGGGAACGACTCGATGTAATGGGGTTTACATTCCTGCGAGATGTGCACAGAAACGTGAAACACAAGAAGCTCTTGCTTTTTCTCGTGACAAAGTAGCCACTTGCATTGTGTTCGATCCTATACCTATCCCCTGTACTTGTGTTCTTGCAGGAATTGTATTCTGACAAAAGCTTCATTGTGTTCATTCATTGAGAGCATGCTAATTGTGCCAAGCAGTTACGCAAAAGCATGCTCAGCTTCTGCCGCTAATCATAGCAGGACTAGTTTGTTGAGACCATAGTGTCTCTGTAAAGAGCCTGTGTTATTTTGCAGCAGTGCATGCAACATTGAATGCCATTCCAGAGCATTGTTTTCCGCACTTTATTCACAATGCGAACCCGTGTGATGACTGTACGAGTCTGGCAGGTGTGTACAAAAGCTCTATTCATGTAGTAGCCACTCGTACATGCAAGAGCACAAGCTTGCTGTGGTTGGTAATCTATGTAAACGCTTATAGGCACAAAACGAACCAGTACCGAAAGAGGCAACGTGGGCACAGCACTGTGTAGCTACTTTCTGTCCTGGTTTCTCTGGTGGACTATAAAAGTTTACATGCAAGAGTAATACGTGATATTTCAGAATGTATTGTGAGTCAATTGATCTTCTTCTGTCAATTCATCATTGTGAGTCAATTCATCATCCTTGCAATAATAAAAAGCAGTCAAGTTGTCTCATTGCTTACATCATTGTCTTATCATTCACTGCTGCCAACAACAACAAAGGATGCCTCTAATATTGTACCAGCCAGTTTTGAAACAAGCACATCTGCATAAAAGACATGTCTTTCAATGCATTTTGTGCACTTCTTAGTGCTTCCAGTCCAATGTAAGATCAACTGCGTGAAATACTACAATTCCTCTTCTTTATCTGTGGCCATTATGCACTTTTTATCCGTATGTTGTAAGCAACGTGGAAGTACTTTCCACAGTTAACGCCTTCGGAGATGCATCACTTCTGTGGATTGAGATTCGCCTAGACTTTATCTTTCAGATTCAACTGATCGCGCGTAACGTGAGGTCCTGAAACTTAACCCATGTTGCTTCTGCTTATGTATATTTACATGATTGTAACCTTTACTTACAGTAGTCCTTACGCATCCACAGCAAAACATATAGCACCATCTTAATGATCACGACAGTTCAGGAAGGTACTTCGCGCATCGGAGACGTTATAAATAACTCAGCTGGCTGATGGGCTAGTTGGCACATTACTTAAGATAAACTAGACCCGGAACAGCCACCGCAACAAAAAAGACAGAAGGAACAGAAGGGACATTATTAATACTTGCAATGCGGTGCAGCTTCTTATCTCTATACTATCGGCAGCGCTTCTGGACGCAGCGGGCCCTGGGAACGAAGGGCCACCGCAGCCCAAGACGGGGTCGACGCGCATACTTGTAACGATGCGGGCGTCGTCAACCGAAACGTGCGTCGCCAAATCGAACGGCCCTCCGCCGATTCTCCTGCAATAAGCATGTGCATAGCTGAAACGTCAACACCGCCCGAGTGAAACGCAAGCTTACCTGACTGCACTGTCATTCCGCGCCTCGAGCTCGAGCTGCCGCCACTTTAGTTCGCCATAGCCACCGCCACTCCGGCGGCGGCCTGCTGCTGGGGCCCAGGCGGTAAAGGCGCTCTGTCATCGTCTGTCACGGCTCCCGTCGTACCTCCGGTAGTAAGTCGCAAACCACCCTCCCCATACGGGGACGATCGGTAAAAAAATGCAACATCGCGGCCCACTGTTCGGAGATCTGCCGACATAACCACAGAACACCTACACAAAACAACCAGCGAAATAACGATGTCGGCAATGTCGACGCTGGCTTCGCTGGCTCACTTATTGGTTTAAAAAGTTACTATGGCTATGTCGCTCATCTCCAAATAGGGCGCTAAATTGCAGACGATATCGTCTGCTTCACAACTTTAAAACTAAGCGCTTCACTTGTATTTTTTCGTTGTTGCATTAACAATTTCAGATACAAAGTACTATTTAATTGCACGTTTCTTTGCGTCTTATGTCCCCTTCACGTCACGTTTCGCAAGCATTTCATGTGTTTGCGTCATCATTGTGTACACGTCACGCCTACGTCAAATTTGACAGAAAATGGCGGAAGTCCAGAATAGCACCCCTGATCCTAGTCGCTATCTCGCTCGATCACAGATTCAGCACGGGACCTCGACCAATTGGCTCAGCGAACATAGGATTTTAGCCCATCTAGAGAGCAGTTTCGTACGTAGCGGCGACACCAGCTGATCACGAAAGCTTGCTTCCTTTTGCTTTGACGCAACGAGGTACCTGTCTTGTGTAAAAGTGTCACTGCTTTGTAGTTGTTCTGTGATCCATTGAGAACGTGCGTACAAGTAATGTAGAGCTTGGCCTCAGCGGAAAACGCCGAGCCGCGCTGCTCCGTCCCTGCACGTAGAAACATGTCGCCTGCTTGAACGAAAATAAGGAAAAAAGGAAAAGCAAATCTGCTGAAAGAGTGTTTGGCTTGAGCCATATGCATTGTTCTTAATCCCCTCTTCCCCCCGCCTCGCCTGAAGGAAACTGCCGGACCAGTTTTAAATAGTCTATTCATTCTTTCAAGACCAGCTGTTATTTTTATTTTTACGCTTTTCTGCCAATATTATATCTTTGTTCAATTTCACTTAGGGTGGGTTTTTTTTTGTTAGGAAAACAGCAATAAAAGCCAAATACATCCGCAAACAAAGCCAAATGTTATTTTTCTTTGTTATTTTTCTCAGTGCCTCTTGTGGTCTCGTTACGTTCGCAGGAAGATCAAGGTAAAACCACTAATTTCTTTTGAAAAAGCGCCGTGTCTTGAAACGGTTTCACAACATGTATACCCCCTAGGAAGGCGGGCGGGGGGGCTGGGTACACTGCTACTTATTTTTCCTTAACGCACCCCCTTAATTCGCAACGACATTTCTTTTTTGGGGGGGTTTTCACGCGTGACGGCCAATTTTATGTAATAGCGCCGGAAGACGGGCATACATACGCGAAAGCATGGGCGTGCGCACGGGCAGAGAGCGCGGCAGCCCCCTCTAATCACCTCAAAGGGGCCGCAAATTTTGTCGTATATTTTTACTGAGAAGGATGGAAAGATGGGTGAGTTCGTATACTTGCATGATGAAAGGCAACAGCGGAAGGAACGTAGAAAAACAGGACGAGCGCTACTCGGACCTCTCACGTCATTGTTTAATGCGCAGGGTTATGGCTACACAGGCTTACTGGCGTTAATCGCGAGCATTAACTCCTGATGTTGCAATAAAAGAACTGTTTACTTGCCACCTTGACCCCGGAAAGCCGGTCACCAATGGCAGGTCTTTGTGAGAAGCGCCTCAGCGCTTCATTTTCATCCGTGGCCCTGGAGAAACCTTCCTTGGCAAAATTGGTACTAACTGTCAGGAGACTTTTTATTGGCAAAAGTTGGTAGAAATTACCGACGGCAAATAGAAACTTGTTACACTGTTTTTTAACCTCCTTAATACCCAGTACCAACATTTCGTCGAGCTTTGGCCACCCATAACCGATAGAAATTTCATTTATAACATTCTGTAGAAGCTGAATCAACGTGCTAAAGACGTTCTCAAAAAGATTTCCCAGCACTGTATCGACCACCTTGATAACATTTACCAATAATTCGTCGACTCTTCGTAGCCCATAATGAATCGAAGTTTCCATTATAACGTTCTAGAGACGCTTAATCGACGTGCCGCGGACAGTATAAAAAGTATTTCCCAGTATAGTGTCGACCATTGTCATACCATTCAAAAACGTACTAGCAACGTTTTGCACGTTCTCTGAGCATGTTGGCAGAATAAAACCAATTATATGCCGCATTGCGAAATATTCTAAGACGTTCATGATCTACAACTGCTCATAAATGGGGAAGTAAATTGATCAATGTGAAAGCAACACACACCACTCTCTTCAAATATATTTATTTATTTATTTGCTAAAAGCACTGTACACATTAAAATTACCTCGCGAGGAGGGAGGCCAGTGTCATCTTCACCTCCGTAGTGCAACAACGATAGGTTTTGACTGTGTAGCCTAAGAGAGAAAGAAAAATTCATGTAACTTTTTGGCTGAACCTTGACTGTTTGTGAGTGCATGGATGTTGGAAAGCATACTTCAGTAATACGCAACGAGTTACATTCTGATGAAGATAAGCAGCGCGAAGCACAGAAGTGAGAAAATACAGGTAAGGGAGGACTGAGCATAGCTCGGCATACTCACTCATGAGTACTCTCACTCACACTCACTCACATTCATCTGAAAGGCGAGAGTGCGAGTATGAGTGAATGACGAGGAGTGTGAGTAGGCGTGAATATGAACGTGAGTGAGTAGTTATCAGTGTGAGTATGCATGAGTATGAACATGAGTGAGTACTCATGAGTGTGAATAGACGTGACATGAACGTGAGTGGCTACTAATGAGTGTGGGTAGACGTGAGTTTGAACATGAGTGAGTACTCATGAGTGTGAGTAGCCATGAGTATGAACGTGATTGAGTACTCATGAGTGTAAGTAGACGTGAGGATGAACATAAATGAGTGCCCATGAGTGTAAGCAAGCATGATTATGAACGTGAGTGAGCGCCAATGAGTGTGAGTAGATGTGAGTATGAACGTGAGTGAGTATTCAGGAGTGTGAGTAGTCATGAGTATGAACGTTAATGAGTAGCAATTAGTGTGAGTAGACGTGAGTATGAATGTGAGTGAACACGAATGAGTCTTAGAAGGTGTGATACGAACGTGAGTTCCGATGAGTGTGAGTAGACGTGAGTATGAACGTGGGTAAGTACTCGGGTGTGAGAGTAGGCGTGAGGGTGAGTTGGCGTGGGTATGACGTCAGTGAATACCGATGAGTATAAACGTTAGTACGAACGTGAGTACCCACGAATGCGAGGGGGCATGAGTATGAACGTGAGTGAGTACTGATAAGTGTCAGTAGATATCAGCGAACGTGAGTGCCTGTGGGTTAGTTCACGTGAGCATGACCGTGAGCACGTACCCATGAGTGTGAATACCAGTGAGTATGATCGTGTCTATAAGCGTGAGAAGCGAGTATGAACACGAGTGAGTACCTGCAAGTTTGAGTGGTCGTGAGCATTATCGTGAGTGCCTATGAGTGAAAGCCGAGTGTGAAAGTGAGTGAGTACCCATGAGTGATGTGAAGGTGAGGAGGAAGGAAATGACTAGAAGAGAGAGTAAAGCGTGGTACAGCCTCGCACAGTATAGTTTATGCACCACAGACAGCGTGTGTGTACCAAGCAGTTCCTAGCACAGCATAACCATGCAGAGTATAGTATAGCAAGGGGTGGGAAAGGAATGAGGTGTGAGGCGGAAAAAAAGGAGGAGGCGAGAGGGTAAATCATGGTATAGCCTTGTATAGTATTGTTTATGTACCACAGACAGTCGGTATGTAGCCAGAAGAGAGAGAGGGAGAAGAGGAAGGCAGGGAGGTTAACCAGATGGTAGTATGCCCTTTGCTGCTCTGCACTGGGTCGGCAAATATCGGACAGATAAAGAGGGATTAAAAAATAAATAATAAAGTGTTAGCGTAGCTTGTACTGTAGGCACAACGCTAAACAGACAGCGGAGCTGATGGGCACTTAGGTAGTCCTGGCTGATGCTATTTTTCAGTTTTGAAAATTATCTGTTTCTTCCTTCTTCTATGTCATTTTCTCTATTTTCTCTGTTTTTTGTATATGCCTTTTTTGCCCATGTTGATTTCTATTTCTTTGTCTCTGTATATGTCGCTTTTTTTTTTCCTTTTCATTTCTCTAGCTCTCTATTTCTTTCTCTCTCATTCTTTGATTCTCTTTCTCCTTTTTCGTTCTCTTTTTAAATGCGAAGCATTTCTTAGCGAACTTCTGCGACTTTGAGCGTATCTATCTATCTATCTATCTATCTATCTATCTATCTATCTATCTATCTATCTATCTATCTATCTATCTATCTATCTATCTATCTAGCCGCCTACGACTTTGTGCTCTCCTGGTCGTTTCGTTAATCGGATGTATACCAAACTTGGTGTGACATAACATGGCCTTATTAGGAACATAAATGACAGGTCATATCATGAAAATCATGACACGCATGTCATGAACAGCATGATTTACATTCCACGGCCTTTGGGCTCCCTGGCTGTTCCGTTAATCGGGTGTATACCAAAATTGGTGTGTCATAACATGGCCTTATCACGAACATAAATGACAGGTCATATCATGAAAATCATGACACGCATGTCATGAACAGTATGATTTACATTCCACGGCCTTTGGGCTCCCTGGCTGTTCCGTTAATCGGGTGTGTACCAAAATTGGTGTGTCATAACATGGCCTTATTACGAACATAAATGACAGGCCATATCATGAAAATCATGACACGTATGTCATGAACAGCATGATTTACATTCCACGGCCTTTGGGCTCCTTGGCCGTTTCGTTAATCGGATGTATACCAAAGTTGGTGTGTCATAACATGACCTTACTACGAACATAAATGCCAGGTCATATCATGAAAATCATGACACGCATGTCATGAACAGCATGATTTACATTCCACGGCCTTTGGGCTCCCTGGCCGTTTCGTTAATCGGATGTATACCAAAATTGGTGTGTCATAACATGGCCTTATCACGAACATAAATGACAGGTCATATCATGAAAATCATGACACGCATGTCATGAACAGTATGATTTACATTCCACGGCCTTTGGGCTCTTGCGGCCGTTCCGTTAATTTCATAATTACCAAAATTGGTACGGCGTAACAAGAGTTCATGACGAATATAATGACTGGTCCTAACATGCAAATCATGACGCGCATGTCATGTGTAGCATGATTTACATGACATGGTCTCGGGGCGCTCGCGGCCGTTTAAATGAAGGGATACATACGAAAACTGGTATGGCGAGACATTTCTGTATGAGAAACATAACTGACGCGTGGTAACATGAAAATCATGATATGCATGTCATGTATGACATGATTTACATGCCACGCTCATGGCGCACTCGCGGCCGTTTAGCTAGATTGATATACACCAAAATTGGTACTGTGCGATGTGACTTTATGAAGAACATGAATAACAGGTGGTAGCATGAAAACCATGACAGGTATGTCGTGATTTACATGCCACGCTCATGGTGCATTCGCGTCCGTTTCGCTTGCGTGATATACACCAAAATTGGTGTTACGCGACACGACAGTATGACGAACGTAAGTGAGACGTGGTAGCATGAAAATCATGACATGCAAGTCATGTACGACCTGATTTACATGCCACGCTCATGATGCGCTAGCGGCAGTTTCAGTAGATTGATATACACCGAAATTGGTATTGCGCGATGTGACTGTATGAAGAACATGAATGACAGTTGGTTAGATGAAAACCTTGACATGCATGCCATGTATGTCATGTCTTAATTGCCACGCTCATGATGCATTCGCGGCCGCTTCGTTAGCTCGATGTACACCAAAATTGGTATTGCGCGAAGCGACTGTATGACGAAGGTAAATGAGACGTGGTAACATGGAAATCATGACATGCATGACATGCACGACATGATTTACATGTCATCCTCATGACGCATTCGTGCCGTTTCGCTTGCTTGACATACACCAAAATTGGTATTGCGCGACGCGACTGCATGACGAACGCAAATGAGAGGTGGTAACATGGAAATCATGACATGCAGGTTATGTATGTCATGATTTACATGCCGCGCTCATTGTGCATTCCCGGCCGTTTCGCTAGCATGGTATACACCAAAATTGGTATTGCGCGACGCCACTGTATGACGAACGTAAATGAAAGGTGGTAACATGATAATCATGACATGCATGAAATGTACGACATGACTTACATGCCATGCTCATGGCGCACTCGTGGCCGTTTCGCTAGATTGATATGCACCAAAATTGGTATTGCGCGATGTGACTGTATGAAGAACATGAATAACAGGTGATAACATGAAAACTATGACATGCATGCCATGTATGTCATGACTTACATGCCACGCTCATGGTGCATTCGCGGCCGTTTCGATAGCTTGATATACACCAAAACTGGTATTGCGCGATGAGACTGTATGATGAACATTAGTGACAGGTGGTAACATGAAAAACCATAATATTCATGTCATATATGGCATGCTTTACATGCTCTACTCATGGTGCACTCGCAGCCATTTCGCTCCTTTGATATACACCAAAATTGGTATTGCGCAATGTGACTGTATGACGAACATAAATGAGAAGTCTTAACATGAGAATCATGTTATGCATGCCATGTACGGTATGATTTACATGCCACTGTCATAGTGCGCTTCCGGCCGTTTTGTTAACGTGATATATACCAAAATTGGTATGGCTTGACACGAGTGCGTGATGAACATAAACGACCAGAATATGAGTTTCATTGGTATGGTGTACACTAGATTGTGCATGCATGCGTGCATGGCAAACATGCGATATATGGTGGACTAGATGCCATGGCATGAATGATTTTATTTGGCTCAAAGACAAACAAGGCGATGTATGCAGCTCTTTGCTGGCTGCTTCGCATTACATCGATTCCCACAGTGCGTGGGATCTGCCGAATTTTGTTCTCTCTATTTATCTCTTTATTTATATACCATGCTTTACTCTCTCCCCTCCTCCTTACCCTCACTTTCCTTTCCTACCCCCTTGCCATCATCGTCATCATCAACAGCCTGACTGCGCCCACTGCAGGGAAAAGGCCTCTCCCATGTTCCGCCAATCAACCCGCTCATGTGCTTTCTGCTGCCACGTTACCCCCGCAAACTTCTTAATCTCATCCGCCCACCTAACTTCCTGTCTCTCCCTCGCGCGTTTGATTCTTAATGACCAGCGGTTGTCTTGCCTACGTGTTACTTGCCCTGCCAATGTCCATTTCTTCTTCTTTATTTCGACTAAGATGTCCTTAACACCCATTTGTTCCATGGCCCACTCTGCTCTCTTGTCCTATAATTTTCCTTTCCACTGCTCGCTGCATCGTCCTCAGTTTAAGTTGAACCCTCTTTGTAAGCCTCCAGGATTCTTCTCCGTAGGTGAGTACCGGTAAGGTGCAGCTGTTATATGCTATCCTCTTGAGTTATAGTGGCAAAGTAACATACAATATTTGAGGGTGCTTGCCGAATGTGCTCCATGCCATCCTTATTCGCCTAGTTACTTCATTCTGATGGTTAGGCTCCACGGTGACTACCTGTCCTAAGTAGATTTAATCCTTTACAAATTTCAGTGCCTCACTACATATCGAAAAGTGCTTTTCTCTTCCGAGGCTGTTCCACATTACCTTAGTTTCTGCATATTATTTTCAGACTTACCGTTCTGCTTTGCTTGTCTAATTCACTAATCATGAGTTGCAATTCGTCCCCTGAGTTACTCATCAATGCAATGTCATCAGCGAATCGCAGGTTACTCCGTTAACTCTTATCCCTAACTCTTCCCAATGTAGGGCCCAAAAAAACATTCTGTATGAACGCGGTGAATAGCGTTTGGGAGATCGTGTCTCTCTGCCTTACACCCTTCTTTACTGGGATTTTGTCGCTTTCTTTATGGAGGACTATGGTGGCTGTGGAGCCACTGTATATTTTTTTCCAGTATGCTTATGTATAGTTCCTTGCCGCCCTGATTCCGTGGTGCCTGCATTACTGCTGATATCTTGACTGAATCAAATGCCCTCTCGAAATCTATGAAGGCTGTATATAGGGGTTGGTTATATTTCGCATATTTTTCTATACCCTGATTGATAGTGTGAATATGATCTCTTGTTGAGTAACCTGTATGATATCCTGCTCGGTCCTTTGGTTGATTGAATTGTGATGTTGTCTTAATTCTATTATCTACTACCTCTGTAAACTGCTTGTAGAAAACGGACAGTAAGCTGGTCAGCCTGTAATTTTTTTATATCCTTGACGTCCCCTCTTATGGCTTAAGATGATATTATCATTCTTCCAGGATTCTGGCACCTTCACCGTTAAGAAACATTTCGTATACAGGGCGGCGAGCTTTTTAACACGAAAGTGTTTTATGCCTGGGTCCACCAAGACTTTCATGACGCATTTCCGTCACAGAAGTACGTCAGCAAAATGAACGCCATCCGATGGCAAAGAAAAACAACAAGAAGAAGTTCCGCTGACGGGAGTCGAACCCACCACCTCTCGATCCGGAACGATAGCTGGCCGGCGTTTAGCCCACTGAGCTACCGCCAAACACATTACGTAGGTTGCATGAACGCGCCTTTTTATCTTTCACACTTTCCTCTCACAGTGCTCTTCAATCAATGGATGGATGCTATGAGCGTCCGCTTTATAACGGGGCGGTGACATCTGTGGCACCAGGCTCGAAAAAAAAAAAAACGCGTCGTTGCTACGACCGTCCCATTCAGCGCGTTTTCAATACATGTTTAATTTCGTCAACGCTTTAACACACCATGAGGTGGCGGTTTTAGCCCACGCCTCGCTCATAGCATCCATCCATATCGAAGAATAGCTCTCAGACGCTCGCCTGGCTGTCGCAACGCGTTCCCCGCTCGCCCTGTGAGAAGTAACGGCCAGCCTAGAGGGAACACACGACGCGCGTAGCGCACTTGCAAATAAAGTTTCTCTCTCTCTTCGCATTTAACGGTGCCTTGAAGGAGTGCATGTCGAGTATCAATGTTTATTATGTGCTTGTTGATACCATCTTTGCGCGGGATTCACCGTATGCGGTGTCCGCGTATATGTTAAGAACTTCAGCTACCGGAAGGGTTAAATCATGATCATGGGCGTTAGTCGTCGGTACAGAGATGTGCCACTAGGCGTCAACGTGAGAGCCATGCGTCCACATCAAGCGGTGCTGTATCTGCCAAACAACAGTACACATTGTACAAGCTCTCATATGCCAATGCACTATAAACAATAAACTACTTCTGTGACGACACGTTTCACTTTCCTGTTATACCGATTCCTATGACGGAGGGATCAACCACATTTTTCTAACACAATCTGTCCACCGTCTTTCAACAGATCTGATGTTACCTGATCCTCACCAGCGACTTTGCCTCTTTGCATTCCCTCTAAGGCTCTCTTAACTTCCCATGTCGTTACTGGCGGGATGTCCACTTCCTCTGGCCAACTACTTCTTCTTACATTACCGTCCTGGTTGTCCCGGTTACTGTACATATCTCTGTAAAACTCCTCAGTGCATAGTCCCTTAGTGCATACATCTGGTTTATGCCTGTGCCCAGTTTTCTCTGCACCACTTCGAGGCTGCGCCCGTTCTTTAGAGCATGCTCAATTCTCTCCATGTTATATCTTCTAATGTCGGCTATTTTACGCCGATTGATTAACTTCGAAAAGTGCTACCAGTTCTATTTTGTCTGTCGTTTTGGAGGCTTTCACGCTTTGACGTTTCTTAATGAGGTTTTTCGACTCCTGGGAGAGCTTGCCAGTGTCGCGTCTTATGGCTGTACCTCCGAATTCCACTACACACTCCGTAACGATGCTCGTTAGATTATTATTCATGGCGTCAACGCTAAGGTCGCTTTCCTCGGTTAGAGCCGAGTATCTGTTGTGCAGCGAGACCTTTAATTCTTGTACTTTCCCTCTCAGCGGTAGCTCGTTAATTGGCTTCTTGCGTATCAATTTCCGCCGTTGATTCGTGAAGTCGAATTCGACGGCGAATTCGAGACCTTACCATTCTATGGTCACTGCATCGTACCTTTCCAACCACTTCCATATCCCGCACGATTCCAGGGTGTTCGCACGTTATGTAGTCCATGTCGTTCTTAGTTTCGCCATTAGGGCTCCTCCACGTCCACTTAGGGCTTACCCGTTTTTGGTAGAAGGTATTCAAGATTCGTTAATTATTGCGTTCAGCGAACTCTACTAATAATTCCCCTCTTTCATTTCTAGAACTGATGCCATATTTCCCCACTGCCTGGTCTCCAGGCTGCTTCATACCTACCTTGGCATTAAAGGAATCTGAACTTGGCAACGTTTAAAGCTAGAACGTTATCTAGTGAGGGGAGTCTAGCGGTGCTATTCGAGGAATTAGAGGGTGTTAAATGGGATATAATAGGTATTAGAGAAGCGAGGGGGGCGAGTTGATGCGTATTGGCTACAAATATAACTAATTAGCACAAAAGATAACGAACAAGGTGAAGGCAACAGACAGGACTTGGCGCTAAACTTCAACTAAGCATTTACTGCCAAAAAACATAAAAACACAAGCTGCGCAGGAGGCTACGCAACACGTAAAATATCACACAGAAAAAAACACCCCTCATGAACGCCACTCTACGGCATCAACGGTCTGTGCGCGTCATGTGTCCAGAGTAACGCGGCATGGGCTCCGCGAGAGATGGCAAAAGATGATGATGAGGCTATAGACCCCTCTGTCAGAAAAATGTCTAAAGCCGTGACTGTAGGCACAATATTTCTCTCGCGCTCTCAACTATTTCACCAAACAAAATGCGCAGTCCGGAGAAAATACGAACAGGGATATGTCGTAAGTGACAAAGGCCCGCCTTTCTTTGAAAAACCTCGTCAAGGCTGCCGGACCGCTGATCCCGTGCAGCGGCAGTGCGCTGCGCCTTTGTGCAGCGCTGCGCTGCTACACAAAGACGCCGCCAGACGGAGTGTGCTTGGGAGCGCCATTGTCCGCGATGCAACAATGAGGCGCCAAAGGTCGATAGCACTGCCTCTATACAATTCATTTCAACAAAACCGGAAGTACTGCAAAGGCCCGGTTCACGTTCGAAATAATTTTTCTGCTTATTCTTGGCGACTAACGTACTCCCGTCTACAGCAGTCACAAGCGCGCAACTGAAAACCACCCAAGCACTCAATTGCGGTCTGTATATTCCAATACAACACTAATGAAACACGGAGGCTTTCTCTGCTTTATGTGTCGCTGACATGTGCGCGCTGATCCGATGTGGCCCGATACTGGAAGCCAATCATTACCCAGCATTTGCAAAGATGGTTCTAACCAGTATTTTCTGTCGAGCATATCGCCAATAATGGCAAAGATAGCTTCAGCCAACGTTTTCCATCGTACGTATCGCCAACATTGTATAAATATTGGCAGCTCCAATATTTTTTGCCGGCCTTTTTCGTTGGCTGCGCCATCGTGCTTTCTTTTCCAGTCTTTAACCCCGGTTCTCGCCAGCCTTTTCGTTGGCTGTGTGAATATCTCTCCGGCGTTTTCGACTGAATTTGTAGTTTGTTTAACATGACGTAGATTTTTGTGCCTGTAAATAAATGCGTGTTGCCCATGGTTTTGCTTTTAGGCAAGCAACAGGAATAATCAGCGTAGAAAAGCTGATCGTGAACAAAAGTTTATTCTGCGTGTATACATATGGTAAATATACTGCAAGGTATGAAAAAATTTTCGCATTTCGCACTTTCTTCTGCTGAACGCTTGCTTGCGGATAACAACTACATAGAACCGACACTAATTATTTTGAATAAAGCTATTATATTACAAATCACGAAAAGGCACCACTCACAAACACACACAGCCAAAATGTCTCCTTGTTAACGTTTATTTGAGTTGCCAGTTCACAGAAGGTTCCAAAGGAAGTGAGTGAAAAGCAAAGTGTGATACAAAATGAAATAAATGAACGCCTACACTTGAAAAGGCATTCGATACAGTCAAATCCATATGCACCTTGAACTACGAGAAAGTACATCGCATATTTACTTATTAAACGGTGACCTCGGCTAGGGCTTGAAGAAATGCCATAACTTGACAATTATTAAAATTTGAGGGCTACGAATTCAGCATTTCCTTGCGCGAAACGAGCGGTGAAGGTCAAATGAAAAGCGGATGTTTAGCACGACAACGCGACAAAAGAACAAAATAACGCACGCGCGCAAATGTAACGACATCGCTAAGTGCGAGCACTTAACCTACTTCGGCACACACAACGAAGCCCACCACATGGGTATTCACAAACTAACAAATCTAAAGAAAATACGTGGTAATGTAGACATTAATATACGCAGCACAAATTTCACATACGAAAAACACGGAAAGTAACACGCGACGAAGAAAAGAAACGACTTACTGAACGCGATACGGACACAAAAATTCGGCGGAAAGTTTGCTAATTGCCCGAACACATCGGCGCTCATCTGCGGATGGCTCGACAAAAGTCAAAACATTCGGCTTCGAAGAAGCACAGGGCAGCTGCTTTCTCACAGTGGCATCGCCGTAGAATCTTATCCTGTCTCGGTATCCGAGTCGGTTTTTCCCGATGACTCCAGCCTGATGCTCAAGGGCGCGTGCCCACTGATGCCGGGAGCCCGAACGAGGGGAAGTAACCGCCACCTACTAACACAGGATGGCCGCCGGCCAGAAGGGGCCGAAACGCATACGCATCTTCCGAGGTACCGTCGTCTCCCACCATGTTTTAAAATGCATTGAAAGCACGGAACCGCAGTCGAACCGTTGTGTGCGGAGCAGCCGCCAAGTGACAAGTGTTTTATGACCAACCACCACCCTGCTGCCGGGAAGATAGGACTTAAAATTCCTGAGCAAAACATGACGCCGGGCTGCTTCTCCGGCCTCTCTAACACCGAGAACATTTATTTGAACACTTGCGGTTTCGTGAAGCGTTGAGAGTGCAAACGTAACTCATCGCTCGTTTGGAGATTTTGCAGGCGATACCTCAGTCTTGGACAGCACATCGCTGTAGCGCGCATACAAAAAAAAAGCTTTTGTATGCGTGCTGTAATGTAAAAAATAATTACCTCTAGGTGCAAGGATGCAGAGAACAGGCTACTACGATCTAACTTGCTTTTCTTTGGTCTTCGTTTTCTTTGGAAGACGACTCTGCAGAGGATTCGGCAGCATCAGAGCTTAAAATAATAAAGTTTCGCCCAGAGAAGCTGGCAATAAGTACAACTGGTGAAGAGTTTGAACGTGTGCATCGGCTAGGCAAATATAATGTTTATAAGCACCGTCCTCGCATAGCCAAATTTACATTCTTTAAAGACAAACGAGAGGTTCTTGCAGTAGCGCGTAAGCTTAAAAGCTCATCATTTTCCATTCGCGAAGATTTCTCATTTGTGAACTCTGAAAGAATAAGCGCTAAAATTGACGAGCACACAAAGAGGAGAACAGACCTTTCTCTGTTTTCCTCTTTGTGTGCTCGTCAATTTTAGCTCTTATTCTTTCAGAGTTCATGGATAACCAACTAGCCCAACAGTCTGTTCTGCTGAAGTACATTTCTCATTTGCCACCCGCCAAGCTAGAAGAAAAGAAAACCTTAGACAATTTGCTGAGGCTCAAAACAAACCGTACAAGTTATCTCTTGATAAGCTGCGCATGGGTACAGCTTCTTACGTCTACGATATTGTCACGCAAACTGTCGTGCAGCGGAATAAATAGCTAAAGAAGCGCCCATGCACTCAGGACCTCCATGAATAACCTCCTAATCCGATAGGATCACCAATATCGTTATCATTTACTAACATCCTAAGTCTTGTGTCAAAGCGTGATAAATTTTCCACCTTTCTCGAAGATGCCGCTTCTGATATTGTTATTCTTACCGAAACCTGGCTGCATCCTGATATTGCAAATAATGAACTGCTTTCCCTCGCGAGGATTTACAATATGTACCGACGCGACCGCCTTGGCCGAGAAGGCGGCGGTGTCATACTTGCGATTAAAAAGATCTTTTACATTATATTGGATTAACACCGACTAAAATCTCGAGATTGTTTGGGCCGTCTGTCAAACCCGTTTTATGAACGCGCCAATCGGTGCTTCTTACCGTCCTCCTCATTCAAACGAAACGTTAATCGTCGATCTTCGCGAAAGTATTATAACTGCACTTAAAACCTGTCCAGCAGATATGGTTTTGTCTTTTGGGGGATTTTAATTTTCCGCACATCGACGCGTGAAGCTGACCTCTTCCTGCCGAATGTCATCAGATTTCATTTATTTAACCCTGGAATTTAATTTCTCCCAGGTTGTCAAACAACGCACTCGCGGATCTAATATATTGGACTTAACATTTACAAGCAATCCTGAAGCAGTTGAGCAAATAACTTACGTAGAACGATTAAAATTCCGTTACCATATACGGGCACTGGTAAACAAGACAATTCGCAACTATAGCAAGGGAGACGATGCTACTATGCATGATGAACTAGAATTTTTTTTCTGTAATGCATTTCTTCCTTGTCTGCACAATCGAACGGTCGAGGAGAACTGGGTGCTCTTCCGACATAAATTATGCTCGTTGGTAAATCAGTGCATCCAGTTACTCAAAATAACCAATGATGAATCGAACCCTTGGTTCAGGAAATCCCTTAGGCGACTTAGAAAGCGAAAGACACGCGTTTACTGGAGTGCCAAAAAATGAGAAACCCGGCGGCTTGGGCAAAGTACAGTCAGTGTTTAAAGAACTACAAATCGGCTTTAAGCAATGATAAAAGTAAGTATTTTTTCCGCGCTCTTCCATCCCTGCTGAATTCGAGTCCTAAAAAAATTTCGCAAGCCATTTCCCTGAACCGCGACACTAATCACATTTCATTACATTTCACCACATTTCATTACATTTCACCTCGTGCCTCTTCCTGATAATTGTTGTGCTTCAAGCTTCAACAGATATTTTTTATTTATTTTTTTTAGAGAAGATTTGTCCGCCATTCCTGAGGTGCCGGACTTTGGCTATCAATATATGACGCCCATCGAAGCTTATATCGACGGAATTGCAGCTCTTGTAAACAATCTTATCTAATCCTTGTGGCCTCGATGGGTTTAACCCGAAAATACTAAAAAGACACCGTCACTACTTCTAGCAAAATATTATACCACATCTTCAGACTGTCACTAACTTCAGGAAAGCTCGCGTCTGATTGGAAGACTGCAAAAGTAGTTTTCACATTTAGAAGCGGCGACAGATAATAACCAGATAACTATGGACCAATCTCACTAACTTCTATTTGTTGTAAAATGCTCGTGCACACCATTCCACCGCACATATAGAATCGCCTAGAATCAAGAGCCTTTTTTTTTACTAATCAACACGGGTCCAGGGTTCCTGCGCCTGTTTGTGCTTTTCTCTCCTCTTGTGTCCCCGTCCGTTTTTTACGCAGTTACACAATGAATCATTACCAACTCGCCCAACTTACCACTCTTCTGCAATTCAGGAAGAGATTCTCAGGTGAGAAACATCTTTTAGAATTCACAACCGACTTGCATTTTGTCATGGACCGTAACATACAGATAGCACCTTTCTCGACTTTTCGAAGGCGTTCGAACGTGTTGCCACTGACACCTGATTTCAAAGTTAACTGCTGTACAAGTAGATTCACAGGCACTAACTTGGCTTCGGAACTTTCTTTCAAATCGCCAGCAGTTTACAGTAGTTAACAATCTTTCATCTCCCCCATGCTATGTTATATCCGGCGTACCACAAGCAGTGGAGTGACATATCCATAGGGCCAATGGGGACGTTTTTCCGCTTCCGGCGACGGTGGCGGTTCCTGGGAGCGGCGGTAATTGACTGGATTTCGGAATTCTGGTGGAGGCGAGCCAATCCGAAAGGAAAAAATCCAATATGGCCGCGCCCGTTTGCGGTCGCTTCCTCGCTCGTGGTGCCGCCGGCCCCGCGGCCGCGACGTCAGTTCAAGCGTTTGAGCACTAATTGCTACTGCACTGTCTTCTCTCTTTATTGCCGATGTACGTACGTAATGTGTGTAGTTGTTTTTCTGCTTCGTTGTAGCCTCTGTGGTAGCATGGCGAATGGTGGCGAGCGGCGCCGTCGCAGCTGCATAGCAGCCGCTTTCGGCGCTCGCTCGAGAAGCAAAAAGCGCATATAACTTTCTTCACATGACATTTTATTGAAGGAAACGTAAATTGCTGCACGTTTAGGCAATATTTGGGCTATAATATCGGTAATAATAACGAAAGAAAACTAAAAAGATTCGAAATACTACTGTGGTAAAACCTAAATACAGGAATGCGTACATCGAGCACGCGTACAATATAAATAGGATACGAAAACGCATAATACAGCATAATACAATCACATAAGCAGGGTAAGCATATAAAGAAGTGCTACATCAGCGTTAATAAGTGTACACATACGAGTTGTACAGATTATGATTAAGAGCATGAAGCGAAACATTCCCCCGCATTGAAATATATCATAACAAAACAAGTTGTTCGAATGGTTGGTTCATAATGTGCAAAAGATAATGACGCAACGCAAGCCGAAGAAAACAAGGGGTACAGGAAAAACACCATTTCCTGTACTTTTTTTTATTGCCCTGCGCTGTGTTGAACCTGCGCCTTTTGCACATATACACACACACATACTTTGCATATATGTACACAGAAAGTGCACCTAACAGTCATAGCCTTTGGCTCATGTAGACGAACCCATGGAGCATAAGTAGATCAATGTCATAATATGCTGCAGTGCTACAGCATATTATTTTGTAAAAGCAGCGAGACAAATCTACCAATTTGGCTCAGCTATCCCTGATCATGTTTTCCTCCAGGTAAATGTGTTGCAGGCAAGCTCACGTGATGTGAACAAGACACGCGATGCTTTAATTTTCAAGTAATAAAGGGAGAAAAACGCAACGAAGAGTGGTCTAGACTCAGTTGCAGAGGTGACCTTTGAAATTTGTGGAAACATTGTGGTTGTGACTGGTGAACAACAGAAATGATCACAGGTCATTAGTTAAGTTCGAAGTGGTGCGAAATACTCAAGGTAACATGAAATATACACGAATATAAGCATCTTATCAAAGAAATAAGTAGAGTAAAGTGTAAAGTTGAACGCAGCTTCCCTGTTATTTTTCTACCAGGTATCATGTTGGATGCATCACAATGTCAGAAGATTTTCTGAGCAGTACTTAAATTGCAGATAGGGAACGCTGCACAGTTTCATCATAATGTGTCACCAACTAGAACTGCATCGCTTGTCATTCGTTGGTTCAAGAAGTGGAAAGTCAGAGTTTGCAGAGTTTAGTTAAACAAGAAACACAGTTGCTCTACACAAACAGTACGTTGTGAATATTTTCAGTGAGTATGGATGCATGCTTCTATTTCAAACTAACATGCATGTCAACCGAGTCGCAGCTTCTGCACAAACCCCTCTGGAATCCTCACAGAGCTGAGCACTTCATCAATGTACCTTTTATGCCTGTGAATAGCTGACACCATGAGTTCTTTGCAGTAGCACAACAGTCATGACCAGAGGTTTGTAATTGAAAAGTGACAGAGCCCCTGGGTGCTGAAAATCTTTTGGACTTGGTGAGCACCTGAATTCATGCATGTTTCAGCCTTCGTGGCCCGTCGCAGTGGTCTAGTGATTACGGTGCTCAACTGCTGGCCCGAACGTAGTGGGATTGAATCCCGGCTGCGTATCATTGGATGCAATATGCTTGAGGCCCATCTGCTTAGATTTAGGTGCACGTTAAAAAAACCCCGGGTGCTCAAAATATCTCAAGTGCTCCACTACTGCATGCCTCGTATTCGTGTCATGGTTTTTGGACATAAAACCCCCACATTTTTTATTAATCAACCTATTTTTGCAACGTTCATCGTGAATTAATCACACTGTTACTGTTATTTAAGACTGCTTCAGTGTAAAACGAGTCGTCAGTATTATATAAATTTTGGCATTTTTGGGGAGGCTGGATGTTTGATTGCCTTCCAAACCATGTCAAGCAAACAGAAAGAAAGCAGAACGAGCTGGGTTTTCCAGTGCATTTTGGGAAGTGTTGGCATTTCCCAATACTAAAGCAATCCAGAACCTCTGGTTGTAATACTCATGCTGATAGGGGCACACAAGGCTTCAAAAAAAGTTAGTCGGTTAAACTTGTATAATACAAAAGTAACGCAGCAGGAGCAAAAGTAGTCATTGCATTACATACAACCGTAGCAGAATTATAAATACACATATATAAATATATACCTACATAAAATATACATATATACATAAAAATACGTATCAACACAAAAAAATAGTGCAACACATCTAAAAAATGGATAGGAAATGGGTGCAGAAGGCTGCACTAGAAATCCAATTTACATAATCATGTTCTATAAAGGCACAGGATAAATTTAGCCTGCTACTTTACGTTTTTGCTGGCAGCAGCACTGTGCCTTGACTTTGTGTCTTGAGTGTTTTTGTTTACAAATGTAATGTGCCAATGTAGCCTTGTGCGGCAGAATATTTTAAGAAATTTCTCAGTGCAGCCAACTGAACAGAATATGGCTTGCCGGATTGGCATCCTTTCCACCAGATTTTTGCACACATTGAAAAAATGTGCACAATAGTTGATTTCATGTCTGAAGGCCGAATCTAATTCCTTTATGTAATTCAGACATGATTCAGAGGTTACTGCAATAGAACCGAGGAATTTCTCAGGTACACCACTTTCCTTGAGTGGTGCAAAGAATTGGTGTCGTCCATGGAGAGAGCCACCATCCACTTCAAGGAGTGTTATCTCGCATATGCACTCACTAGTCCTCAGTTCAAGAAAGCTGTTCACAAGAGTTCCAGCGACATGGTACACAACATTTTCATACACCATGTCGTTGGCATCTTGTGAAGATGCCTGCAGATCAGATGAATCAGAGGCCTGCTTCGTGCTGTGGTTTGTGGTTGGTGTGCTGCTAGGTGACAACAATGCAGATGCACTCTCCAAGTTGTTGAGGAAAGCAATTGTTGTCACCTCATAGTTTCCTTGAGAAAGCTTGAAGAGCTTGCCAATCCAAATATGTTTTAGAGCCGCCACGAATTGGTACACATTTGGTGTCTCACTGCAGCCATGTTTTTGACGAATGATTCCAAAAAAGTTTTCTAGGGGATCTTGCTGCAATCAACGTGTGAAAAGATGAGTGAAATCAAAGTCTTCTTTTAAATCAGTCCACAGCAACAACAAGGCTTTGATTGTAATCTGCCAACCTTTAACAGTGCGCGGCTGCTTGTCCCGAGGACTACCAAAGTGCCATTGGGCAATCCAACTGATGCATGACTCAAGGGAAGCACGGTGTTCCGACCCATCAATCATTGCATACCGCAACTTATCGTCCTGATTTTTTAGGGTCGAACTGTTCAGGCTGTCAAAAATCTTATCCATTCTTTCTGTGAAATGAGCTGTAAATTTAGCATCAACAGGAAGCTCTTGAATGGCAATGAGAGTGAGGAGTGCCACAGAGACAGATTCACTGAATACTTGTGTGGCATACTTCACTATTATGTCAGCAAAGGGCATCTTGTAGATATGTTGCTCTTTGATCTTCCTTGCCAATCTCTTTTTTAGATGTTCAGATGGTGTGTTAGAGGCATGATTTGCGAGTGTTTTTGTAAAAGGTTTCAATGTACGCCCGGTGAACAACCTCGGAGCCAATCGTGAGCTTGTGTTTTCTCAAATTATTCCGCGTGCATTTTATCAGGTGTGGGATGTCAAACATGAAGTATAGTTTGCAGTTGTTGACAGTAAAACATGGTTCATGAAGAGAATGAATCAGCATTCTTGACAGGCTGACATTGTTTGACCCTTGATCATAGATGACCACTTTTACCAAAAGACCTTTTTTTTCAAGCTGCATAATTACATCTAATAGCAGCTTGTGCATTGCAAGAGCAGACGTTGCATTGCGGGACACTGCAAAGGCTACTGGCTGCACCCAAATTCTCGATATGCCAGACACAGCCATTAGAACGGCTGCATTTGCCACACCAGAAGTCCTTGTGTTTCCATCATGTGTAGTCAATCACTTTCTCTTTTGATTGATCGTACATCAAATGTCTTTTCAAGGCTATTTAATCGAATAAAAGACAGCATGCTTTGTCTTGCAGAGGCCAAGCTTTAATGATTGATTCTATTGCATCCATGGCACCTGGAATGATACCAGGTGTCATTGGGATGTCTGCCAGCCAGCACCTGAGTGTCCACACATGTGGCAAGTGAAGCATTCTCTGAGGAAGCGTGAATTGAGAGTGAATTGAGAGCGAATTGGTTCATCCATTTGGACCAATGTCTTTTTTTATTTTCGGAATGTACCAAGCCTGATTTGTGCTTTAAGCAGTTCAAAAAAAGTCCTCTGACAAATCCGGTTCAAGCTTGTTTAAAACCTCCTGCGGCGTTACTCGCTTCGCCTCGTCCCTTTTTTTCATCTGACCGACTTCCTTACGGTACCTTTCACTTCGTGAGTGAACTGTGTGCACAGAGCTGCGTTTTCTTCGCCCACTTTTTTGGCGTTTCTTGCATCTGCTGCGCGCTGCTGCCCTCCTTGGAAAATTGGAGGCCGCTCGGACCAGGCTCAGCTCAAAAAAAGACATGGAAGAATGCGAAGGTATAAGCTTTCATTAGTCTTGTAGAGAAAGAAAAAAATCACGATTAAGCTATCAGGGCGCAATCACAGGGCTACTAATATACGGGCCACTATGTGCTGCCATGCCATTTTTCATTGGAAGCAATGTGTATTCTGCGACTGAGACAGGAATCATAATAGATTTATACATTCCAAGCATTTTATCTTCAAAGAATCATCCATGATTAAGGAAATATCACAAAGCATTGCAAAAATGAACATTTCATGAAATGCTGAACAGAGGCAATGACATTTACAAAGTGGAGGATTTTGAATTATTAATCTCATAAATAGCTATCTGGGCTGCATAAGCCACATTTACATGAATGCACAGCTTTGTGCATCATATTCTGCTGGCCTATCTCGCAGAGCTACACTCATCACAACAAATCGGACAGCACAATTTTCAGTGTGAACCATGTAGGTCCAATTGCACCCACCTTATATTTGAAATATAAATACTTGCGTGAACTAAATCATTGGTTGCAGGCCCTGAACTATGTGCATGGTTTTGTCAACATTATAGGTTGTGACAATATTACACAGGCTTAGGTGTCCATATCTACTAGGAAAACATCAATACTACTGGTCCATACTTCCTTATGCAGATGCAGGATGTGTACTTTGCAATAATTCTCTCTCTCACTTTTTGCACTTACCATCACATGGTGAAACCTGTGACGGTGGTGTGGGCCTTCTTGTGGGTGTGCTTGGCGAAGCGGCTGTTGAAAAATAAATATGCTATAAAAGGCTGGTAAGCAGGTATTTTAATACCCTCACTTTGCATTGCACGCGTGAATACTGAGCAACAGACTTATGGAGCAATTTTCACATGTGCCTGAGGAAAACTACTCAGTGTTTTCATCTCTATGAAATGAGCTCAACAAAGAAAGCGCTGAGTCTATGCATTGATGTAGAAAAATAAAAGATATCTATACCACGCAACAAAGCTTTCTTGCAGGGAGGTTGGTTTGTTGTGAACTCATACCGAGCTCCACAAACACTTGAGGAGTAAGGACGGAAACAGGACAGAGTACAAACTATTTATACTGTGAGATGCCAAAAGCCATTTTCGCTGCTCTATCTCCCTGATTCTTCATTTTGCGTTTGTGCAGCATGCTATCAGTTCATCCATACCATGTAAACAGTGCACTCAGACATTCTTACTGGAAAGCATGCAAAGTGCTACTCTATGAGCGCAAGCTAACAACATTTTTCCCCTAGAGTACATTTCCTGCATTTAAGGTTTACGTACAGCAATTGTTCTCATAGCACTGGTAATTGAAAAACAGCTGTGGCATTTCTACCTGCTGTTCTAATTTCAGAGAACAATCTGCTAGAGTGTGCAGGTGCAGAATACAAAATAGTACCGCTGTTTCTTTTTATTTTTTGCAAGCTATTCGTGCAGTATTACAGTGGCACCACCAACCAAATATTCTGTACCCTTTCATTCCAAGCAGAAAGGTGAAACAGATCCTTGTTCGGTACACCTACCTTCCACACTATGGGGGCAGTCTCAGCAGCAGGGACGGCAACTCGCTTGCAGTAAACTGATTGTCTGCAATTAAAGTACTCGAACTTAGTCACCCTACGGTGAAAAAACAGATGGTAGAATAAATACACTTGCAAGCTTTTAAAGGCATGGCACTTAGCTTAATAAAAATGTACTTGTTTTTAATCTCCACGAAATTATAATTACAGATAATTACATATATCCCGACAACATTCTCTGAATTAAAACTTGATATATGAAACACAACTCGATCGAGTTCTTGTTTTTCCACTGCTTTTGCGAGTCGAAACGATATTGTAAGCTTATAAGGAATTATGGTGTGTAAACGCTAAGCGGAAACAGCGCATTGAAAAAAAAAATACAGGAAAGTGAAAGGGCAACGGTGGGGATGGGTCCAGATTAGAGAGGGAAAAAAAGTGGCCCCGCGCGATAAGCGCGGCCTGTTTCATGGACATCCAAAACCGAGCTTGGCCATGCCTTTGCCCGTTGGAAGCATCACGATGGAGTAATGAAGAGATAAGCGAAACTGTTTCCGGGAGCTTCCCGAGAGCGAAAAGGGGCAGGTGGGTATCACGCTTGGTTCAAGGTCCCCCGTCGAGCAGCGCGGCAAGGTACGCCGAAGGGAAGGAATGAGGACAATTTACGGCGACAAAAATCCAAGCAGGCGGTCGGTGTGTAAACAGACACACAGATGAGGAACGCGGTGGTTTTCACTTGTGCAACACCGCAGCACACATTCGAATCTGAGGGCAGTGTCCCAAGTTAGCTACTGGGGCCTCCGCAATAACTTTGCGAGCGATACTTTCGTCGACTGCGAGCACCACCCATAAACTACACGGACGTGATGTATACGCACGCATGAAAGCGCTTAAAAAAACAGCTGCAGCGAGCACAACAACTATCCCACTCCGTTAATGTTACTAGCACGCATAAGTTAAAGTAACACGTAGCAAAACACTATGAAGACACGGTAATCCGAATTGGTTAGCTTTCATGAGATAGTAGAGGTAACGTCAGGCAGTGAGGCACGCACATATATACTAACGTGAGCAACTATAACTAGCGAACAGCTCCGCTTTTGAGAGGTGACGCCGCGTCGAGCCACAAACTGCAGCCCGCCCACTAATTTTAACTTATTATCGTAACCATTTCTCAAACAGATAGCTGCAGCAACGAATGGCAGCAAGAAAATTCGCTGTTCATTCAGCAGTTTCAAATCATAACGGTCAACGACAGTCAAATCAAAAATTTGTGAACATCTTGGGAAATATATAATAGTGAACGTATAAATACCTGTCGTCAGCAGGGAGTCTGAAGAAGGGTTCGCCTTCATTCCCCGAGGAATCGCACCACTTCACGCCGCAATAAAGGTGCGACATCGCTGCTCCTCGCTGCGGTGGTAAAGTTTGCGTTTCTATGCGCTTTCGTGCTTGCGCGTCGTCTGCTTGTGCGCTGCGCAGGCGTGATGGCGGCGGTATCTAGCGGAGCCACGCACAGTCATGTTTACAAAACTTCTTTGAAACTTTGCCTTGTAATACTCGCGGCTGGTTATAGTATAGAAGCACGTTTTCGTTTACTACTGTGTACTACCGTGGCCGCGTTATTTTATTTTTATTAGGCTTACTGAGGCCTTCAATTACCGCCCGTACCAGGTTCGCTGCAATCGTTTCGACGGTAGCGACGCCCCATGGCCCGGACGCCAAACTGCCATCATGCCTCGGGCCTGCCACAAGGTAGCGTTCTTGGGTTACCTAGGTTATTTGGTAGTGTTCTTGGGCCGCCACTATGTTTGATATATATCAACGACCTTCCTAATAACCTAGCTTCCCGCCTATCATCGTTCGCAGACCACTGCATTATATACCGCCCTTTAGCCGGCCCCGATGACCACCACATTCTGCAGAACGATCTTCAGCTAATCTTCTATTGGTGTAAGACTTGGTTAATGACCCTAAATTTATCTAAATGC
The DNA here is from genome assembly GCF_013339695.2 of Rhipicephalus sanguineus. Lineage (NCBI taxonomy): Eukaryota > Metazoa > Arthropoda > Arachnida > Ixodida > Ixodidae > Rhipicephalus > Rhipicephalus sanguineus. Next base: position 38,749,814 of record NC_051176.1, read on the forward strand.
AAAGTGATGTCTTTTACGCGCAAATAATTAGTTTCTAATTACTGGTATCACATAAATAACAACCCAGTTTTTCCAGCCACTTCATACAAGTACTTAGGAACTAATCTCCCGTCAAACCTTTCCTGGAACCTTCACGTTACTACCATATGTGCTATCCCTTCTAGGTCACTGGGATATTTACGTCGAACCCTGCAAAATTCTTCCTCCAGCATCCGCAACCTAGCTTTTCAGACATTTGTTCGCCCGCAGCTCGAATATCCCTCTGCAATACGATCACCCGTCATAAGAACCTAGTTAGTTTATTATTAACAATAATATCTGGTTTTTAACGTCGCAAAACCACCATATCATTATCAGGGACGCCGTGGTGGAGGGCTCCGGCAATTTCGGCCACCTGGGGTTCTTTGACGTGCACCTAAATCTAAATGCACAGGACTCAAACATTTTCGCCTCCATCGAAAATGTAGCCGCTGCGACCGGGATTCGATCCCGTGACCTTCGGGTCAGCAGTCGAGCACCATAACCACTAGACCACCGTGGCGGGGCAATAAGTTAATTAGAATCAGTACAAAATAGGGCCGCTAGCTTTATCTCTCATAACTAGACTTACAAATCAAGCATCTCACGAATAACACTTGATATTTCACTTCCACCCCTTAGCAGCCGTCGTGACTTCGTGCCCTTTTCGCTGCTTCACAACTATGCTCATGCGGATAGAGAATCTTCCTTGCGGCTTCAAATTTCACCTTGCACGTCACGCAGATTGCATAATCACTTCAATTTCCCTCGCCTATACAGAAGCACTCACGCTTTTAATTTGTTGGCGCTTTCTCGTGCATTCGGTTGTAGAATGTCCTTCCTGATTTCACTGTATCCGAAGAAAATCCTGTTAAATTTCGTCAACTCATCATTTCCATTCCATTGCGTAACCTCGACAAAATGCACATCGCCTTCTCATTTTTCTTCGTGTGATGTGTGTTTTGTTAGCCCTTTTGTTTATGATTTCGTTATTTCTTTTTACTAGGGTGTGTGAATAGCGAAATTTCATCTCGAATCGAATAGTGCCGAATAGTGGCCAAAAATATTGAATATCGAATCGAATATCGAATAAGTATATTTACACGAAATGTGTACCGCCAGTTACGGCAAGACAAAAGAAAAATCAGGGACGCTACGGCGTGCTGACAGCTTCATTACGCACTTGTTCGGCAGTGGCCTTTGTTTCAGCTTTTATGGGCGCGCAAGCATGTTGATAGAAGAGCCGCCATTCCAGTTAGCAGTGCCACTCCTAACAGAGGGGGGTACGGTGGCTAGTTTTCTTTCGCTATAGTCGCGCAATACGGCTCATCTGACAACGGTAATGTTGTGCTTCATCGCCGTGGGTGCTCCGGGTCCGAAAGTCTTCGGGCGCCCGTTCACAGCAGCGTTTTAACTGCGCGCCGGAACGATGGGAGTTTCTGAGCTAGTGGTGCGGTGCGGCAGGGGAGACTGCCCAGCGTGAACAAATTTTTACATGCAAAGCCAGCCACCGAGGGTTTCGCAGGCCAAAGTCAGGCCGTTTTACGGCGCTTGCGGCATATGCAACCGAACTACGCAAGAAGTCCGTGCCTTCGTTTCGGGAGCGATGTTGTGAAGGATTTCACAGTTTTCTCATGTGTTTTTCTACGTGCGGAAATGACATAATCTCCCTTAAGATCAACATGCGCTCGCTTTTGAACCAGGGTGTCGGTGAATGTTTAACGAACGGCGACGTTAGCGTTAACTTTAGCCCCCCCACCCTAACCAAGTTGCACCATTCGCCTTTGTCGCGCTTTAGATATTCGTCCTGTCGAATTATTCGAAACTTCGAATACTAGCAACTCGAAAGTCGAATAGAACTCTTCTATTAGGAACTATTCGATTCTAATTCGAACCTCGAATATTCGCACACCCCTACTTTTTACTCATTCTTGTATTCTTCTGTGTTTTAATTTGCACTGCCTACACGTGTACGAAATGCATCTGTTAATGATTTCTCGATTTGCATTTTTCGTTTATTACATTGAACTATTCCATTGTCCTTTTTGCCTCTACAACTATTGTTAGGTAATATTATAATGTGTCATGAAGTTATGTGTATGCTTTCAGCGATTTCATCCTGTATGATAAAATGTATTCATTATGCGTGATCATTTTTTTTTGTGATGCCCCTTTTACCCAATGCCTCTGACAAGACCTGTAAGGACTTTTTAAATAAATAAATAAATAAATAAATAAATAAATAAATAAATAAATAAATAAATAAAGGATGAAATCAGCCGCTTCAATAGTGCACTTGTTGAGAAGCGTTCCTGTGACGGCATACCGTGTTGTGTAGACAGTACCGACAGCAATACATTTATTAGGGGTTGTCGAGATGAGGAATAGTTTTAAACGATCAATTTCATTCGGAAAAAAAATGGGTCATCTGGTATGAGTGGCCTGAACGCTGCTAGCAGGAGGTGTCTTGCGCCCATGGCAGGGGTACTGGCGTTGGCTTACAGCGATGGAAAATGAACCGGCTCTGAGAAACTACCGACAGGGTATAGACAAAATAAGGTGGGATAAATTTTATTATAGTTCAATGGGAAGCGATTTACAATTTGAAACAAGGCCGGGTTTTCTTAGAATCAGTACTTATAAAGCAAGATCCATTAAAGAAGAAAAATGTATATGCTTTTGCGAAGCTAAGGAAACAGACGGGGCACATAATAATTGATTGTGGAGATGTACACCAGTTTGTATGTTTTGGCACTACCCTACATAAATTCTTGGGCTTTAGACACAACAATGAAAAGGTAAACAGAAGCGTAGACTTGTGGGCCAGTTGGTACTTCATTGTGAAGTCGCTGAGCGAAGAAACAGCACAAAAAGAAAACATTGTGAACACAACAGTCTCTCACTTGCAGCTAGAGATTATTGAAAACTCTTCAAGGAAACAGAGTATGCGGCGTCATTAAGAAACCTCATACGTAAAAAAAAAACTTCTTGAGATACTAAAACATTCTCTGGGAATGTGAGCTAGAGAAAATACAGTCTCCTCAGATGAAGATGCGGCGCGGTGGACGGCCGCGCCGCGCAGCTCAAACGTGCAAGATGAACTATGCGTCATCCAGTATACCCGCCTGCCCCCGTCCCCCCTTTGGCCCCCCAAGAGCAAACGTAGTCAAAACACAACGCATAACGTCCCAGCCCCTCTGTCCCCCTGAAGGAACTCACTTCTTGAAGCTTATTGTTTGACGGAAGCCCGTCTGCTCGCGATGATACATGGCGAAGGTAAAAAACCCCGAGGCACTCCGCCGACCAAAGTCAAAATTAAGACACACAGAAAAAGACGTTCCGGCTCCCACACGGGAGCCTTGTTCACAAGTAAAAAAAAACCTCACTTTTTGTGGGTGACCCCCCCCCCCCTCCAGTAAAACAATCCTCGTGCCGCCCCTGAGGCCCGGGCCACTAATTTGTCGGAGTTGGCAATAAAGTTGTACCCACCACGGCTAACACGTAGCAAGATAAGCACAGCTCTTTATACCGTCACCGAGTCACGATACAGATGCATATGTGTGGCAGTGCGTTGGGCCGGCCTCAATAAAGGTAAGCAGGTCCACGGTAGAAGCATGTAAAGAAAGGTTGGAGGATTCGTGGCGCAAGAGTAGGAGAAATGACGTGAATAAGTAGTGGGAAAACGAAGTTCACTCTGCCATAAGGCGCAGGATGTTGGGCTATGAATTTAAGGACATTTTATATAGGAAGAAAGATTTAATTGAAGTATTAGGCCGAATTAAAAGACCGTAAAGGTTTTCTCGAACTTGGTGGTGCACAGATCACCGCCCTGTTTTAAAGTGGTCGGTCGCAGCATCCATCCATACATCCAAGGTTCACATGCCGCAACGTATAGTCGCACAAAGTGGTAGATGCCAGGCTGAGAGATGCCAGACCAGTGGTTGAGCAGCCGACCTTTTCTTTTCTCGATATTATCATTATTTTTAGTTGTGTCGGTGCCATGGCACTTGCTCGTAGCCACTGTACTTTCCCGCATACTAAAATGAGTGCGGCGTCTTTCGCGCAAATTCCGAGTTTCTCTTCCGTGGTGCTTCGTTACGAAGTCTGAAAAATGCAGGAATGGGGTTGCTTTGTGCCTTACGGCTTTCACATATCACCGATTTGAAAGGCCTCGTGGATGCAAATTTGACTTTCATACGGTGAGACTAAGTTATATGCAAATGAGATGCTAACAACTATTGCACCCTCGGTGCCGATGCTTGATGCAATAGAACAAGCACTTAAATAACAGAAGACATCTTGGCGTAGTGTATCTTTGTTCGTCGTACTAAATTATTCAGGGCGTTCTTTTAATCATAATTTGGTTGTTAGCCCAGGTGCTTTCTTAGCTCTCCTTCGTTTGCATCCAATACATCACTTTCTTTCTGTATAGATTTTGCCTGTCTGTTTACTTCAATACATATATTGTAACCTGCTGCCAAAATTGGTGGTGCGCGGTATTCTTATCTTTGAACTGTCTGCGTCATTCCTGCTGTTTATGTACCTACATTCTATTTGAGTCTACCGTTTTGCCAAGCTGATGTTGAGGACAAAGTTTAAATAATCTGGGCCTGCCTAGAGTACGCAGTAACAAAAATGTGATTACGACTTACTAAAATAGCTAAATTTAGTTTGCATTATAACAATAAAAATTATAAGGAAACATCTTAAAGATGTTGCGAAGGGGATTCGATAAACATAATACCAAGTACTTTCTACCAAGGCCCCACAGTACGAAGTCCCCAGGGGCCACTTTATGCTATTTTGCATAGGCACTGAGTTTTATATTGTCTGACCTTAACACTTATAGTTGACGATGCATCATGCTCAACTGTCGTAGCTTTGAGAAGTGCCGCCTGTATTGTGTTAATACAGAGTGTTTCACGTAACTAGAATCAAATATTTTTTTTAAGAAGTAGTGAACGTTAGCTGAATGAAACCAACGTCATATGGTTTTACATCATGTGGTGCTCGTTGGGGCATTTTTATATTGCGCTTAATTGGTTCATAACAAAGATCAATTATGCAAATTTTTAATATTCACTTTCGCGCCATGTGCATGTCCTTGCGCTGTAGACGGCATTCCAAACGGCCGATCTAATTTTTGGTGGCAAAGTACATGCTGTGTGGTGGTTTTTTTCGGCGTTTAAAGAAAGCCCGCGAAACATGACCACAAGACTGCGCTCGTGTGCTACCGTACTGCAGCGCTCTCAAACCTGCTACGAGCGAAGCAACCGACGCGTGGATCGCGGTGAAATCAGAAGCGACAGGCTGACGGTCCTCGCGCCGGTTGTTCCGCTCGAAGCGCCTTTGAGAGCGCTGCAGTACGGTAGCGCATGAGCGGAGTCGCGTGCTTTTATTTCATATTTCGCGGTCTCTGTTTAAAAGTCGGAAAATACCAGCACGTAGCATGTACTACGTCACCACAAGAAATTGGATCAGTCATTTTGGAATACCCTCGACGAGGTGACGCAACGCACTTGGCCCTAAAGGGAATACTAAAAATTTTGCATAATTACCCTTAGTAAATAACCAATTAAGTACAATATAAACATTCCATAACGAGAGCCTTATGACGGTAAACCACATGCAGTCGGTTTCATTCAGTTGTGATTAACAACCTTTTTTAAATATCTGGTTGTAGTTACGTGAAACACCCTTCATACTTATTCACTGTGATTGTTTGATATGTAACCGCCTGGATATTTTACTGAGATATAATCGTTTTTCTTTTTTTAGGTCAGGTGAAGTTTCTTTCTTTTTTTTTTTTTTGCTGTTACAAATCGCTAGGCAATCGGAACTATAAGTGGCATATTAGAACTTGCAGTTGGGATAGTTGTTAACTCGTCATACTAAAAAAAAACTTTTGGCGCTACTTCGCATTCCCTTATTCACGCACACATGCACGCCGTTGTTGATGGTTACGTATGCATTCATGGGTGATCATTGAACATGCGCTTCCTTGTTGGTCATTCCACTTGCGCATCATCATATAAGTACACAGGGGTTCTGTTAGACACAGTAAACAGTTGGTAGTGAGCGCTGTTTGTGGGGTGTGTCCTTGCGTGTGTACAGGTGTGAATGTGTGCGTGAATGGGGCAATGCCGATTTGCGCCAAGTTTCTTCAATATAATTGGCAATAGCGTGAATAGCAGTTGGTATCCTTGCGACGCTTTGTGTCACTACAATAAGTCTGAGACATTTCTGGAAGGAACAAGTTGCTGTCCCTATTAGGGTTTTACGTCCAAAACCACAATGTGATTATGAGGGACGCCGTAGTGGAGGGCTCCGGACGTTTCGATCATCCGGTTTTCTTTAACGCGCACCTAAATCTACGTTCACGGGAATCTAGCATTTCGCCTCCATCGAAATGAGGCCGCCGCGCACAAGATTCCATCCCGTGACCTTCGGGTAAGAAGTCGAGCGGAAAAAGTCCTGTCGGAAAAGAAATGTTAAAATATTGCGCGCTATTGAATATGTTCCTAGCGAACGCTTTACGCCAGCAGATAAATAGAATATGAAAAGTCATTGCGATTAATGTCATCAATGTATACACGAGGCGTCACAAAAAATATCGCTATCAGCGTTGTTGCTGCTGTACACCTGTCGGGCGTGATTCGGTATTGCGAAAACGGTAATACATTTACGGACAAGGAAAGACTGCACAGCAGTATTTGCACCATCGTGCGAAGGCTTCTTAGTGACGTTCTTGTAAGTACAGGTGGAAGCGCGCTAGCCTGTCGGCAAGCATAGCGACACCCATAGGTACAAGCAAGTGACAACCAAAAACCACTGAGAGCGCAGCGTATCAAGAGTTGTCATGTCAAGCAGCCAAAGCAGTCCCAAGAGGCTGTTTTAGAATGAAAATAATATACTTTGAGCAATGAAGACAAAACTTTTTGGATACTAGAAGATATGTAATTAAAATTAAACGAAGTTGTTCGCAGTTAAGAAATTTTCAAGCAAACGTTTTTGTACATAGGCGTTTGCCACTTCGTTATATAGATATATAGTACGTTCACAAATGTATCGAAGTATCTTAAGATACAATTGGGAAGTATCGTAACAGATACAATAATTCCGGTGGTACCTTGTATCTGTATCTCAATTACTTCATGCCCGAGTATCTTGTATCGTATAGCAATACAATTTCAAAGTATCTTTGCCCAGCCTGGACCACAACGTAACTGCGCTGGTGAGAACACAAGGGTTCTCCGACAGTTGGTAGACTGACCGATCTTCCTGTGGAAAGAAGGCTCTAACGAGGGCAGTAGGTGTGGCACAACATAACCCCCGCCGCCAAACAATGCATGCAGATTTTGAGCTGTCCAATGCAGCACGGATGATGGGATGCTGATTGACCGCCGTCGATTGTGGCCTTGCCGCGCTTTCTACTTGCGGTGTCTTTTGGCCCTGCGACTATCCAATGCACGAACGAGTACAAACACTGCCTAACGAAAGGACACGTGTTTGATCTCGATAATGCTACGACATTGGCGCCGGAGCAACGATGCGGCCCAAGAAAATTTGTTGAATCACGGTTCATTCACAGTAATCAAACTGCATGCAATAGTAATCGTGGCCCCCTCCCGGACGTTTACGGCAAGATATAAGCACGATGTATTCTCTCATCTGATGTCATTTGTGTACTGACAATGCCAACCGTATAGGTGGCGAAACATCTATTATTCATTCTAAAAAGAGACAGGGCGTGCAAACACGGACACAAGAAAGAGATCAGGACACCACAAACGCCGACTAACAACTGAAGAGACGCACAACGGCTGAAAAGAAAGAAGGCACGCAAACTTATCTGCGCATGCCCATGCAACCGGCGAACCTATCAATCCGGCACGCGTGGCAGTCTACGTGGAAGACAACTGTTAAGGCATTTGATTTCATCTTTATGCAAGTTAATCGACGGTTGGCTCACGCATGCGCTACCACTATGCTCGATTTTCCATGCTTCAATCATCAGGCGCGTTTCTTCATTTCTATGCCGGTACAACACTGCGCATTCATCGAATTTTGGTGTGCACTTACAATCTCGACAATGTAAAGATAGATTAGAAGGTGAGCCTCCTGTTAGCGATCTCTTATGTTCCAACAATCTCTGGTTAATGCATCGGCCCGTCTGTCCTACGTAGAAGCGGCCGCAGCTGAAAGGGACCTTATACACCACACTCGTACGGCAATCAGTGACTTTGTTGGTGTGTTTTACGAAACAATTATCGGTCCGCTTCTTGTCTTTTACTCGCTCATTCTTCCTCTGCACAGCGGCGCAAATCTTACCTAGCTTATTGGCAGCCGTGAAAACAACATTAACGCCGTATCTACTTCCTACTTTCTTTAGCCTGTGAGATATGCAATGAATGTACGGTATACCTACGACACGTTTCTTCCTATCGCTTTCTGCAACCATGCTCGGACTTAACACAATAGACTTCTTTAAAGGCTCAGCGACCGTGGCCACTGCATCACGAGGATACCCTACATCTAAAAGACGCGTAACCTGTGCGCTAAAGCTATCACTCATTTTGTGCTCACACGACTTCGTGAGGGCTGACTTAAGGCAAGACATGGCGATGCCGTTTTTTACAACCTTCGAGTGCTTCGACGAAAAATTTCACAGCGGTTTGGAAGATCTAGGAGAATACTGCCAGCACACGTGGTTCTTCTGGAACGTTAAGGAAATGTCTAGAAATTGTATTCCATAATTCTGAGGCACCTCTTTAGTAAAACTGAGCCCTCCTCCATTTAATTCAAATTTTACGCTCACGGAAGTTACCACCTTTTCGAAGTCCTCATCACTACAAAAAATCAAGTAATCGTCCACATAACGAAAAGCCTTAATAACCGAATTACCTAAGGCGCCTTCCAAAAGATTGTCAATCTTGCTAAGGTATAAATCACGAAGAACCGGAGCAACCTTAGAACCAATACATATTCCTGATTTCTGCACATAAACGCCTTCCTTCCAACCTACCAGCGTCGACTTTAAATACATGGAAAGGATTTCTAGAAATGCCCCGGTAGAAACACCACATTTTATCGGTGAAAACCGTCTGGTGCCCTTGTTCGTTAATACATTCATTAACACATTTTAACAAGTCCTTATGCGGCAAAGAATAATATAGGTCTTCAATATCCATACTAAAAGCTTTACAACAGCCGGGGTTCTCCTCTGAGAGGAACTGAACTAGCGCCTGAGAATTACGCATACGAAAAGGGTCTGAAAAACTCAAAGAGGTTAAGCAGTTCTGCAAATAACTAGATACAGCGACTTGCCAGGTGCCTTGCTCTGAAACGATTGCTCGAAACGGAATCTCGTTCTTATGCGTTTTGGCTGAAAAAAAACAATTCTAAAGTAAGTGATTTAGCCTTCTTGACATTACAAGCTATTCTCTCAAGATTATGTCTTAACAAAAGGTCGACAGCACGTTGCCTAACTACCGATGGCTTAAGTTTTACCGTCCTAAAATTCTTTTCTATGGCTCTTAATGCTTTTTCTGAGAACAAACTGTCCGGCATAATTACAACATACCCTTCCTTATCTGAAATTACTGGCCTGAGTTTCTTCTCGACACAGTAATCAACCAAAGGCCGGATAGGATCAGAACACTTGAGATGCATATTAGAACCCTTGATGCTAGCAACGTAGTCTGAAATGCAGTGGGAACGCTCTTCTTCAGACACAAGTCTAGTGATTGTACGCGGCAAACTTAAAACGTCTATTGGTTTCAGGTTCGGCTTAAAACAGTATTTAGGACCTAAGGCTAGGGTTTTGCAGTGACTATCATCTAAGGCAGCTCCTCCAAGGACTAGCAAGTTATTTTGCGGTGAAACAGTAGAAATAATCTTCCTCTTACATGGTTGAAGTTCTCGAAGTTTTACCCTCCATATGAATTCCGCATGCTGGTTAGCTACCCTCATCCAGTTGGCGTATATCTGCTTCTGGCGGCGGTCGTCACGTGAAGTCGAACAACGGACCTTGAGGCATTCCTGGTAAAATCTCACTTGACGCCATGATTCCGCGGTCAATATGGCACATATCCTCCTGGCTTGTCCGGTAGATGGTTGCAGAAAGCCGCACAAAAGCTGAACTTCAACTGGGCAAACTCTATTCTTAGAAAACCATGAAAAAGTTCTAGCACGGACCAAGCAAATAGCAATTAAAGACGCCAAAGAGGCAGGATTGTTCAGATAAGTAGGAGAACACGGAAAAGGGCTCAGAGTACTAGAAATGAAGCTTAGAATAACAGAGAGCTGAGCTAGTTGGTACGTATTCATTCTAAAAAGATATTATTTGTTATGATTTTGATGTTGAGTAAAGCCAGTGATTGAAAGGTTTAAGAGTATAAACAAACCCAAACAACTCTGGCCAAAGTAAGTGCCCTCCAAATGTCGGTCAAACTACCAGACCAGCATAAATGAACAAAACATTTCCTCGAGATCACGCTCCGATAATAAAATGATCCAATCATTTTCGTACAACAAGAGCAATGTATCCGAGGACGAATACCAAAGTAAGGGCGTACCTATAGTTAAATGTCAATGCGTAGCATGGCTAAAAGCAATTAGAATTGTTGCGCAAGCGATTCTCACTTGACACATAGGCAAATTGGGGAAGACACAAGCGTGAGGACGACTTACTTTTGTCCCCTTAAACTACAAGCGCAACGCTAAGCGCTCCTAAATCGGGCGTCTTGGCACCACTCGCAAGCTTGCGGAATATCCGCCAACCTTTTAATATAAACGAGACTAGCCTTTCGCTGAAACGCTCGCAAACTACACTCACCAGACAAGTACCAAGAAAAGCCAATAAACTTTTAACCAACTAAGAAGTAAAACGAGAGCAAACTCACGCGTATGATATATTTCAAGAGAGTGACTAAAAAACACACTGGCCCCATTACGGAATAAAGTTCGGAAAAAAATAGGAATGTACGTTAAACAGGCGCTTTTACATTCAGCCTATACATCTATGTTGAACAACGAACAGCTCTCTGCTCAAGCGCTAACAGTCGTGCTTCGAAATATAAAAAAGAACGAACAAGTATCTCAAAGTTTCGGCTTCTGCAAAGGGCAGAAAAGTATTAGCTTACACAATTCGTATTCATCAATACGTGAATAAACATTGCCACACAAAATTACTTCATGATTTCAACGAATGTATCTTTATGGTGTGGTTATCACAAAGTGCCTACAAACGCACGCTTTCAGACGAGCTCTGGGAGGTCGAGCATTCCAAAGCTTTCGCGCCGTCCAATCTCGACAAAGGAACAAAGCACTAACTCGCCTGACGCGCCCAGTAGCGGGCGACTTTTGACCCGCGGCCTCCGAGCTTTCAGAGAGGGGCATTTCCATGGCATCGTTTGCCTATTGTATCCTTCCTAGTTAAGCCCTTCAGCCACGGAGGGGAACGGCTTTTCTAACCGCTCAGGCGTACGCGACGTCTCCTTGGTTTCCTGCCTTTTCTCTGCAGTGAGACGTGGTGGTGACCTCGGCGTCTGAATTTCCTTGAAATTCGTTTCCTCGCGACGTGCTTCACGCCTAATCTAGATCTCAGGAGGATCCTGAACTTCGGACTTTTCCTGGCAGGGCTTTTCGTGATCTGAGGTCTGACCTCTAACTTTGCGACTCTAGAGATGACGCCATTGCGTTTAGCCACTTTAGCGCGCTTGACGCTACTTGTCTCTCAAATTCGCCTGCCCATGTTTTCACCCCAACCTTTTTCTTCGGAACGTCTCGCGACGCTCAGAGCATCGGCAATGGTACTCGTAGGTACGCTGTCTTCGATCTGCGCTTTCAACGTTCCAGACGCCCGAGGTAAATACTCCTTGGTGTCGTTGATAGGAACGATAATACCGACGCTTTCTAAGCTAGCCAGCTCGCCTCGAGATGTCTCTTCTATTCGTGGCGATCTACCGCTGCCGTGCATAGACCCTTTCTTCTGGCCTTCGCATTCGGCCTCATGCTCACTGTGACGCTCTTCATCCTCTTACGCTTTGCGACGCACCTCGGCCTCTTGATGTCTGCGACGCTCTTCAGCCTTACGCGCTTTGCGACGAGCGTCGTCGTCCTGCGCCTTTCGACGCGCTTCTGCACTGCACTTGTCATCCCGACATTTGCAGTCGGCCGGACTTGCAACAGCAATGTGGCTCAACAAAGCTTTCTTGGCTTCATCGAAGAAACGATTCTCCAAAGTGATTATGCGCTCCATAACGCATTCGGCATTCTGCCGGAGCAACGACATCAATCTTTGCAACCAGTTGTTTCGGCTGACCTCATGTTTTTCACAGCCTTCTTTAAAATCTGCGAGCAAAGTAACAATGTTCTCACCAGTCTTGAAAATACAGAACCTGAGTTGTGCTTTCCACCATTCAAAACATTCACCTTCTCGATGGAACTCTTCCCTCTTAAGTTCGTACTGTAGCCTTTCATTCCCTACGGGCATTTTACAGCATGGCTTCCCCTTTACTCTGCCCTGTTTTTCGCTCGCGTCTTTTGCGCTCTTTTCCATCCAGCCTCAGCTCACTAATCATCTCCCAAGACTCGTCAGCCTCATCGATCGTCACATTCACTACCTGCATCACCTTGAGAATAGCTTTCCTTATTTTTGCGGAGCCGGCGGAAATACCCAACTCCTCACAAATTGGAAGGATGTCCTACACAAGGTTCTTCACTGTCGCGATCTCGTTCCTCGTGACTCTTTTGTACTAACTTCGCTCTTACTTTGAAACGAAAATCGTGATTAAAGCCGATATCGAGATTCAAAACAAACGCAGCACCTCGTGGTATCAAACTTAATGGTACTGGCTTTGCTTTCGTCAGGCGCAAGGCTGACGTCAGGATTTCAACCCTGACGTCAGCCTTGCGCAATCTAATTCGCAAGCTTGTAATTCGTGCACAAACCTCGAATTCCTCTTTGAAGCTATGATACGATAACCTATTCGTACATAATGGTATAACCTATACCTAGAATCACCTAGAACTCTCCTGATAAGGCGTGCAAATATCGCTGGGGCCGTCTTAATCCCAAAAGGCATGTATTTGAAGTGGTAGAGGCCCGACATGCTTGAAAATGCAGTCTTTTCACGACTGTCTGGAGCCATGGGAACTTTCCAATAGCCCTTAGTGAAATCGAATTTCGAGAAAAATTTGTTTTCCCGCAAGTGCTAGAACAATGTCAATTCTCGTGATTGGCTCACTATCGAAAACCAGGGCCTTGTTCAGCTCTAGAAAATCAATGCACAACCTTATGGTGTTGTCGGGCTTCTTAACGAGGACAATAGGTGCATGATATGGCGATTTCTCGATTACGCCTAGTTGAAGCATTTCCTGTGCCTATTTTTTCACGTTCTCACGCAGAGCTAGGGGAATAGGGTACTGTGGCACATGAACCGGCTTCTCGGTGGCTAGTTCAAGAGAACATTCGACAAGTTGTGTTTTGCCTAGCAGATCTGAAAATATGTCGGCAAACTCTTTGCACAACTTCCGCACTTGTTCAAGTTGTTCTGTATGCAATTGAGGCGATATCTTGACGTCTGACGCCGTTTGTGCCTGGCGTAGACTCAGAGATTGGATGTTATCTTCAGAGTCGGCATCCTCACTGTTCGCCTCTTCTGTAACTTCTGCCCTTGCAGTAGTGACTGCAGCCGCCTGATGAGTAGACGTTCTTTGTCGTTCCTCATACTTCGTCAGCATATTGTTACAAAAGGCTTCTCTTGTGCTCAACTCCAAGAAATGCCCTTTCGGTGAACGCCAAGCCTTGCTCCTGGGACATCTCGTGGACAAAGATGGCGTCAGGCCAGACCCTGCAAAGACAGAGGCTGTTGAAGCCTTTGAGCCACCTCAGTCTGTCAAAGAACTCTGCACCTTCTTGGGGCTATGCTCCTACTTTAGGCGATTCATTCCTCGCTTTGCTGACGTCGCTTATCCCTTGACAAGCCTCCTGCACAAGAATGCCCCATTCGAGTGGACGCGCGAGTGTTCAGCTTCATTTCGGCAGCTGAAGTTCTTGCTGACGTCACAGCCGATACTCCGACACTTCAATCCTACCGCGCCAACAGAGGTCCACACAGATGCGAGTGGCGTCGGTCTTGGTGCTGTGCTGGTCCAACGCTTGGATAACAGGGAACACGTCATCGCCTAGGCAAGTCTGTAATTAAGCGAACCCGAGTGCAACTACACGGTAACTGAAAAAGAACGCCTCGCTGTTATTTTCGCTGTTCAGCGGTTTCGGTCATACTTCTACGGGCGTCACTTTACGATCGTCACGGACCATCACTCTCTGTGCTGGCTCGTCAATCTTCGGGATCCGTCAGGACGCCTTGTACGATGGGCTCTGCGTCTGCAAGAGTACAACTTCACTGTCTCATACAAGAGCGGGCGACGACATGCTGACGCTGACTGTCTTTCCAGGATGCCTCTCCGTACAACGGAATGTGATGCGGATACCTTCGACCACGTAATCGCAACCGTACGCCGAGATTTCCCAGACGTCGCAACCTTCGCGAGACAGCAAAGTGAGGATCCGACTCTAGAGCCTCTTTTCTCTGCCGCGAAAGACTCATCAGCAGGTCGTTTTTGTGTCCGGGACGGGGTGCTTTATAAGAAGAATTTCTGCGCGACAGGTGCACGCTACCTTCTGGTGGTGCCAGAATCCCTTCGCTCTTCTGTCTTACGTGTCGTGCACGATGACCCAACTGCAGGTCATTTAGGATCCATGCGGACACTCCATCGTGCCAAAGAAAGATTATACTGGCCTCAAATGCGCAAGACAACGGAGACATACGTAGCCAGTTGCGCTGAGTGTCAGAGTCACAAAAGACCTACCAACGCTCCCTCCGGTTGCCTAAAGCCTGTAGCACTTCCCAGCTCACCTTTCGAACAAGTAGGCATCGACCTGATGGGACCGTTTCCACGTTCATCCAAAGGCAACCGCTGGATCATTGTATGCGCCGACTACCTGACTCGTTTCTGCGAGACGGCAGCACTACCCTCTGCCACTGCTGGTGAAGTGTCGCAGTTGATGCTGCATTACATAATACTTCGTCACGGTCCTTCTCGTGTGATAATTAGCGACCGTGGCTGTCAGTTCACGGCCGATGTGGTTGAAGAACTTCTACGTCTGTGTGCCTCCAACCTGCGACATTCAACGCCTTATCACCCCCACACCAATGGCTTGACTGAGCGCACAAATGGAACACTTGTGAACATGATATCTATGTACGTTAGCTCGCACCACAAGAACTGGGACGAAGTGCTTCCGTTTGTCACATACGCATATAACACCGCGCAACACGAGGCCACTGGATACAGCCCGTTTTAGGGGCGAAGCTCCTTATGGCGTGGGTCTGTCCATCCTCCGTTTGTTTGTAGCGTTGTAGTAGCCACCTCTACCTCGTGAGAAGCGCGCGTTCTGGTATGCAGTAGAAGAAGACGACGACGTTGACGAGGGAGACTCTCGTCCGTGTTCGCCTGTGTGGCATTCTTTCTTCTTTACTGCGCGCGTTCTGGTATGCAGTAGAAGAAGAAGACGACGTTGACGAGTGACACTCTCGTTTTTTTTGCGTGTTCGCCTGTGTGGCGTTCTTTCTTCTTTACTACGTCTCGTGTTTTATACAACACCCGAAGACAACATTTCGGAAGTAACGCGCCATGAGGCTCCCTCTTGGCACGCTTTCTCTTTAGCTCGGAGTCGCCAGATGGAAGACAAGGCTGCGGAACGGAGGGCATGGAAGGCGGCGGCAGCGCGAGCTCGCAGACAGAATCCTGAGGTGAGAGCCCGCGAGGCCGAAGCTGCACGTCGACGCCGCCAAGCAGATTCCGCCTTTCGAGCCCGCGAAGCCGGAGCTGCTCGACAAGCTGCACGGCTTTGGCGAGAAGACCCCGCCGTTCGAACCCGCGAGGCCGAAGCTGCACGGCTGCGGCGCGAATCGGATCTTCAAAATGTGAAGGACCGTGAAGCGGCGAGAAAGCGCGCGTACCGGCAGGCAGAGCCCGAGGCTGTGCGAGCACGTGAAGTGACTGCAAAACGCATCAGGCGGGCTCTGCCCGAAGGTGCCGACGCGTGCTTCCAGCGGGACTTCCTTGATAACAGTTTCGGCCATAGTTGCGGCGTGTGCAACAGATTGTGGTTCTCAAACAATCTGGTCACAATATCTTCCATCAAGAACGACCACGCTCGCGCCAATGCCATCGCCGTGCTGCAGCGCGAGTTCGCTTCGCCCCACTCATCATCATTCACCACGTGGATATGTTTCCTTCTTTACACTTGTCCAGCGAGGTACACTTTGGATACTATATTTCCTTTCTGTAGTCATGACGACGCTTGTATCGCGGAAACCCTCTGCCGGGCGGAGGAGGCTCGGCGACTCGTTCGACTGCGTACTCTGGCTTCACAGAAACGGTCGAAACCGCGATACGATAGCAGACACCGGGAAGTAACTTACCAGCCTGGCGACTTAGTGTGGTTATGGACTCCTGTACGTAAACGTGGACTGTGCCAAAAACTACTCGCCAACTATGTTGGACCGTTTGTCGTGACTGATCGTCTTAGTGAAGTTAGTTATAGAATTGCACCCCTCACTGCCAGTGGAAGACGGTCATCAAAGACCAAAGTCACGCATGTAGCCCGTCTAAAGCCGTTCACTCAGCGACTACCTTGCTGACTTCTCGCCCAGAGGGCTTCGTCTGCGAGAGGAGAAACGTTACAGTGGGTCCAATCCAGTGAAGCAGCAGCAGCGACAACAATAGAGGTGGAAGGAAGAGAAGAACGACGCGCAGTACCGGCACGCACTTGCCGTCCATCCCCTGTAAATATACATCTATTTAACCTCGTTTACGAGTACGTAACAATATTAATGTGGAAGACCTTTATGCCCTGACCTAAGTCAATTGCATAATCAACGTCGTTTTTGGCTTCAGCGACCTTAAACAGGCCTTTCCACTGCATGAGAAGCTTGTTTGTGTCGGTAGGCATAGGTCGGCAAAAAATGTGGAGCTCACTCAAACTCACTCATGAAATATGTTTTGCCCTCAGAGCTCACTCGGACTCAGATGATGATGATGATGAAAGAACTTTATTGTTTGTCCGGCAGATTAACGACCCGGGCTCAGGTCTCCCATGTCGGGACGTGAAGGCCTTGCCTCTCCGCCGCTTCACGGGCCTGCTGGACTGCCCAGAGTTGGTCGGCGAGCTTGGAGCTGCGTAGAGCGGCTTCCCACCTCGCCGAGAGAGCATCGGGATTAATACGTTTGGCTTTAGCCTCGCATTCCCAGAGCATATGCTTAAGCGTAGCTGTGTCTGTCTGGCAGACCTTACATATGCTGGTGTTATAGATCTCGGGGTATATTCGGTGATATAACAGTGGATTAGGGTAAGTGTTCGTTTGCAGCTGTCTCCAGGTAACCGCTTGAGCTCTGCATAGATTGCCACGAGGCGGAGGGTAGCATCGCCGGGCCAAGTAGAAGGTCTTGGTCAGTTCGTTGTATCCCGTAAGTCGATCCCGGTCCGCGAACTCTTCGACAAGGCCAGCTCCTCCCGCACGGGTTGTTGCGTCGCGTGCGGCGGAGTGCACTGCCTCGTTAAGGTTGGGGAAGTGCGGGCAGACTTCGCCCATATGGGCGGGAAACCAGATCAAGGTAGCCTGAGAAACATGGCCGGCATTCGTGAGTATACGAAGGGCTTCGATCGAAATCCTACCCTTAGCGAAATTCCGTACAGCTGTGCGCGAGTCACTGAGTACAGTCTGAGTGTCAGCGTCAGTTATGGCCAGAGCAATGGCCATTTCTTCAGCTACCTCCGGGTGTCGGGTCTTGACACTAGCTGCGTGCGTTGTTGTTTTCTCTGTGTTGATCACGACGATCGCGAACCCTCGTCCGTCCGGATAGCACGCGGCGTCAGTGAAACGCGCGTTCTTATCGGTACAGTATGCTTTCAATAGAAGTGTAGCTCTGGCTTTTCTGCGACCTGGGTTGTAAATCGGGTTCATGTTTCTTGGCACAGGGGTGACTTGTATCTTCTCTCTTATCCCCTTAGGTATGTCCGCCTTGTCACCGTGCTGTCGGTGATATGTGGTGCCCAACTCTTGTAATATATGCCTTCCCGTGCTGGTGATGGTGAGCCTTTCGAGGTGTGAAATTCCTTGCGCTTCCGCTATCTCGTCCAAAGTGTTATGGATCCCCACTTGGAGTAACCTCTCAGTGCTGGTGGATTCCGGTAGGCCGAGGGCGACTTTGTATGCCCTGCGGATGATAGTGTTAATCTTATTCTTTTCGCCTTTATACCAATTGTGCATAGACGCTACATATGCGATGTGACAAATGACAAAGGAGTGGATCAGCCTGATGAGGCTGTCCTCCTTCAGCCCACCTCTTCTATTTGTGATCCTGTTGAGAAGTCTGACGGCGTTGGTGGTCTTGTGAGTGAGTCTTTTTATAGTTTCACCATTCACCCCGTTGGATTCGATAATCATTCCAAGGACTCGGATGCGATTGACAATAGGGATGGTGCCCCCGTCTTTGGTCTTTAATTGGATCTCTTCGTTTTCTCTTGTTTTAACGAAACTCTTGGGGGGCCTGCCCTTGAGGGTAGGCCGGTACAGCAAGAGTTCTGACTTTTTGGGAGAACATCGAAGACCGGTGCCAGCCAGGTACTCCTCGACTACCTCAATGGCATCCTGCAGGGCCGTCTCAATCTGTCCGTCGCTACCCTTAAAGGACCAGATCGTGATGTCATCCGCATATATTGTGTGATTGACATTGCTCACTGTTTGAAGCCTTTTGGCAAGGCCAATCATGATCAAATTGAAGAGCATTGGAGAGATTACCGAGCCCTGCGGGGTTCCTCTGCTGCCGAGCTCCTGTTCTTCGCTTGCGATATCGCCCGCTAGAAGGCTGGCTTTCCTTCCAGTGAGGAAATCTCTAACATAGTTATAAATCCTCTCACCAAGGTCGAGCTCGGATATTTGTCTCAGAATGGCGGAATGGCTGACATTGTCAAAAGCACTCTCCAGGTCTAGGCCCAAGATCGCCTTAGTGTTGCGAGACCTGTTATCGAGAACCTGATGCTTGAGCTGGAGCATCGCATCCTGCGTCGACAGGTGTGCCCGGAAGCCAATGATGGTGTGCGGGTATGCTTCCGTAGACTCGAGGTAGTTGTTGACGCGGTTGAGGACGGCGTGCTCCATTACCTTCCCTACACATGAGGTTAGGGAGATAGGTCTAAGAGTGTCGAGACCGGGGGTTTTGCCGGGCTTGGGGATTAGGACTGTCTTGGCCGTCTTCCACTGCACTGGTATGTTTCCAGCCCTCCAACATTCATTTATGTAATCCGTGAGCCTGACTAGCGAGTTCTCATCAAGGTTCCGAAGCGCTTTATTAGTAACACCATCCGGCCCAGGCGCCGAGCGTCCGTTGAGGTCGTGCAGTGCTGCTCGGATTTCTTCCTTGGAGAAGTCTTCGTCCAGTGGTGTGTTTGCTTCACCGCTGTAATCCGTGTGTGTGACAGCTGGGCCCAATGGAAGATACTTATGAATTAGCACATCGACGACTGCTTGCTCTCCTAGTTCTCGCACGCTTGTATGGAGAAGCCTGGCGAGGCATTGTCTCTGATGGGTTTTGGTCTTTGTGCTGTCAAGGAGGTGTCGGAGAATCTGCCATGTCTTTCCGTTGTGTAGCTGACCATCAACGGAATTACAAAGCTCATCCCATTGTTGTCTACACAGGATACGACAGTGTTCCTCAATGGCCTTGTTTAGCTCGGCAACCTTCTTTCTGAGTTTACGATTGAGGCGCTGGCCTTTCCAGTGATTCAGGATGGACATCTTAGCCTCGATTAGATGCGCCAGACGGCTGTCCATCCTGTCGGTTTGGACATCGGTCGTTATCGTCTTAGTTGCGCGTTTTACGTCCTCGTTGAGTGACTGCATCCACTCTTCGATGTCTGTGATGGGGTTATCACTCGACTGCTGCGCCTCTCTTTTGGAACGAAATTCGTCCCAGTCCGTCCACCGGAACTCGCGCATGTTCCGCCCTGCCTGGCCCGGGGTTGGTACATTTATCTCAACGATCATGTGGTCGCTGCCAAGATCTGCCATGGTGTTTCTCCACGTGACGTCCCCCGCATGTATGACAAACGCGAGGTCGGGCGTGGTATCTCGGCACGCTGACGTGCCCAGTCTCGTTGGGTTGGTTGGATCTGTGATTAAAGTGTAGCCTAATTCGGTCGTGTCTTGCCAGAGCTGCCTGCCTTTGATGGTATCATATGCGTAGCCCCACGCCTTGCAAGGAGCGTTGAAGTCACCTCCTACAATTAGTGGGCTGTCCCTCGCCACAGCGGCAGCCTTTTTAAGGAGTGCGAGAAAACGCTGCTTCAGGTTAGACGGACTACTGTACACATTTAGAATGAATATACTGCCTTTCATATTCCGTTCTGGGAGCAGCTCAATCAGTACGTGTTCGATCTTGAATCCCTTGATTTCGTGAGTGATTACGGTGTATCGCTTTTGGACAAGAGTGATCGTTCCCCTCCCTTCGGTGAGAGCGACATGCTCTTGGTATCCCGAGATTTTCGCTGTCGTATTGAGTGTCTCCTGCAGTAAGATGACTGCTGGCTTGCGCTCCATCATCCTAATGTGCTGCTGCAGAACTGCCTTCTTGTTAGCGAAACCCCTGCAATTCCACTGCCATATAACGAGATTGTTATTGAGAGGCGCCATGATGGTTGTTTAGAGAACCGGGGCCCTGCCCACCATGCATGGGTCGTAGGAATTCAGCTTCATTGTATTGTTGTTGTTGTACCATCTGCGGTTGTTGCTGCTGGCTGGTAGCCATGAGGCTGTTAACATTGCACTCGATGCTGGCAACCTTGCTCACAAGACTGGCCATGGCCATTTGAAGATTTTTGATGTTCTCTTGCATCATCACCATCATGTCTTTGATCTCAGATCTAACTTGGCCAGCAATGCTGCCCCCTTCTGAGAGTTGTAGAGCGCGCTTTTTAGCTGCGGGAGTGCCTGTTTCGTCCATCGGAGTAGTTGCAGACCCCTTAGCAGGCATGACGTCAGGGGCTGCCCGTGCCTTTTTAAGTTCGTGTACTTCACTGGTCAGTCTTTGAATTAGGTCACGCATAACTGCGTTTTCCTTCTTTAACATTTCAATATCCCTGTTGTCCACTGCTTTATCGTTATTACTGTTGCTAGCGCTGGTATTACTATGCTCTGGGTGCATACCCGATGCCCCTCGCGAGGTGGCCCCAGCCGCGTCTGCATAGCTCACCGATTTGGTAGAGCCGGATCGTTGACGGGATGCGGACCTGGAACTGGACCGTGCCCTGGGAACGGCTCCGGGATCGGCTCCGGGACCTGCTCCGGGAGCTCGATCTCGAACGGTGCTCCAAGGACGGGAAGTCTTCCACTGTCGGTAGACTCTGCTCAGCTTGCTTCTCCCATCTTCTTTTGCGAACCAGGTACGGAGTCTTGTATCGCGCCTTGCATGTCCTATCGGCAGTCAGGTGCGCTCCGCCGCACAAGTCGCACTTTGGGTTGCATTGATGTCCTTGATCCGGGTTGCGGAGTCCACAACCCGGCAGACCCTGTTGTTTGGATTGGGGCACACGTCCATCCGGTGGCCTAGGTGGCCACACTTGTAGCACACGTCGATCTTTTTACGGTACAACGAGCATCTCATCAGCGTAGCACCGTACCTGACAAGACTTGGCACTTTTAGTCCGTCAAACGCTACTATCACAGCGGTTGTCGTTCCTATGCGTTTGGCTGCTAGCGCCGTTGGATTTCTCGAGTTGACAATCTTGCGATCCAGCTCTTGGGGTCCGTCTTCAATGGGAATACCACGAATCACTCCCTTGGCAGTGTTGTCTGGGGCCGTCTCATACGCGTTGACATCGTAAACCATTTCTCGGATCCGCAGTTGCCGCATGCGAACATAGCGGTCCGCGTTGGTGCGTCTTGGAGTACTTACAACCACGATATTCTGTCGTGGGTTCGGGCAGACTGTGTCTTCCGTGCTCTCCTCTGTTGAGATCCCGGCAGCTGCGAAAATAGCGGTGGTGACCGTCGGGGCACCGATCTTGAGAATATCGAGGCCTCCCTGGGGCCTGATAACGATCTTGATTTCCTCTCGTGGAAGCGGTGGCATCCTCCTAGCTTTAATGACTCTAAGTTTGACTCGTGTCTTGCGAGTAGCTCCATGTCCCTTCGGGCCAGCGCCTTCCAGCACCGACCCATCCAACAAAGCGTCGTCGCGCCCTGGAGCTCCCGCCCTACGGGCGCCGGCAGTTCTCCAGCCCGTTTCC
This sequence comes from Rhipicephalus sanguineus, assembly GCF_013339695.2. Classification (NCBI taxonomy): domain Eukaryota; kingdom Metazoa; phylum Arthropoda; class Arachnida; order Ixodida; family Ixodidae; genus Rhipicephalus; species Rhipicephalus sanguineus. The sequence continues at coordinate 38,772,192 of NC_051176.1, forward strand.
TCGGTGATTTCTTCCGGCGCAATATCTTCGCCGGCAACCTGGTATTCCATCGTTGATTGGCGTTTGCTTAGCGTCGACGTAGCCGGGAAACCGAACGCCGCAGGCGCCGCGCGCCTGTGCTCCGGCGAGCAGCTGACGTGAACGCTGTACGCGTCGAGTAGGCTAAGCTGTTCGGCAGCGTGGTCGCAACACAAAAGTCCTCACAAAATGACCAGAGAAGATGGCCCACCTCCAAAGTTGGCGTCCCTGGAACTTCAAAGAACTGTTGATGTCAAAATTGCGTGGATCCTTGGTCGATTTCGCTGCGAAAGCATTGAAAACGCTGAAGCTGAAGCGCACACGTCTGTACACCTCGGCGATCGCAGCGCCACCATCTCTCCGGACTCAGACTCACCAAATTTTTCATTAACCGGACTCACTCGGACTCAGACTCACTGAATTTTTTCTCAACCGGCTCACTCGAACTCAAACTCACCAAAATATTACTCACATGCATTCACTCACACTCAGACTCACGGCTCTATCTGAGTTTGAGTGAGTCGAATCGTGAGTCTGTTAGCGTATAAGCGGCTTTTTAGACCATAGTGTCGATGCTCTTTAACACCAATACCTCACATAATGCATGCTCCACTTGGCGCCTTTTGATCTCGTACCTTCAAATATGAGTTACCAGTGGTTGCAATTTAGTAAGGACATTTTTATTGAAAGAAGGGACTCACACGAGATCTTTTTATCAAGAACTTCCTGTGAAAGAGGTTGTTGGGGGGGGGTCAACCCCCCCCCCTTTGCACGTAACTCATGCCTCTGATTCATAAATATAGAGCTGGTGTATGAACGCTAGGCCTTTGAAGTATGTGTGAGTCGGCGGGAGTATAAACGTTAGCCCACATACGGCTGATAGTAATGCTAAGTTGTGTAGATAGAACGATAGGTCGGCAGAAAAGTGTGGAGTTCACTCAGACTCACTCAAGAAATATACTTTGCGCTTAGGGCTCACTCGGACTCAAAAAATTTTTCTCAATCGGACTCACTCGGACTCAAGCTCACCAAAATATTACTCACCCGGACTCACTCAGACTCAGACTCGCAGCTCGATCTGAGTCAGAGTGAGTCGACTCATGAGTGAGTTTGCCGACCTATGTCGGTAGGTAAGGGAATGAGAACCTTGTCGCCGGGTTGTAGCCTTCTCTGCCTGCTCTTACGATCATAGTAAGGCTTCTGCTTTTGACGTGCTTTACCAAGCTCGAGGTTACACGTGTGTTCGAGTTGTTTCGAAGATCCACAAGGTAGGTGTACGTTTTTCGCACCTCATCATCAATGTCCTCATTCGTCCACAGCTCTCTCAAAACGCTGAAAGGTCCACGCTCATGTATGCCGTAGATCAACTCAAACAGTGAAAAACCCAAACTGGCTTGTGGTACTTCGCGATAGGCGAAGAGAAGAGGAGCAATGTAGCGATCCCATGACCGTGGTTTTTCCTGACACATTCTTTTGAGCATGGCCTTCAGAGTGCCGTTTAATTTTTCGACCAATACATTTGCCATGGCTTGGTATGAAGTGGTACGGAAAAACTTTATAGATAGTAGTCGGCCGACTTCTTTCATGAATTCCGACGTAAAACTCCTGTTTTCATCGGTAACAACTTCTCGAGGCAGGCCCACTCTGGAAAATATTTCAAGTAGGGCTTCTGCAATACTTATAGCGTCGATGTTTCGTAGTGCTACTGCGTCCGGATAGCGAGTAGCGAAATCAGAGTAAGCACGTAGCGGTTTCCCTTATCTGATCGAGGAGATAACTAGCCGATCAGATCAACAGCTACTCTCTGAAATGATGTCTGTATGAGAGGCATGCCGCCCAGCGAAGCGACTCCGACTTTTCCTTTCGGCGTTGCCTCTGGCATATGTCACACGACTTGACAAACCGTTTTATATCTTCATGCATCCCTGGCCCATAAAAATCCCCAAGGATACGGTCGGTAGTACGTCTGACGACCTGGTGACCAGCCATGATCCCTTCGTGCGCAACTTTTAAGATATGTTGTCGAAGCGTGCTTGGCAGGACTACTTGCTTGAAGGTCCTTCCCGTAGAAAGACGGTAGTGGCGATACAGTAGACCTGCCTCTTCAGAAAAGCGGTACGTAGTGTCTTTATTAGAGTGAAACTCCTTCCCAATCTTATTGAAGCAGATCTTCAGACTTTGATCTTCTGTTTCTCAGCTAGCTGTGATCGGGTCACTTCTAAGGAACCAACTAGCGGGACTTTCATCATAGCATTCGCCTTCCCTTGTGTCCGGGAGACCGCAGAAACCAAGGTTCATTTTTCCCTACAAGCCAGCGATTTGCTCGAGCCAGTTGTTTCGTGGAACAGGTCGTCAGAGTACCCCCAAGCAAGATCTGGCTCCTGTGGTCCTTTTACTCCTGGAATATTGGCGAGCACAAGGTCGTACAAGGGGTTTATTATGCATAAAGCATTTACGTCCCCAACAAAGTAGGGCGTGAGTATTCGGATGTTTGCTTCAGGCAATTTCTTGCCATTCTCATCCAAAAGCATAACTCTCGCGGTCTTGCCGGTAAGGCATCGGTCCGGTACTAACTCGCTTCGGACGATGGTCGTGTTGCTCCCTTTGTCTCTTAATACATGCGCGAATTGTCCAAGCACCCGTCCTTCGACCACTGGCATGTTGTCGACCAAGAACGTAGGTGGCTTCTCGCATTTCTTGGGGCATTCGACGGCGGCGCCTATTTCATCAGTGGGCTTGAATATGGTGAAGGAATCCTGCGTTTTCTATAAATCTACCATAGCACAATACATCCTGACAGTCAATGGCTTTGTGGCCAAGCCGTCCACATGACTTGCAATTCACAGACTCTTTCGGCGCGGTACGACAATCAGGTACGCTGTGTCCCTTTCGGTGACATAGCACGCAAATCGGCTGTTTGCTCTGTGATACAGCACCGGGTTTCTTTGTATCCTTTGCATCGTCTTCAACTCTACCAATGTTGTTGATGCCCTGGGCCTCGAGAAAACGGTCTGTGGTGTCCGCAAGGGAACTAAGGGTTTTGCATTCCCTTTCTCTTAGAAATACAGCCAGCTTCTGGTTACAGCAACGCAGAAACTGCTCACTAATGACGTGATCTCGGAGACCCTCAAATGTTTTGGGCACGTCAGGCATCTCAATCTAGTCGTCCAAGTAGCTTGCGATCCTTGCTGCTAGCTGTTTTCCTGTTTCACCATCTTCCGGCCGGGCTTTCTGAAATTTGTCTTTGTATCCTTGTGCCGTAAATCTCATGCGCTGAAGTAGAGCTTTTTTTCACTTTGTCGTAGTCTAGTGCCTCCTCAGCAGCCATACGACAGACGACAGTGAGTTCCTCGCCAGTTAAGCACATGCTTACAGCCATACCCCATTTATCTCTTGGCCAATGTTGTCCAGTAGCCACGCGTTCAAACCTCTGCAAATACGCATGCAGGTCATCGCGACGCTCGTCGAACAGCGGCAGTAAATTTTGCGGGTTCAGGCATGAAGGGTTTGCCGACGGTGCGAGTGCTGTCGCCGCAGATAGCTCACTCTGCGCACCTTCCTGAAGCCTGAGCGTAAGTTGCAGGATTTGTAGCTGCCTCTCGTCCGCTAACCACTATCTCTCCGCTGCTTCATTTGCTTCTTCTCTCTCAGCTGCTCTTTCATCCCTCTGCCTATTCTGTTCTAATTCAATCCACGCGCGAAGTTCCGCTCCAGACAAGCCTAACTGCGCTGCAACAGCCGCTAACTTCTCTTTCGTCTTGTGTTGTGTGCACACACCTGAACGGGGACTTCCGTGTTGAAGATGTTACTGGCGGATCCTGACAGGCTCGCCAATTTCGTGATAAGAGAATGAATGTGGGCCGAGGATCCCTATGAATTGACATGGCAGTCAGGTGTTTTTGCACACAATACAGACTATATTACAAGACATGATAAGTTAAACGTTCCACAAACAAGACCACACTGATAATCACGCTGCGATGTAGAAGTCCTATGCGCCTAGACACACATGATCTGTCCTACTCGCCGTACGTAGTCGTTGCGGTGAGGTTTTTCGTCGTGGACGCTCCACGAGGGATTCGGTAGTCCCGCGCCTCAAGATGGCCAGGCTGTGACGGGGTAGTGGTAGAAGTGCAGGACGGCAGGACGCCAGGCCACTGCAGTACAGCCCAGTCGCCGGGCGCAGGCGCGAACTGCGGGAACCTCGTGTCACCTGGACAGCAGGGGGTCGCCCCTCTTGTGCCAGGCCACAAACACCCAGGCCACAGGTCCTCATGTCCGGTACACCACTCAGGTCCGCATAGCTGCTGGACACCCGGTCGAGGGAAGCAGCTCACAGCGGGACATCAGGCTAACCAGGTCCGCATGCCTGCAGGACCCCTGGTTAAAGAACGCGGCGACCCGAACCGCCGATCAGCAAGCTGCCGTTCGATCGTGTCACGCTCCACCTGCTCGAGCCGCACGCTGCGCTCGCTCTTCTTTTTCATATTCCTCTAGTCGTAGGCACATAGCGAAGAGCAGAACTGCCGTTTCCTCTTCGCTTCGTCGCGGCCACAATACACATCATCACATTCACATTCTCACAGGCATTCTTGCTCCTCGAAGTTGTACTCTTGTGAGACTGACTGTCTTCATTGGTGACACTTTATTTTGCGAGGATCAGCGCTGTCTCTTTGTCTCCGCTCTCGTAAGACAGCACTATGTAGACTGCATTGTCATACGCCGCAGGGCTAGCATCGGAGAAAATGTGCAATTCTGTGTTTAAATGCTGTTTCTTGTTGTCGACGTACTGCCTTGGTACATACTATCAATTGATTTATTTCGAGAAATTCTCAAGAAATTCGTATTCTTCATAGCCGTTGCATAGCAATTTTTGGTTTTACCGTGAAAGGCGTTAAAAACCCAGTCGGTTAACTATCGTTGCACTTGCTTGAAGCACTCATCGCTTTGTTAGCCTTTCATTCAATGCTGTCGTCGTCCGTGTTTTTACCAAGATAGCACAAACTATCGTCTACCCCATCCCATGTCATTCCTAGAATGCTAGCTTCACTTGATTGTATGGGAACGGCATCTTGATTCTCAGCAAAATGTTGCGTCATCTCTTCGCTTTTTGATGCCCATTTCCTAAAGCTCATTCCAGCTGGGCAAAAAGTTGCGTTTGCATCCATGTATAAAGATTTTACTTGATTTTCGTGCGTTGCTCTGATCATGGCATCATCAACGTAAATTTAACTTCAAAGTTTATCCACTGTTTCTGGAACGTTTTTCTCTTGGTTTAGGTGCTGTTGTATTGTAGAGCGAAAAATTCGGCAGATCCCACGCACTGTGGGAATCGATGTAATGCGAAGCAGCCAGCAAAGAGCTGCATACATCGCCTTGTTTGTCTTTGAGCCAAATGAAATCATTCATGCCATGGCATCTAGTCCACCATATATCGCATGTTTGCCATGCACGCATGCATGCACAATCTAGTATACACCATGCCAATGAAACGCATATTATTGCGATAGCAATTATATGGACAGTCTCGGCTGGAAAATGTCCGTCCCCGTCGCCGTCATGCACCGTATATGTATAAGTATGTATGTATATATATATATATATATATATGTATATATATATATATATATATATATATATATATGTATATATATATATATATATATATATATATATATATATATATATATAAAAGCCGCAAAGAAAAATAATTCAGAAAAATGCATCCGAAGCGCGGAATCGAACCAGGGACCTCTTCCTCCGCAGCGAGAGGCGCTAGCCACTACGCCACGAAACGCAGATCCTCCACGTAGGTAACGGCGACCGTTATATACACATCCTTTACCGCTGGACGGACTCAGAGACGGCTGCGGTTATAAGCGTTTCTTCATTACCAGCGAGATGGCGTTAGGAGCGCGACAGGCGCATTTAAAAGTAGACGGCGAGCTCGCTCTCTTCTTCTTATACTTGCGCAGGTAGAACCTTGCCCTTCTTCTGGTATATACAATGCATGACCTGTCGCTTATGTTCATCACGCACTCGAGTCGTGCCATACCAATTTCGGTATATATCCAGTTAACAAAACGGCCAGAAGCACACCATGACAGTGGCATGTAAATCATACCGTACATGACATGCATAACAGGATTCGCATTTTAAGACCTTTCATTTACGTTCGTCATACAGTCGCTTCGCGCAATACCAATTTTGGTGTATATCAAGATAGCGAAACGGCCGCGAATGCACCATGAGCGCAGCATGTAAATCATGACATACATGACATCATGTCACGGTTTTCATGTTACCACCTGTTATTCATGTTCGTCATACAGTCGCGTCGCGCAATACCAATTTTGGTATATATCAAGCTAGGAAAACGGTCGCGAATGTATCATGAGTGTGGCTTGCAAATCATGTCGTACATGACCTGCATGTCATGCTTCCATGTTACCACCTCTCATTCACGTTCGTCATGCAGTCGCGTCGCGCAATACCAATTTTGGTGTACATCAAGCTAGCGAAGCGGCCGCGAATGCATCATGAGTGTGGCATGTAAATCATGACATACATGACATGCACGTCATGGTTTTCATCTTACCAACTGTTATTCATGTTCTTCATACAGTCACTTAGCGCAATACCAATTTTGGTGTATATCAATCTACTGAAACGGCCGCTAGCGCACCATGAGCGTGGCATGTAAATGAGGTTGTACATGACTCGCACGTCATGATTTTCATGTTACCACCTCTCACTTACGTTCGTCATATGGTCGTGTCGCGCAACACCAATTTTGGTGTATATCATGCAAGCGAAACGGCCGCAAATGCACCATGAGCGTGGCATGTAAATCATGACATACATGTCATGGATGTCATGGTTTTCATGCTACGACCTGTTATTCATGTTCTTCATACAGTCACATAGCACAATACCAATTTTGGTATATATCAATCTAGCGAAACGACCGCGAGTGCGCCATGAGCGTGGCATGTAAATCATGTCATACATGACATGCATGTCATGATTTTCATGTTATCACGAGTCAGTTATGTTTTTCATACAGAAATGTCCCGTCATACCAGTTTTCGTATATATTCCTTCATTTAAACGGCCGCGAGCGCCCAGAGACCATGTCATGTAAATCATGCTGCAAATGACATGCGCGTCATGATTTGCATGTTAGGACCAGTCATTATGTTCGTCATGAATTCTTGTCAAGTCGTACCAATTTTGGTGTATATGAAATTAACGGAACGGCCACAAGAGCCTAAGGTCGTGGAATGTAAATCATGCTATTCATGACATGCGTGTCGTGATTTTCATGATATGACCTGTCATTTATGTTTGTAATCAGGCCATATTATGACACACCAATTTTGGTATACATCCGATTAACGAAACGGCCAGGAGAGCACAAAGTCGTAGGCGGCTAGATAGATAGATAGATAGATAGATAGATAGATAGATAGATAGATAGATAGATAGATAGATAGATAGATAGATAGATAGATAGATAGATAGATAGATAGATAGATAGATAGATAGATAGATAGATAGATAGATAGATAGATAGATACGCTCAAAGTCGCAGAAGTTCGCTAAGAAATGCTTCGCATTTAAAAACTGCTTGGCGTCGTACCAAATGTCACTCTGGTCATCCTCCAGGCGACGATGTTTTCTTTCGTTAAGTCGCGCTGTTCGTTCTTCCACCACAAAGAAAACGAAGGGCGTCCCCATAAGCGTGCGCAGGGTTCCCCTTCAGGGGGGGCGAAGGTTCGTCGCAGCGCCCCCCTCCCTATTATGTCAATGTATGCGGCTGCCTTTGCGCCCCTCTTCTCGCCCCCCCTACAATGTATAGGGCTGACTTTGCGCCCCCCCTTCTCGCCCCCTTGGCCCCCCCCCTGCGCACGCCTATGGGCGTCCCGACCTTCCTCGTGAATCCTGATCCGCACGAATGCATTTTCCAAGTCTGCTGTCATTGCAATTGAGTGTTTTCGAAAGTTCATTATCAGTACAAGGAAATCTGGATTCAAGTTCTCTCAGTACCACGAAATTCCTGGTGCTGATGACGACGAAGGGTCAAACACTGTGCTCACTTTCGCTGTTAGTCGGTCTTCTCCAATAACTCCTCAATGTGGCATTTAGTATTTCACGTGTTCGGATTCTTCCGACGTCGCTCGTTCTGCTACTCCAGGTGTGAAGTATTCTTGCATAGCATTGTTGTATCTTTCTGTTAGCACCGAGTCGTTCTGGAGTCTACCAGATACTTGCATCAATCTTCTTATTGCTACTTCCTTGCTACTGGCCAGTTTGAAGTGGAAGACTTGCCTCGTTTACTTGGAAGACGTCGTCGTGCTTGCCTCAAACTTCGACGAACACCTCCGGCACCTTCAAGCTGTGCTTCAAGCAATCAAGACCTCCGGACTCGCCTTGAAGCCAGAAAAGTGCGCCTTCGCATACGTAGAAATCTTGTTTTTGGGCCACGTCATTATCAAGTCTGGTGTTCGCCCGGAGCCGAAAGTTGCAAGATCGAATGCCGGCCGCGGCAGCCGTATTTCGAAGAAGGCGAAATGCTTGAGCCTTGTGCACTTTGATTTAGGTGCATGTTAAAGAATACGAGATCGTCGAGCTTTCCGGAGCCCTCCACTACGGCGTCCCTTGTAATCATATCGTGGTTTTGGGATGTAAAACCCCAACAGTCATTATTATTACTAGAGCGATCAGTCCCCGTGAGCACCGCCTTCCACCGTGCCGCAAGGAAAGGAACGTTTGTGCGTAACAGTGGCCGTTAAAAACTATCCTAGAATGCCTACTGAAAGTTCTGTTGCAAAAATAGGCGTGCGCACGACGGGGGCAGGGGGAGAGGCCGCCCCTCCTAAGCATCTGAGTTGGGCGCCAAGTCTGCCCCATCCCTTTCGTTAGTCGAACATGTTCTGTCATTTTTTTTTAAAGTGCAAATTCACCAAAGTGGCAATCTGGGTACGCTGGTAGTCCATTTTTATGTGCCTTCTTTGTGTCGGTGTTTCTAGTGTGCTTTAACAGTTCCCAAAAAATTAAGTACAAGGTTATGGCCATGCAGGTTTTTCACGATAATGGCTGCTGAGGACCACTGATGATGCATTCCAAGATATGTTTACTCCCCATTTTTACCGCCGGAAAGTCTTTGCATTACCGTCGGAAAGCATGTCACTGCTTAATTTTCATTTTTTTCACCTGCTATAGCTTGTTGTCTTCCGAACTCGAACGTGTCGGGGGAAGGGGGGGGCTGCAGTGAGACTTCGCCCCCCCCCCGCCTAATGGCGAACCCTGCGCACGCTTATGGTTCCCAAGGGCCCACTGCGCCATAACTGTTCCTCTTTCAAATTGGCCAAGTACCCACTACGTGTCCGTAAAGTGCCACGCGCCCCTGCCCACTTAATTTTTTTAAAGGGTGGGCAGCTTTAAACCACCCACTCTTTGCGCAATTTCCATGTTTCGACACCTGGTGCGATTCCACGCTTCTGCCACGCACTATTACATGCTACACTACATGACATTCTTAAAGCGTTGTTTTTTTTTTAAGAAGGAGTTTCAAGCACTGGCGTTGCTCCGTGGTAGAACACCTGCGTGCCTGGGCTTGATTCTCACTCGAACCGGAGGTTTTTGTTATTTATTTATTGGCATTTATCTCAATTTTTTCTCACGGACAACGCCGATTTCTCGCTCTCAACCAACGACGCCGCCACTGACACCGGAATTTTTGCGAAACCAGCTTTTTAACGCTGTCGCGTTAATAAAGATTGTTTGTGGCAACCACGAGTTTTCTTTTCTTAATTGCCTCTGTTGTTTTCGCTATCTCTCATAACCACTACGACCGCGTAATAGTGGCATCGCCGTAGAAAGAATTAACTCCTTAGCTTTCAGTGGATATACATTTTTGCAAATACAGCCGCACTTAATGAAATAAAACCTCACACTATCGGGACTCTATTCCGCATGTGTTAGCACATGTGCCGCAATTGCTTGGCAGACGTGTGATTGCGATTGAGTACTGGTGTGCATGGGGTTTGTTAATGGCAAATGATTTAAGCAATTTACCCATTCACATTTCTACCTCTTCTACGGTTTTCCCGAGCATTTAGTTTATGAATCAGCCTGATATCTTGATGCGGCCTTTTATTTCATTCTTTCGTACCCACTTTCCCAGTACGGAGTAGCCAACCGGAGTATATTCCTGGTTAACCTTCCTGTCTATCCTCTACCTTTCTCTCTCTGTCTCTTGTCGGCACTCGTTCGGTCGGTTTTATTTTCAGCCAAGCTTGAAGACCGTCCGCCTTTCTTAATTCAGAGGGTGTTTTCAGAAAGCATGCTACGGAGTTGCGCGCTTTCCTTTTTCGGCGAAACACCAAGTGCACGCGGCTCTCTTGGCGTTGCGAATGCTCTGCATTTCGCGTTCCGCACAGCCCACGTTCTGGTAGCGCCATCTCGCGGTGCCGACGTGACATGCCACACCCCCGGGCTCTCGCTGACCCCCTTACCCCCTTCTATAACATCTTAGCCGGCGTTCCTCGTGATGCTGTGCACGTGAAGTGGCTGTCACCAGTTGTGCCGTCACTGCGACCGATCAGCCCCATCTTTACTGCGATTCGTGTACGTGTCGGCAGTGTAGACGTTCGCGGACCTCCACGGACATCGCAATCGCAGCTTGCAGCGCCGTAGGCTGCTCGAACTCGCACAAAAAGAAAAGGTTCGTCGTGTACCGCCTGAAGGGCACAAGAATCGAGCACGGCGCTGCGTTTGGGAATGAAGCAGGCAGCGAGATAAACGAAAAGAAGACGACAAGTGACGCCCTTGTGAGGTAATTATGAAACTAGTTAGGCCCGCATTTACGGTGCACATGCGTACACATGTGTTAAATGCGCGCACGCTTCGATATAGACCACTTTGAGCCCATTGGCAAAAGACCGAAAAAGCTCAATGGCGCAGCTGTACCGATGCTGTATTCGCATTGCGTGGGGAAGAAGCGCAAACCGTCAATAAAGGGAAGAGGTAAACCTTATGCGCCGCCGCTGTCACACCTTCATTACAGCAGTGTGGGAGAGTCGGGAGGATTGGTACAGTTCACTATTATATTTTAGTTTCGTTTAACTTGAA